>NC_142534.1:1659642-1991071 GCF_056151865.1 Erythranthe guttata
GATAATTTATTTGAAGTTTTAGTAGGCTGCTACTGGAGAGGAAGTCTCTGCAGAAGACCTTGGTGGTGCATCTGTTCACTGTAAAACATCGGGTGTTTCAGACTATTTTGCACAAGGTAAATATTTGCTATTTTTTTTTAAGTCAAATGCTTTATGTTGAATTTAATGAAATCATCGATGTGCAAATTACGTGTATCTTGTAGACGAACTACATGCACTTGCTATAGGAAGAAACATAGTGAAAAATCTGCACATGGCTGGAAATGCGGGTGAACAACGTCATGTAATGCCCGATTTCAAGGAGCCTTTGTATGATGCGGCTGAACTTTGTGCTATTGCACCAACGGATCTCAAGCAGTCATTTGACATCCGGTCGATTATTTCACGTATTGTTGATGGTAGCGAATTTGATGAATTCAAGAAACTGTATGGCTCTGTAAGGCTCTTTTAACTCCAAATTATATATAGTGATTCTATCGGTATATGTTGTTATGGACTCTAACAGTATCTTGTAATTGTACCTTTTGTTTTCCAACGAATAGACACTTGTAACAGGATTTGCGAGAATATTTGGGCAACCCGTTGGAATTATTGGGAATAACGGTGTACTGTTCAACGAATCTGCGTTGAAAGGGGCTCATTTTATTGAATTATGTACTCAACGTAACATCCCGTTGATCTTTCTTCAGAATATCACTGGATTTATGGTATGCAATAACTATTGCCACACTTACTAATTACTTTAAATGATATAGTAGATTTTATACTTATACAATTATTTAGTGAGTAAAGACATGGTTAACTTTATATGGCCTTTTCTTTTTGTTAATTCCTGATCATAATTGGTTCACAATGAGCATGTGCTATGTGGAATATATACATACACTGTCGGATTTGACATCACATTCATAAATGATTTGCAATTAATTGGATGTAGAATTATTTTAGTTTAGACGAATAGCTCAGTTCGACTTAGAAGATGTCTCCGGGATGAGTTTGTGTTTGAAAATGAGTTGATGAATCAAATTTCTTTGTCAACATGATGGCACGTTCTAGCAAATTTCAATAATATGACAAAACATTCCAGTTTTCTTGAGTTTCCAAACTAGGAGAGGTTGATCAAATCATGAGGTTTTTATACTTAGAAAATGTGATTATGAATATAAAAATTAATTATATCTTCTTCAACTGCAGGTTGGCTCAAAATCTGAGGCCAACGGTATAGCAAAATCCGGAGCTAAAATGGTAATGGCAGTTTCTTGTGCGAAGGTCGGTTTTCTATATATTTATTATACTTATATGTTTTTTGTGAATTTCTATAAATAATTTGCAAAATGTGGGCGACAAAATATCCGTCACGATTTGCTTGAAAAGTTTGGAGTTTTTTGACTTTTATTTTGACAATGAACACTTGATTATCATCTTCATAATATTCAATTTCTAATGGCTGTTTTACTTGCTACTATAATCCATTTAGGTTCCCAAAATCACGATTGTTGTCGGTGGAAGCTTCGGAGCTGGAAACTATGCAATGTGTGGACGTGCATACAACCCTAATTTCATGTTCTTCTGGCCGAATGCGAGAATATCTGTAATGGGCGGAGCTCAGGTACTAATTATTATAATTTGAACTCTTCCATAATCACAAATGAAACAACTACATATATTTATCAGAAATGAACATTATAAATTGAAACGATACATCGATTATGAATACATCTCTAGAGTTTTGCCGGAATATTCTAAAAGTATACTACAAAATATTTAGTGAAGTAAAGTTCCTAGAAATTTCTCTACTTTTTCACGAGTCTTTCACACTTCTAAGTTTGTGGAGTTTTTTTTAAATATGTACAAAAACAAAGGTGGATAGTGCCACAATTAGGACTAACTATTATATAAATTCGTCCTCTACGATTTTTGGTCAGTTAGTGTGTTGAAGTTTGGTATATTTTGGCTCTATCAAGCCTATCAAACAAGTTGGCAATTGCATGAAATATGACAAATCCAATAATTACGAGGATAAAACACGCTTATATAAGGTGGCCGCCTATCTAACAATATTTTGGAAAAGCACATTTCATTCATCCCTAATTAGTTCAAACGGGTTCCTTCAGGCTGCTGGCGTGCTGGCTCAAATAGAACGAGGCAATAAGAAAAAGGCTGGAATCGAGGTAAGATTTCTACTTTTAGTCAATCTGCTAGACCTACAACATCTGATCAATATTCAATAATTAACGTGTAATTACAATATTGTACAGTTGAGTAAAGAAGAGGAGGAGAAATTTAAGGCAGGGGTGGTGGAGGCTTACGATAAAGAAGGCAGTGCTTATTACTCCACGGCGAGGCTTTGGGATGATGGCGTTATTGATCCAGCAGATACGAGAAAGATTTTAGGCCTCTGCCTTGCAGCTTCTACAAAGAACAAACCCGAGAGTACCAAATACGGTGTCTTCAGAATGTGATGTTGATTAACGACCGTCTCCATTGCAATATTCAATGATTTGAAAGATGCCATGTAGAATGGTCGAAAGTATTAGTTTGTTATGTTGGGATTCAGACGCGTTTGTACAAGATAGAAATCGAAGAAATTAATAATCTGATGAAGCAAAGATAACATAGTTTGATCTTGTAGGCAGGAGCGGAAATTGTGTAACTTGTGATCGGTGAATGTATATTTCGACACTACATGCAGTTTGAGAAAAAATATGGTGTGAAAAAAGCATCTCAATCTTATGATTAATGTCTGTAGACACCGTTGGTGGATGATATCGTGTATACTGTGTAGTATCAATCATTTATCAAAAAAATAAACACTTACAATGTTTTGAATTTTGATATGATGACTATTGAAATATGGAACATGGAAACCGAGAGAGAAACGAAGCCAACCAAAAACAGTTGATATAATTTTGTTATTGAAGATAGATAGCTACAAAACTTCATGAATATCACAAGCGCCCGTGGCCTAATGGATAAGGCGTCTGACTTCTAATCAGGCGATTGTGGGTTCGAGTCCCACCGGGCGTGGCTTATATTTTGATATATATTTTTTTCGCTTTATTTTATTATTAAAATGAATATAATACTGGTGGGTCCTACCAAACAAATAGCGCCCGTGGCCTAATGGATAAGGCGTCTGACTTCTAATCAGGCGATTGTGGGTTCGAGTCCCACCGGGCGTGCAATCGTATTAATTTTTTGTTATTTTGTAAGTTTTAGATTAATATTAAACAACCTAGATAAACAACAACAAGCACCCGTGGCCTAATGGATAAGGCGTCTGACTTCTAATCAGGCGATTGTGGGTTCGATCCCCACCGGGTGTGCTAAAATATTTTTTTAAAAGTTAGGTGAAATTTAAAAGCAAATTAATTATATTTAATATTTTTTATTTTCTCATTTATGGACTTTTATAGAAAAAATTATCCAATAATGCATCTCACATGTTTGGCCCTTCACGGATTCCAGCCTGTAACCTACTATAAAAATCTCAACTCCTAAAGAAAACAATTGAAATCCAAAAATTGTTTATTATTATTCTTTTGTTTTGTTATTTACACGTCACCATCTCCACCCAAAAATTGAAATACCCACGTGCCTCATTGATCCATTCCACCACACACACACACATACATATATACAATCCACTTCACCATCGCTTTCTTTTCTGCAACTGTAACTCAGCATCCACGCGGCCACTCCGAAAACGTTTTCCATGCCATATATTTTGAATCAATTTATACATAACACAGATCACGCCGACATTTTTACCCACAATTGAATCAGTGAGGGTTTTTGCATTTCATTTCCTTTTCGCTAGAAAAAATGTCCGCTTCATCATGCTGCTCTTCTTCTGCTCTCTTCTCGCTCGCGCTCCGCCGCCGCCGGTACGGAGTTGCGCCGTCGAACTCAGTGAGTCACCCGCAGCTGATTCAGCGGTTCGATCTCTCGTTCCGAGCTCAGAGGAGACCCGGCGCCCCCAAATCCCTACGCGTCTCCTGCCTTGGTGATAACAAAGGTAGTTTCTTCACCCCCTGCAACTGTTCGACAAAAGTTGCCTATGGCGGCCTATCTTAGATTTGGCGTTTTTTATTTTTTTTCTTCCTTCGATTTATAAATTGATTGATTGAATTTGAAATATTTGCATTGATTCGTGATCTGATTATTATTTCGTGATTTTAGGATAAATTGATTGATCTGAATTTTTTTTATCTGGTCCAGTGAAGAAGACTTGAAGTTTTGTGAGGTTGTTGCAATGTAGATTAGAAATGTTGTCTTTTGAAAACTTAATTTCTTCTACTCGTTTTTACGATGCCTTGATCTAGATGTATACGTGGTTGCCCCAATTGTAATTAGCACTTGGACCCCTGCGAAACTTGATTTCGATTTGTTTCGTAAATTAAGGAAAGAATCTGATATTGCAGATTAGTGACGTTCATTCATAACTTATGAATGTTCCTTAGTGTTATATGAAACCATAGTTGTTGACACTTATTGTATGATTGTATAATGCTGGCTCACAAGGACTTAACTCTAAAAGAATCGATTGAAAGGGAGATACGATATGCGATTGACAATTGTTAATGCGTCAAATATAGGTACTTCATTGGTTCACGAGAGTTAGTTATAATGTTTATTCTTGTCTGACTATCATGTTATGCATTGTTATCTATTTATTATCGAGTTAATTGTGTGTTTTGATGGGTTCTGTGGATAAATTTATTGGGGAGGTGGTTGCCTGATTGGGTTATGATGGTGGGGAGACAGATATATTTAGTAGTATTTCTCGAGTTTGACTTTTTGTTTTTGCTGGCTTAGTTTTTCGGATGTATGCTTATCAATATATTTCGATGGATATGTTTATATGATAGTTTATCTGAATTCCACAGTTTAGAAATGGTTATATCGTTTTCTTTTATGCAGTAACTAACACGATCGCTCTCTGTCTTTCCCTAAAATATTGAATAAAGCATTGCTGATGTAAACTACATGCAGCTGCAATTTTTTCCAGTTTGACTCCCGTCCGTAGAATATTGAATTTATAAAGACTAATGGTTGTTTTGTTATTTTGAGAAGATAATTACTTCCTCTCTCTTCATCTGCATAGTCGGTGGCAATATTTCAGTGTCCTTGCTGATTGTTGAATAAAAAAAAAATTAGATGCACGGAAATGGAGTTTTTACGACTTCAAGCGATGTCTCGTGCCATATGTGGGGCCCACTTTGGAAGATATGGTTCTTTAGTTAATTACTTGAAACCAATTAGGTTTGATTGGTGGTTGTAAAAAAATCCGAGACGTGTATAAAAATGAGCAAGCAATGCATCATTCTTATTGACGATCTTAACTGATTTTCTTGCACCGTCTCCTATACATACAGTAGATTTAACTGATTTTTTTTAAGGTTCATATTATTGAATTTTTCCTTGTAATCTTTCTTCTAAATCGGTTTTTTCTTCAATTCTGCAGCTCCACTGGTTACTGGCAAATCATGGAATAAGCTGATATTAGACAGTGAATCCCCTGTGCTTGTGGAATTTTACGCGAGTTGGTGCGGGCCGTGCAGAATGGTTCATCGCGTGATAGATGAAATAGCAACTGAATACAAAGGGATATTGAAGTGCTTTGTAGTTGATGCAGACAATGACTCGCAAATTGCTGAGGACTATGATATTAAGGCTGTACCGGTTGTGTTGCTCTTCAAAAACGGTGAGAAACTCGAGTCTATTATTGGCACCATGCCTAAAGAGTTCTATGTCGCAGCTATTGACAGGGTTTTGGCTTCATAGATTTAGCTTATTAAGAGTGAAATGTTTCGGGTTTTTTTTTTGGTTCCAAGAATTGATAGAAGCATTGCTTCTCCTATTAAATTTTTCTTTTTTTTCTTCCACATCAAATGTTTGTACAGAAGCCAGTTTCTCAGTGTATTCAAGAACTATGTTCTTTTTAATGAACTTGTAGTGATATTTTGAAGTGAATTTGGTGGTCTTGTTTCATTAGTGTGTATTGAGAAATCACACACACCACATTTGGTATGCATATTGAGCTTGACAAACTCAGCTCGATCTTATCAAATTTGTGAGGCTCGGCTTGATTTATTGTTGGATTTTGGGCCTAAATTGAATTAGTAAAAATCCAGTCCATTTTGGCGAGCGAGTGAAATCAACTTTTTGCACGAGTGTAATACACACGAGTGTGTTTCCATCTGGTGCGATTGGGGGTTTGGGGTGAGAGATTATTGGACAAATCCGAGTGATTCTTTTTTATTTTGATAAGATCAAATCTGAGTGATTCGAGTCCAATCTAAGGGTTCCAGTGAATTGTGCTTTGTGTGTTGGACTGTAGGTGCCACCGCCGGTGGATTATGAACGAGAAAGTAGCAATAGAAAACTAACTTGCTTAATCGATTACAGTTTCATGTGTCGGAATTAATTATTAAGGTTTCCATATCTCTATTTTTTTTTTCTTTTCTTTACACTTTTATACTTAGAAATTAGGATATAATGTAAACCAGAATAAATAAATAAATAATAATAAATAAAAACAAAGAATAACAAAAATTAGAAACACGCACAAAGCAGACTTTCAAGTTTCAAGGAACGTATATATATATTGATATGTCGGTCCCCTATAATTTTTAATGTTGGTATTTCTTTCTTTCTCAAACGAATTTGTGCGAACTTTTCCGTTTCCCCTTTCGGCCATCGCCCCCACACCTTACGTTACCTTACAGTGAAAAGCCCTTAAAATTTATTTTCTCCAATTCAGAAATAATTAAATAAAACTATACCCACCAAGAATCATTGTAGTTTAATCCACTCTCCAAGAACACTGCTTACTATTTTTATTTTTCCCTTTCTTTTTTCGGACAAAAGCTTCGTATCCGCTTCAGGTTAGTTTTCTTCTTCTTATTTCATTTTCTATTGGCGCAATTCGTTGATTTGATAAGGTGCTCGGATTAGGGTTTCTGAATTGAGGATTTTTTTTTTTCAGTTAAAAAATTGGATCGTTTAATTGCTTTATGCGTTTCGAGTATGAAGAATTGAATTGAATTTTCGCTTGATTGATTGGGTTGTCTATCCCTTTCGTTTATTTAGTTGATCTTTACTGGGTATTAGTGCTGGGTTGGATTTCTTACTGAATTTTCCGTTTCCTATGTATGCAAGATTTAATTTGATTTTATGGAGCTGCAGCTGCAATCTTTATTCCACCCTCAACTAATTTCTGTTGCAACTTTTGATTAAGATCGTTTTTTTTTTTGGAATTACATGAGCTGATTTTGAATCTTTCTTGTATGCAGTTTAATCTTAGCAAGGTGTTTTTCATTGGTTATATAGGCAAAATTGACCTAATCCCCAATTTATGATGCTAAATTGTTCACGGCAAACCGGAAATCATATCCACGAACAAAAATATCATTTCCCGTAGATGTCTCCATATTAAATTTTCTCAATTTAGGAAGCCTTGATGCAAATAGTAAAGGCCCTTCATCTCCAGTTTACAATCTGAGCTCCTTCGATTGAGAGAGTTTGATGGGCTGAACTGATTTCATTTGTAGCATTCCGTCAGCAGAAACGGAACTGTGAAATGAAGATTAATATAGATAATACACGTAGTGTCAAAGATTTCATTTGGTCTGTTTTATAAACATTGTGTTGGCCTGCTCTTTCCTGTTGTATGCGTTGCTGTTCGTTTCGTTTTCTACTCAACTCTGTTTTACTCATTAAATAAAATCTTGAATTGTTCGATTCCGTTTTTCCCTTTTCAGATCAATCACACTCTGTTGGTACACATATCTAACACAAGAAGAGTATGTCAAGCTCGAACATATCCACGCTAGCACTGCCTCCGGATTACTCCGAACAAAGATTTCATCATCAAATCTCAACCCCAAATCGAAACATAAATCAAAACCGAACTTCATTACAAGGCCCCGTAGCAATTCTTTGGGACATCGAAAACTGTCCAGTTCCAAGCGATGTCCGATCCGAAGATGTAGCTGGCAACATAAGAATGGCCTTGCGGGTACACCCTGTAATTAACGGGGCAGTCACTATGTTTTCAGCGTTTGGTGATTTTAATGCATTTCCGAGGCGGCTAAGAGAAGGCTGCCAGAGGACAGGTGTCAAGCTCGTAGACGTACCCAACGGAAGGAAGGATGCTGCTGACAAGGCGATTTTGGTTGACATGTTCCTTTTCGCCCTCGATAACCCTCCTCCTTCCTCCATCATGCTTATATCCGGGGATGTCGATTTTGCCCCTGCCCTGCATATTCTCGGTCAGCGAGGTTACACCGTAATTCTTGTGATTCCTTCTGGTGTGGGGGTTTCGTCTGCTTTGAGTAATGCTGGGAGATTTGTTTGGGATTGGCTTAGTGTTGCCCGTGGAGAGGGGTTTCTGCCCCCTCCGAAGGCGTTGACAATGCCTAATAATCATGCTGGCTCGGCTGAGATTTCTGGGTTTTTGATGGGGTGTTCTAATAAGGTCAACGACGATGTGGAAGGTCAAAATGAAGAGGAATCGATAGTGTATAGAGGGATTTCGAGGAGTTCGTATAATGCTACAAGAGAATATTCCACTCACTCGGAGTTTAGTAGTAGTTCTATATTAATGCTGCAAAATCGTGAGCAAAATGACTTGGCGTGGGTCCAGCCAGGAGATTTGAACGGTTTGAAGGGCCAAATGGTAAAATTGCTCGAAATGTCTGGCGGTAGTATGCCTTTGACCCGTTTACCCGCCGAGTACCAAAAGGTATACGGGCGACCTCTTTATGTTTCGGAATACGGGGCGTTGAAGCTCGTGAATCTCTTGAAAAAGATGGTAGATTCGATTGCTATTGAAGGGAAAGGGCAAAGAAAGACTGTTTGCCTTCGTAGCTCAAAAGGTGGATCAATTAATCCTCCCGTGATTTTGGCGAGGAGAGAGAAGAAAGGAAAAGGGGTTCAAGAAGATGGTGGTATTGATGTAATTATAGGCGGAGGTGGTTCGTCGGACGAGTTGTCGGATGATGATAGGGTGGCTGTTGATTTGGAAACTACGGAACCTTCTCAAGTTATTGATTATAATCTCAAGAATTTCAGATACGAGCTACAGGAGATTTTGGTGAGTTACTCCTGTCGGATTTTTTTGGGTTGTTTCGAGGCGATTTATCAGCAGAGGTATAAAAAGGAATTGGATTACGTGTTGTACGGTGTGAGTTGTTTGGAGGAGCTTTTGGAGAAGGTGAGTGATGTGGTGGTTTTGCAAGAGGAATCGGAGAGTAAGAGGAAGTTTTTAGTTGCTTCATGTTAGTTAGTTGGTTTGTCTGAAAAAATAAGGTTTCTGAGTTTGTGTAAACCTTGTTTCTTGTTCTTGTTCTTGTCCTGTTCTCTGTTAAATTTTGGAAGAGAGAAACTGTGACGAGTAAATGTAATTGTGTCTGCTTAAATTTGTATTATATTAATAATGATTATTATTATTATTATAGGTTTATTTTTAAGTTATTACTGTAGTAGAAAATGGCAGAGAGATCTTTCTGTACATTGGCTTTCATTTGTATTGTTAAAGTTTAGAATACAAGATGATAATTTCATTATTTATTTATTTTATATAGTGAAAAAGGGAATTAAATAATAAATGAAAAATGAGTGTTTAAATAAGAGTCTTAAAAGAAATGGAAGTATTAAAAATAATTACTACACTTTTTTTCCAGGTTGAACCAAAATTGTACAAATGAAGTGGAAACACACAGTAAAAGGAAAAGGGTTTAAATGGAAAATATATTGTTAGGCGACTGAGGGGATCCATTTTCGATGAGGAAGCTCCGACTGCAATGCGAACGGGTTGTGCTCGAAGAAGAAGCCAAACACCTCCCATCGCCACTTGAAAAGACATTTTTGCCCCTACTCTTCCTTCCTCTACTCCCTCCACTCTCGTCATCCTCCAAGGCTTCAACGAACCCACTGTTTTGAAACGGGTCCGCACTTTCGTACAATAGCCTGAGCACCTGCTTCATTGAAGGCCTCGCCCTTCCTTCTCTCTGCGTGCACCATTTGACTATTGCCACGAGGGTTTGAAGTTGGTCAAAGTCGTAATTATCGCCAATATAAGGGTCGATTAGCTCGGTTATTCTTGACTCTGAAGCAGAGAATTGTTTGGACCACTCGACTAAGTTTTTGTTGTCTTGTATGGCTCGTCTTCCTGTGATGAGCTCTAGTAGAACAACTCCGTAACTGAAAACATCACTCTTCTCCGTTAGCTCTTGTGTTATTATGTACTCGGGGTCCATATAACCTGTCAATGTTTGAGTTTTTAGCATCGAACAAACCAAGTTTCTAAGGCCTTGTTTGGCTGTACCAACAGAATTAGTCCAACATAAGATTATAGTTTGAGTTTTTAGGATCTCCCGTACCCAGTTTCTAAGGGCTCGTTTGGTTGATAAGAATTGGATGTTTTGTGAGCTTAATAACTGAGGCAATTGTGGAAAAAATGGCTCTAATGCTGGCTAATTGGGAGATTATTTATTGGATCTCCCATGGTCCAACAATATAATTGGATCTTATTCTCGGCTAATCTTATCTTAGGAACCAAACGAGGCCTAAGAGTATCTAATGCATATTCCCAATTAAACCAATATAAGGACACATTTGTTCCCAAAAAAAATGACCATCTTGGAAGCATGCACAGTTATCGAACTAACCAAACACAAAATAATACATAATTATATGCCACCCAAACGAGGCATTAGGAGATGTCTTTTATAGTGCAAGATGATTGGCTTACCTGGAGTTCCTCGTACATCGGTGTTTACAGGTTCAAAGGAAATCGAGCCGTCTTTTGAAGCATGTGCAAGCCCGAAATCAGCAACCTAGAATAGCATTCTTTTATCAGCTGAGCATAGCGAAAAAAAAAAAGAAACTAAACAATTAATATATAAGTTTGCCTTTTTAAAAAGGAAGTGAATTTACCTTTGCAACAAAGTTATCATCTAGTAATATATTGCTCGACTTAATATCTCTATGGCACAATGGAGGGTCACAATAGAAATGGAGGTATTCCTGCACAATGAAAAATGTATCATGCGCAGATCTCAATGTTTCAAAAATCATTTTGAAGAAATTATTTAATTTGTGTAGATCAGCATATAATCCCCGGAATTTTACCAGCGCGTTTGCCACATCAATTGCGATTTGAATTCTTGTACTCCAGCTCAGTGGAGTTCGACCTTGTGCTAAACATAAGCAACTAGCCA
This sequence comes from Erythranthe guttata, assembly GCF_056151865.1. Taxonomy (NCBI): domain Eukaryota; kingdom Viridiplantae; phylum Streptophyta; class Magnoliopsida; order Lamiales; family Phrymaceae; genus Erythranthe; species Erythranthe guttata. The sequence goes on from NC_142534.1 coordinate 1,670,871, forward strand.
CTTAGCAAATCAATAAGAAACAATTGTTTTAACTTTTGAATTCTGATTAAGTAAATCTTGTTTCTTCTTCTGAATATATACTAAAACTACACACTACAAACAATACAAAACTAGAATAAAGAAACATTAGAAGTAATAACATACCATGTAGGTGATCTTTTAAGCTTCCATTTGCCATATATTCATACATTAGAAACCTAAGATAGAATAATAACTTGCAGGTGTTATTTATTGGTCAAATATATATATATATATATATATATATATATATATATATATATATATATATATATATATATATATATATATATATATATATATATATATATATATATATATATATATATATATATATATATATATATATATATATATATATATTGAGATACCTCTCGCGCCTTTCCATGCAGAAACCTCTAAGAGAAACAAGATGGCGATGGTGTAATCGAGCAAGAAGTTCTAATTCTCTGCAAAAATCATCATCCGCTTGCTCCGAAGCTTTGCTCATTCTCTTAACTGCTGCAACTAAACCGTCCTCAAATTCACCCTTGTAGACAATTCCAAACCCTCCTTGTCCAATAACAGTGCCAAAATTATTCGTAGCTTTCTTCGTTTCTTTGTAGCTGAATTTTCTGAACATACACGATGGTCCTTCATGTAGTTCAAACACCAGACAACAAATAAAAATCAGCACATAACACATAATATATATATATTAAGGGAGAGAGAACTCGAGTGGAAACAAGGACATACCATCTTGGAATTTTCTAGAAGGAAGGGCGATTGCTTTTGGGGATGTTGTGTCATTGTTCATATCACTATCATTTTCGAGCTGTTTTGTTTTCCTACGAATGAGGACTATTAATACCACGAGCATTGTGACAGCAATAACAGTAACTGCAATAGCTATGCCTGCAATTACTGTTAAATGGTAGGGATGGCGATTTTCATTGAGAGGTGTGTTTAGGGAAAGCTGAGTTGGACTAGCAGCAATTGGAGATATCTGTGGTGGAAGTGAAGGTGGAAAACCTGAAAAATAGGCAATAAATATTATGAAGTAGCTACACACAAATTATATTATTTCGGAGAAAAGCTCAGATATTTGTCGTTTTTGGCTAATGCACACGTATTAAGAAAACTAATCAATGTGCATGGATTCTTAGAAAGGAAAAAAAAAACCAGATGAAATGACTAAAATACCCATTGTTTAATCATTAATTCTCTCTCAATAAAATAAGAGTATAAGGGAAAATTTGAGAAAAGTATGATAAATGCTTAATTGGAATTCTAAACTGACGAGTAATTAAAACAATTTTCTTTAATATAGGAGGGAGGGAGTATGAAACAAAGGTTTTCTCTTGATAGAAAATTGGTTGTAGCTGCACAGCTATCAAATATGTTTTAAATTAGATTTCAAGAGAATACTTCATCAAACCTAATGCCAGCAAATTCACTACATAAACAAGGAAAAGTTAAGCAAATCAGCAACTTCTTTAAAATCCCATAATAAAAACACAAGCATAAAGTTGGAAAATAAATACAAATAAAATAAGAATCATATCATATGTTTTGCAATTTTTCAAGAATCATCACACCTGTAGGGGAGAGAAGACTAATCCCGAAGAAACAACTCGCAATATCAATATTCGACACATAATCAACCCCACTAGCAAGAGCAACGAAAGTTGCATCCCTGCAAGTACTCAACGTAATATTATCAACGGGACCCAACAAATTCCTTAGATAAAGAATACCAGCATTCAAGCACTTTCGACAAGCAATACTATTATTATCACCCGACAGGGGCATTTTGCAATTTTCGGTAACATTGCTAAATTTCGGAGACTCGAGCATCTGAGTCACGGTGGATCGACCCTGGCATTCGTAGTTCAGGGGTATTTTGGTCCCGAAGCCACAAACTATTGTGGCGTTTCTTGTTACACCGTAGAGCTCAAAAGTCTTGGATATGGTGTGGATGCATGTAGCAGATAAATCTGAAGGGATACCTAAGTTGCTTGTCGTGTTTGCGTACTGCGAGACGGAAACAGCAATGACGGCATTGATATAACGACAGCACTTTCCTTTATCTTCTTGGTTGGAGCAAAGAGAGGCGGCTAGTGTGAAATTAGACCTGCTCAAATCCAAGGGGCAATCTGCATATAAAAATGAGGAAAAATGCGAGACATCGTTAAAATTAATTATTTTACTTAAAAAAAGTTGGAATGAAGTTTTACAAGTTAAGTTAAAATTAGTAGAAGAACAAACATCCCCAAATTCAGGGTTATGAAATCAATACTGACAAACATGCATTAGCAAATTGAAGACACAAACAACTTCAACATTTGAACCTAATTACGATTAGCACCAAACCTTCGTTCAGGAATCAATTAATGCTCAGAAAAAAAAAAATAGAAAATAACAGATGTCAAATTTGAAGTTTGAACTAAAAATCCACCAATGAAATTAACTGAGTTCGGCCACATGCACCGAAAATCCATGGAAATTAGCAATTTCAAGTAACTAAATGCAGCATTGTTTCTAAACCTATGCAGGAAAATTCGCAGCAAAAATTAATTGTGGAAGCAACGGCGCTAACCAAGTGCAGCAACTGTTGAAGAAATTCGCGTTTGGAGAAAGACCGCGGAGAGTAGTAGACCAATAAATCCGGCCGGTCCGTACGGTGCCATGGACACGCAAAGAGAGTGGTGCACGGCGGCGGAGCTTAAGCACCGGCGTATTTTAGCACATTGTGCGAAGGAGTGTCTGATGAACGGAAGGGGGGCGGGGTGGGGGTGGGGGTGCTTTTGACTTGGTGTAGACTACACTTTCTTTGGCTTCTTTAAATTATTTCCACACGAATCTGAGTGTTGTTATATGGGCATTGCATTTGTGAATTTCCCCTAATTATATATTCTTGCTCAGTTTCCGGAGCTTCACTTGTGGGGTCCATGGCCATATCCACCTTTTGCTAGATTTACAACTTATTTAGTGTAAGCTATTTTTTCAACATCTCTGATTGTTAAAATTTAATATTAGATGTACTAATTTTCGGGTTTCAAGTTTTCGAGTTTCTGGTTTCGCGTTTCTGGAAAATGTACCTATTTTTTTCTTAATTTCAAGATGATGATTCGACAAGTTTGACAGCCACGCACATATGGCCGTTGATCACTTGCCTACATAAGTCACAAGGATATATCATTGCAAAAAGTTAAGATTATTATAATAACAATATATCATCCCAATGTGTGCTCTCGTGATCTTATTGCTAATTTCTTTTCTCTAACAATAATAGAAGTGTGATGATTGATCTTGAAGAATAGATCAACGGCTATGATCTATTGATGAGCTAGAGTGCAACTGATTGGAAGGAGCTGAGCTACAGATGATCATCTCCAAAAGAAGCTGAGGTGGCAAGTAGAACGGTTTTTAGATGCAAGGCTTGAAAGCTAGTCTGTACAGATAATATGAGAAATGATCACTAATTTGAGTAACACAGTTGTAAACACTCTGAAATCAAAGAGATAGATTATGTAGTTGAGAGAAATTATGTAATATGTAATCTTCCAATTGTTTGTGTGATTACATGAGAGTTCCTCACCGCAAGTTGATGTAGATCAATTGATGGAACCACTCTAATCCAAATAAACCCTGAAAAGATTAGGTTGATTTAACATAACATTTTCGGCTTAAATCCACTTTGCACCCTCGAAAACAATCTATGGCACTTTGCACCCTTAAAACACATTTAATTGTTCAAAATGCACCCTACTCTATTTTCTTGTCATATTTTCCGACGTTAACTAACTTTATGATTGTCAGCTGGGGTACTTTTGCCTCTTTATCGATTTTCTCTTTGGTGTGTAGAGTGCTAATGTATTTTCAAAGGTGTAAAGTGTCTAATCTATTTTTTCTAGGGTGCGAAATGATAAACAAATGTATTTTATTTTTTTGATTTTTTTTCAATCTTTATTTTATTGTACACAAATCAATTTTACGGCACATTCTCATCCTGTGACTTCAAATTATAAGGTGCAGAGACAATAGTACCCCTGTTGACAATCAGAAAATTAGTCAACACCGGAAAATATGACCGAAAAATAGAGTAGGGGTGCATTTTGAGTGTTTAAATATGTTTTGAGGGTGCAAAGTGCCATAAATTGTTTTCGGGGATGCAAAGTGCCAAAATGGTGCATTTCGAGGGTGCAAAGTGGAATTAAGCCGAATATTTTCTATAATCAAATTAGCTTAGTTCTTGAATATAGGGGTGAGGAAAAAAAATCCGAAAACCGAAAAACCGGACCGAAAACCGAAAAACCGACCCGAAGTATGCCGTCCCGAAGCAAGAACCGCATATACGGTTTTTTATTTCCGCCGAACCGAAATTTTCGGTTCACACTCGGTTTTTCAAGTGGTTAACCGAGCCGATGTACCGAACCGACCCGAAACGACGTCGTTTTGATAGGGCCTAATATATATTCCTGATTTTTTTTTTCTCTGAATTTTAATGTGCCCTAGCCCAATAACCAGCCCCAGCCCAATAACCCGCCCCAACTCGTTTTTTTTTGGGCTTTGTTGGTTCCAAATGGGCTGAATTATTTTTAGGATATTTTGGGCTTATTTAGATTTATTTTAGAGAAAAAAAAGGGCTGAAAACCGACCCGAAAACCGGAACCGTTAAGAAACCGAACCGAAAATTTAGGAACCGAAAAAAAACCGAAACCGAAAAAAAAAACCGAAAAACCGAGTAGAACCGAACCGACATGAACCGACCGGTTTGGTTTTTGGTTCTTCGTGAACCGACCATTTCGGTTCCAGGTTCGGTTTGAGGCCAAAACCGACCCGATCCGAGCCGATCTCACCCCTACTTGAATATAGTATTGATGGGCCCAAGTTAAAAATTATAACCCCATGGCCCAAAATTAGGGTTCTGGGCCTTCTGTAAATGGATCATCAAACTTTATTCCGATATGCATCTGTCTAAATAATATCTGCTAAAAAATAATTTAAATCTTGAAATGAAAAATATATAATCTATAATATCTCAAAGGGTTGCTTGTAATTTTGAAATTTTAGCCAATTCTTGTTTTAAAAAAATTCAAGGGTAAAGTTTATGACTTGTCTTGAAGAAATACAAACGTGAAGGGGATAAAATATAATAAATAAATAAATAAATAAATAAATAATAGGAAAGGGACAAAAAGATGCAGACATATATTCCGTCTTGTTGATCAGACGGTTGTGCTGTTATTGTTTTGTTATTATTTACTCGTAAAAATGGTGAATTAAACGTATATTCCGGCACCACTAATTTACGGCTCAATTTCAAGAGATAGATTTAAATTTAAAAACATTTTGAATTTTTAACCTTAACAATCGCGATAAAATACAACAAGTGAGTTTGTTTTAACTTTTGATGTGGCGAAATAACTTTTTAGTAGACACACGTACATATCAATATGTGTTATTATGTGCAAATCAACGGTTAATAAAATCACTCATGTATTTCAATTGATTCAGAAAACTATTATCCAAACGAGTTGTTTGATTTAACTTATTCTACAACACATTTAAATTGTTTTATCAAAATATTAAAGTAAAATTTAAACATACAAAAAGGAAATGTGAAGGCAAGATATCTGGTATGGTATTCCCTTGCAAGCAATGTTGTATGATAAACGTATATAATTTGGCGTAAATTCATAATTGTTCAATTTATTATTATCAACGGGCTTAACTTTAATTAAATTGAATATTAGTAGTGGTTTTTAAAAAAAATCTAACATTGGTATTTGGTTATTTTATATCAGTGAATCAGGTTTAATAAGTATTGATCCTGAATTGAGTATCTAGTAAATTTTATTCTTATTTCAATTAATTTAATTATTTTATTTTATTTTATTTTAAACGCGGGGGACTAAACACATTTTACTCGTCTTAAGTTTAAAGTTTAAACCCACACACACTTCAAAGCTTGCAGGTCTCTCCCTCCTGTAACTGAAATTGCAAAAGGTCGTACGATTTTCTTTCTAGCCGTTTAGAGAGAGAGAGAGAGAGAGAGAGAGAGAGATTCTTCTTCGTCTGATTTCATTTCTGCAACAAATTTCATGCATATTTCAAAAGCTTCCCACACATAAAACACATTTCTGCGCTCATTTGTATGTTTTTGTGTACGGATCTCTTAGGATTTTTGTTCGGAGTAGAATTCTGGACATTGTTTCTGATGATTGAATATATTTCCTTCGGCAGGGACGAATTTGTGATGAATTTTTACATTTCGGTGCTGTTCTTCGCGATTTTTCTCTTCGGCCATTCCTCTGCTCTTAAGGTAATTTATTCATACGCATATTCTGCTGTATTTGCACTATTCAGGTGCCAAAAAATGCTGGAAACTCGTTTTTTCTGTGTGTAGATCTCTGTTTCTCGCATTTGTGTTTTTTTTTTCCTTCCGATTTTAGAATGGAATTTTAATTTGATTTTTGAGCGGTTACAGCAAGGAGAAACGTGCATCACGGACAAAAACTGCGACGCAGGACTGCATTGCGAAACTTGCATCGCGAATGGAGGTATCAGGCCGCGGTGTACTCGAATCCAGCCGATCAATCCCCTTTCTAAGGTTTGCCACTCGTCACTATTGTATAATCCGTACCGCGTATGAAATTGGTTTGAATTTAGTACTTGATATATACTCCGCAGTTAAAATTTGAAAATTTCTGGTTATAATCCTCTTTGACTTGGTGAATACAAAATTAGAAGATAGAGAGTAGTATCGATTTGTTGTTCAGTAGTACTGGATTTAAACTCTTCTTAAATTAGCTTAATTTCATTGATTAAAAATTAATTAGGTTGACTAATTAACGACGGTAAAATATATTTCTGGTCTTAGTTTGTTTGGTTATTAATTTTGATATGATCGAATTTTAGGTGAAAGGATTGCCGTTTAATCGGTACTCGTGGCTAACAACTCACAATTCCTTTGCGAGATTGGGGGCGAGGTCAGCTACAGGAAGCGTGATTTTATCTCCACAGAATCAACAGGACTCCATTACTAAGCAGCTCAATGTAAGGCTTTTAGTTCTCCTCCTTTGAATTTATACTGTAATTTTTTATTTTTTTTTGAGGAGTTATACTGTAATTTTTATATCTGCACTATATCCATGTGAATATGCGCTGTAGCCAGAAAAAAAAATCAGGGAACTGGTGGTGTTAGTTTAGGTTTGGGGTAGTTGGGAGTGTGCATGAAGTTGTCACCCATGTTGCTGTTTTTTTTTTCCAGCGATGATGAATGATTTTTTGTTGGATAATTAAATATTCCGTTTCTTTAATAGTACTTATTTGACTTAATTAACAATTAATAACCTTTGACTAGTTCAAATGCATAAAATATTGTTGCAAAATGACTTGACTTGTGTCTGAGTGTGAAAGTGCTGCTGGACTAATGTTTTTAATAATTACTAGCAATGGTCTGACATTAAATAGCAATAATTAGCGTGGTAAACTTTCCCTCTTCACATTAATTTTTTTTTCATGAGTGAATGCTTTGGCAGCTGTAGAATCAATCGTCTGTATCTGGAAATTGTGCACACTTATTACACTTTATATTGAAGTGCATAGTTAGGTGAACAAATTTAAGTTTCAGTAAGAGGAATGCCAAAATATTATAGTTTTATTTGTCAAGAATTTCGGTACTGTATTTTTATGCCATAGAAATCTTGAACAGGCAGTCAACAAAGGTTTCATTTCATCCTGACTTTCAACAATCATATTGACTCGACTAAATTCATATTATCGAATGCTGTAAATTTGCTGATTTTTTTTTAAAAGGAACACTCTGTTGATACTACATTTCTAAAATTTGTGAATAAAGCTTGATTTCTGTTCTAAGAACCGGTTCTATAAAAGCAATAGGAAGAGTCCTCGAGGCTAGAAGCCTAGAACATAGGACTGGTTTCTGATTGAAATCGAAACTCAGCCAAGTTCTGACTCGATAAGTGCTGACTATTAACTAATGCTTATAATAATACCTAGTCGAGTTTATCAAATTGGAATGGGAGAACTTCATTCCCGAATCCCATTTACATGATTGCTGCACGAGATAAAAGTGATATGTTTGAACTTCTTGCACATTTTTATAAAGGACAGACGTAATGCTGTTATCACAATTCTTTGATGGTTTCTATCTATGCATTGCAGAATGGGGTCAGAGGGTTGATGCTTGATATGTATGACTTCGAAAACGATGTTTGGTTATGCCACTCGTTTGGTGGCAAATGCTACAACTACACATCTTTTGTAAGTATATGAACACTAATAGACAGCACTACAGAACGAACTGCAATCCGAACATATTTATTTTTTTCTTAAATGGAACATAGATATTTATATTGGGGCATTCATAATGATATACACGCTAGTTGATACGAATATTATCGTGTTATTTGATTCTAATATACTGACTTTTGCTCTCTCCAGCAACCTGCCGTAAATGTTTTGAAAGAGGTCCAGCAGTTTCTCAAAGCAAACCCTACTGAAATAGTCACAATAATCATCGAAGATTACGTTACATCTCCAAAGGGCTTGACAAATGTTTTTAACGCCTCTGGGTTGAAGGAATTTTGGTTTCCAGTAACTCGAATGCCGAAAAACGGTGGCGACTGGCCCACAGTTGATGACATGATTAGAAAGAACCAGCGTTTAGTTGTCTTCACTTCTAAATCTTCCAAGGAATCTTCGGAGGGCATTGCCTATGATTGGAGATACTTTGAGGAAAATCAATGTGAGCCCTTGTCTTAAAAATCGAACATCTTTTATGATGTAAGAAATTAAAAAAAAAAAGAAAAAAAGAAAAAAAAAAAAAAGAATCTTCAAACCATCAATTTTATTGGATTCTTTTGAACTTGCAGATGGTAATGGTGGAATGGTGGCTGGATCATGTCCTAACCGAGCAGAATCGCCTGCAATGAATGCAACATCGAGGTCACTTGTTGTAATGAACTATTTTCCCGATAATCCAGATGTGGTGCAAGCTTGCAAACAAAATTCAGGGCCTTTAGTTACCATGATGAACACATGTTATCAAGCAGCTGGTGGAAGGTGGCCTAATTTTATTGCAGTTGATTTTTACAAGGTATTATTTTTTTATTTCTTTTTTATAGCTTGACGAGAAAAAAACCAGGTAATTTAAATCTTCAAAATGGTTTGGGAATGTAAATATTGCAGAGAAGTGATGGAGGAGGAGCAGCTGAGGCAGTAGATATGGCTAATGGTCAACTCGTTTGTGGCTGCAAATCTATATCCTTTTGCAAGGTAATTTTTTGCTTTTCTCGACGAATTTCCTAAAAGATATATTCTTACGTTTATTTTTTTTTTATCGTCGCTTTCGGTCCTATGTAACATATTGAACTGTACAATAATCATATTATTGCAGGAGAATATGAAATTCGGAGCATGTGAATTACCCGAGGCAAGTATTGCCCCCACTCCAGCAGTCAAAACCGAAACCAGCTTCGCAATATTTGACAGCACACCAATTCGATTTCAATGGATCTTCAGTCTATTTTTCATGGTAACTCTGTCACTGTAAATTTTCGATCTTATAGTACAATATGACAAGGCTGGCAGGACGAATATTGGATCAAGAAAATAGCTTGGTAGATGAACAATTGCATCAAGAAAATATAACGGTTGGGCTTTTTTTTAAGTACATGCCTTAATGGGTAAGCCCGAATACCATCAAAGTATTTGAATTCGACCCGTTAAAATTCTTGAATATTGGATCAAGAAAATATAATGGGTTGGGCTTTGTTAAAAGTACAGGCTTTAATGGGTAAGCCCGGATTGCATCAAAGTATTTGAATTCGGCCCGGTAAAATTCTTCAACATTAACTAAACTGTAAAATTTAATGTCAGATGGGGATTTAATAATTGCAAAATCACAGGGCTCAAGGCTCTGCAAACACTGAAAATCTTGAATTTCAATGTAGATAACATGTCAAACCTGCAGCAAACTCAATTAAATCTTTCATATTAAGCACACTTATCGAGACTAATTGCTTCCTTAAACGAACCACGACTACCATTTAAACAATTAGCCTATTTAATCCGACTTTAGGTAGGGCAAATCAGCGCCGGAGAATATGTCATCATCACCCGTGATATATATATAATAATGCATGGAGAATATATATATATATATATATATAGGAAACTCATAATGCTTGTTTGCTTTAGGCTGAGATTCTAGTGCTTTTATACTACAAGTTTATTCATATTATAGAGTAAATAAACAATATAATAGCACAATATAATTATATTTATCGTGCCGAAGAATCAACGTAATTTAATATCCACAAGTGAGTAGCCTTTTTTGACAAGCCTATGAAGAAATAGTAATTACATATAAGCTTTGAGTGGAGATGGAGGAGATTTATTAATAAAAGTATGCCTGTACTTATTTATTTTCTATGCCCGACTAGATATGTTTAGAATGATAGCATTGCGGAAAGAATTATATATTAAAAAAGAAATAAAAGTGGATTTTAGTTGTATTAAGAAAAAATACTCGAGCGGATTCGTCAATACGGCTTTCCTCCTCCACCGGAGCGGCCCAAGCATGGTTCGGACTACTGCCGAAAGAAAGCATCCGATCCTTTAAACAATTCGCTGGTTCGAAAAAAATGTACAAAGACCTCATTGTCTTTATTTAGTAAAAGGTTTAGGGAAAAAAGATCTAATTAATCTTGTCCTAATTGTTGTTAGTAATATTTTAATTAATTAGCAAAATCATCAAGCTTTCTCTCTCATAATTAGATGACAACTCTCATGACATGAACAAAACACAAAACATGTTGGGAGGCAAGTCATTTTAGATTGGGAAAGTCCACACATTTTCCTCTTTCATATTTATTGACTTCTCTTCAACAAATCCACTGCCCAAAACTAAATATAGATATTCTTTTCCTAGTCCTTCACCTTTTTCCAGCATTTTTAATTTATATTTTTAAAGGAAAAAAATATGTTTTCTTACTTTGACCTGATCAAAGACTCACTCACGGGTTTACTTCCTGGAGGCAGGTTTGTCATTTTATTTTTTATTTTATTTTTTATTTTGGTCTGAATGTAAATATATGATATTACCATGTGTTGTTAGATGATTCTTCAACTTTATGGTAATTTGTTTTGTTTGTTGTTGGTGTTTTCCGACAAGACAGTCAAGAAATCTTTGATTTTTTCTCATTTTAATTTATTCTCCAAACTTAAAAACACATAATACCGACGAAAATTATCACATGATGTTGTTAAACAACTTTTGTGACAGAATATATGTATATATACCCATTCTGCCCACACACCATCTGCAACATTACTACAAAAAAAAGATAAAAAATTCTAATTTTATCTATGACTTATTGAGTAATCAACTTAATCAAGAGCTAATCTTATTAATTTACGTTTCTTGTATGATTTACAATCTATTACACGAGAGTGTAAATTTACTCACTGATCGTGGATTAATTAGTTACATAATAAAATAAATAAATAAATAGAAAGTGGAAGAAGTGAAATAGAAGAGGTGGAATGACAAGACGCTCGTGTGGAAACAGAACAGCAGAGATGACTACTTTGAATTGGCTGTGGCTTAGCTGGCCGAACACGTGCCAAAGGTTTTTTATTTTTTTTATTTTTTTTTCTTTTTTCCTACAAATAAACAATGTAATGTTTCCTAAACTCACATCTCGATCATAATTACCAATTTACCACTTGTATTTAAATTGATTAAACTTCACTCAATGTTTGACTCCAATTATCCAACACTCTTTCCAGAGAGGATAGCTGATGGCATTTGGTTCTTTTAATTAGTTAAATTCTATTATTATATGTTAATTGTCAATTAAGTTTTTTATTTAATAAAATTTAGTTATTGTTTTAAGGATAAAGCTTATATATTCTTTTTGACCTAGTACAAAATTAACTGTAGGAGATGAATGTTACTAATTTCATAAAATAAAATTATTTAATTATGGGATTTCGTTTTAGTGACGGGCTAGGGTAGTGTTGAATCTTACCAACCAAACATCTTATTAGCTCTTACTATTTAATCAATCCAACATCAGGGCCGGTCCGGCGTATTCGGGGGCCCGGGGCGAGAATATATTTTATGCCCTTAATAATATGAGGTCTCGGTCCGACTTTTTTTTTTTTTCCTTTTTTTTTGATGAAATAATATAGACAAATATTTATTAATTTAAATTTATTTATCAATAAATATTGAAAATATTAATGTATACCTAAATTTTGTTTTATAAAGCAAATGTTAGAAATGTAGGAAATAATTTTTGTTTGAATAAAATGAAAAATATTAAATTGTATATAGTGTAAACTAAGTATTAAAATTTATAAATAGAAAATATATTTTTTTTAAACGATAGATGAATAAAAAAAATTATACAATAGAAATATATTTTTTTTCACACAAAAAGTATTAGTATATATATATAAAAACACTGAAAATGGGCCCCTAGTAAAACTGGGCCCTGGGCGTGGGCCCTGCTCGCCCCACCCCAGGACCGGCCCTGTCCAACATAGTAGTAGCAAACAGAACGAGCTCGAAGAAAACTAATTACTGAAAGAAAATCTAGCTAGTGAAATTAATATTTAAACTCATTTATTACTTCTTCCTTTTCTTTATAGATTATGTCTTGGTAATAAAATAAATTATTTCATATTATATGTGACAGTTCTACACTCTCAATGTAGAATACATTTGTTTTGTCCAAGTATATCTTATAATTCCTAACATCAACGAGAAATTAATGATATTAGAAACAAAAAGATAAAAAATCACAAAAAAAAAATTCAAATCAAAAAGATCACTTTGAAAAAAAAGTATGACGAAAACTTTTGAAATATATATATATATATATATAAAATAAAAAAAAATAGAAAATAAAAAAGAAAGAGGTGAAAGGATAAAATAGATTCTCTCTACTCCAATAGAGTGAGTGACATCAAGTGGTCCGAATGTCGTGTGGTGTGTGTGTGTGGGGCCTACTTAAATCAACATCGTTTATGACTTTGGTGGGGTTCTTTTGGTAGGTCCCACCCAACATCTCAAAAAGCCAATAATTAATATATAAAAAATATATATTTAGCAAATAAAAATGAACATAGAAATAAAAAATGAAAAATCAAGTAATAAAAATCTGTAATGTAATGCTATTGTTTATCCACGAGAGAACTTATTGGGGCCGAATAAATTAAATAAATAAAGTAGGGTGAGAGACAAGCTGTCCCCCGCACATTCCTCTGTTCATCTTTGACCTTTGACTACTAGTCACCCCCCACCTCCCCCCACCACCACCACCCCACCCCCTACCCACCCCACCAAAACCCCACTCTGAATTAACCAATGCTAGCTGTGCTTTATGTATTATTATTATTATTATTATTATTATTATTATTATTGTCTTTGACTGTTCTAAATCTTCGATCATGTTTTTTCTAACTTTAATTATTTGCTCACTATTTTTGATGACTATATGTAATAAGTATTTACATCATCTGTTTTGCATTACACTTCAAGCAATATTCTTGGTTTCTTTTAATCATTAGAATCAATGGAGATTTTTCAAATATATATATTTTTACAAAGTCTCAATCGCAAAAGGTCGATCTCTAAACAAGTCTCTAAAACAAGATTCAGAAACTCGTGTTTTTTTTTTTTTTTTTTTTTTTTTATATTCATGGATTTTCTTGAGTATATTGATGAGAACTAAATGCATATCCAACTAACAAAACCTATGACGACTGTCTTAATACCAAGTAGTATTGGTCAAGAAAAGCCCAATGGGAAGTGTTATTACAGAGTTTGAATTTTCTTGGGAACATATATATCTATCTATACATAAATAAATGTTAGTAGTAGCAGCAGCAGTAGAAACTCAACTACATGCATATATGCATTGTTATTGCCAAACACCCAACCACCAAACGGGTTTCAAGAACCATTTATTACTAATTCATGGGCATTTTTGTCATTTTCCCTCAACCATTGGAATAATTCACATATTAATTACTCTACTTTTAATTTGATGCATGTATGTGTATATCTGAATCTTTCTGTAGACAAGTAAAGAAGGTTGACCATGTAATTTTTTTTAATTTTTTTTAAATATCTGTAAACTTAATGCATGCTTAGTAGCTGAGTGTAGTGTGGCTTGGGGACCTAGCTAATTCACAGTGAGCCCATTTTTGGCAAGTTATGTTCGAATTGGATTTTGAATTCAAGTTAATTGACCATCTATATTTTATTCTACTACTGCAGCTTTTATTAACCACAATGCAGGGAGCTTTAACCTAAGGTTTGATATATATTAAAAGAAAAAGAAAAAAAATTGAAAAAGGATTGGGTTCAAGGAATCAATGGCTTACATCACAGGGAGCAGCATTGGTATTTGGTGCTGGTAAACAGGAGCATTTTACAATACAGTACTCCTACTTGTTTTTACTGATTTTTCAATTCCCCCGGGCGTCTCGAATCGGATTTGTAGATGCTACGCCCGGTGAAATACAACGGATTATCTTAAACCATTGATCTACACATAATAACACACACGCGTATATGTACGTGTGCTTACTCGGTAGATATTTGTGCAGATCCATAGTTTAAAATTACCAGGTTTGTTACATCATGTGTAGCATCTCATTAGACCGTCTCGAAGATAAACAAGTCGGGCTACCCGAGAGATAGCTTCAAATATCTATTATGGTTTATCTACACACTAATATAGATTAATGCGACATATTTCACTCGATGTAACATGAAAAAAATTAGGTGGTAGAAAGGTAGTTCAGGTTATTTATTGCAACATTTGGGTCAAAGTGCAGGTCTATATATATAAAATACCAGCCAGGGAGAAACATAACTCATCTATATTATTAATTCAAATGCACACTAACCGATTTGGCATAAACCCTTTTGAAATAGTAGTTGTATTTTCGTGGAACCATCCATTTTTCTGATTCTGCAATAGAAAAATATAATGTATGGGCAGATTATAAATATAGCATATTGCCCTTTCCATCTTTGAATAACCACTTAATTCAACTACCAAAAGAAATTATCTTTTCTGCCAGCAATAAATAAAATGTGATGCAGCAAACTAAAACAACGGCAAAAAGGGGCAAAGGAAAACCAATTTTTGGTGCATATCCTAGGGATGTAAATGACCCGAGCCAGCTCGACAAAAGTTCGAACTCGAGCTTTCTGAGAAGCCGAGCCCGAGTTTATTCTTAGTTGTTTGTGAGCTCACGAGCTCATGGTTTTTTTTTTTTATAATTTTAATTTAGTATTTTATTTTATTATAAATATAATTAATATACAATTTAATAATAAATTCATATAAATAATTAAAATAAATTACAGCTCATTTTTTTATTTCATAACTTTTTTATTATAATTTATAATAATATTAATAAAACAGTAAATTAAAAACACAAAATTGGATAGGCTCAAGCTCGAGCTCGCGAAAACAGTCAAACTCGGTAGCATTCGATATTCAAATGACCTTTAATATTAAAAATCAAAGATGCATTATCATTTATTCAAAACCAGTAAGATTAGATAAGATTAGATTAGATGAATTGAATGTGTGTTAGATAGAGGACAAATCAAGAATTTCACAACCACAATAAAACTATAAATAGTAAAAAAAAAAACTAGAGACTATATAAATAAGGACCACTTATTTTTAAATTCAGATTTCAGAGTGATGTAAACAGGAGTTGGATTTTCCGGTAAATATAAAAGAGTAAATGAGCCTCATCCGGTCATACTACCCCAGTCAGCCAGTCCCCACTAAAATTCCCTTTGACCATCAAATTAACAAACCCCACCAACCCAACCATGGTTAAAAACCCTAACCATTGAACCACACGTGTGGGAGATGAATGGGTGTGTGTGTGTGTGTATGCATATAATAGTACAAATCCGTCAGAATATAAACGCAGAGAAATGTCCCTCTGTTCCTATTTCGTATATAACCCATCACTCCCCCAACAAAGTTAAAGAGAATTTGCAGTCTTCTCTGTTTTTAGTATTACTCTCTCTAGTTCTTGTCCCTCCAATTTTTTACATTCTCTCTCTCTCTCTCTCCTTTTTTTTTTCAAATTTTTAAAACACGTGCGGAGGGGAAAGAAGGAATTTAAAGGAGGGGGGAAGGTGTGAGTAGAAACATGCCTGGGAGTTTGGAGCCGTTGGATATCGGCGTGCACATACCGTACCATTTCCGGTGCCCGATTTCCTTAGAGCTGATGTGTGACCCGGTCACCGTTTGTACCGGTCAAACTTACGACCGCTCCAGCATAGAATCGTGGGTGGGTACCGGGAACACCACGTGTCCGGTTACCCGGGTCCCGCTCTCCGATTTCACCCTAATCCCGAACCACACGCTACGGCGGTTGATTCAGGAGTGGTGCGTTGCGAACCGGTCCTTCGGTGTTGAACGGATACCGACTCCGAAGCAACCTGCCGAACCGAATTTGGTTCGGACTTTGTTGAGTCAGGCTTCTTCCGGATCGGCTCCGTTTAGCCTGAGGGTTTCGGCTTTGAGGAGGCTGAGGGGGCTGGCGCGTGACTCGGATAAGAACCGGTCGGTTATTGCAGCTCTGAACGCGCGTGAGATTCTACTCTCCGTTGTTTTCGCGGATGTGGTTTCGCAGCCGTCGGAGTTGAATCTGGAGTCGATTGCGATTCTGTCGATGTTCACGCTCTCTGAACCGGAGTGCTTGTACGTGGCCTCCGATCCCGACCGGGTGTGTTACTTGGTGAATTTACTGTTCCATTCGTCGATCGACGTCCGGGTGAACTCGGCGGCGGTGATCGAGAATGTTGTGGCGGGAATACGGTCGCCGGAGTTTCGGACGCAAATCAGTTGCTCCGACGGGGTTTTCGAGGGAATCGTCGGGATTCTGAGCTATCCTGTGGCTTACCCTAGGGCGCTGAAGATCGGGATCAAGGCGTTGTTCGCTCTGTGTTTGGTGAAACAGCACCGGCACAAGGCGGTAGCGGCGGGGGCGGTGGAGGCGCTGATCGACAGGCTGGCGGAGTTCGAGAAGTGCGATGCGGAGCGGGCGCTGGCGACGGTGGAGCTGCTCTGCAGGATTCCGTCAGGCTGCGCGGCGTTTGCGTCGCACGCGCTGACGGTCCCGCTGCTGGTGAAGATAATATTGAAGATCTCGGATCGGGCGACGGAGTACGCCGCCGGAGCGCTCCTGTCGCTGTGCTCGGCGTCCGAGCGGGCACAGCACGAATCGGTGGGGGCAGGCGTGTTGACTCAGTTGCTTTTGCTGGTTCAGAGCGATTGCACGGAGAGAGCGAAGCGTAAAGCGCAAATGCTGCTGAAGTTGCTGCGGGACGCGTGGCCCCATGATTCCATTGCCTTTTCGGATGATTATGCTGGAAGCGACGTCGTTCCATTTTAATTCTTTTTTTTTCTTTTCTTTTATTGCCTGGGCAAATTGATTAATTAAAAAGAAAAAAAAAATTGCAGTTATTAAGAGAAAAAATTAGGTTAAGAGAGTACATAAGGCCGCATTGTGCATGTAATTGTATGTAATTTTTTTCACCTCGAAATATTTTTTGTTAGAAAAAATTTTGGAAGTCTATATTTTCTGCTTATTTATGGGAATAATTTAATGTTTTATTAATTGTCTTACTAATTTTAATTCAATTGGTCAAGATATAAAATCTTGACGTGAAATTTAAACCAAAAAAAAATGAATTTATAATTTTTTTTTGAAACAGAATTTATAATTAATATAATATCTTTTTATATATATAAAAATGAATTTATAATAATAATTTGTTGTTTGGTCAAATTAAAATTAGGTTGAAGTATGATGATAAAAAAGGTGGCATGAAATATATGTGAGAGAGAGAGAGAGAGGGAATAGAAATTGATGGTTCAACTTCTTCTGACCAGAATAATGGTGCTGCTGGGGTAGTGGCGCATGCTTACAAATTCAAAGTTTGGTCTATTACGAATAATAGCATGTTACAACTATGTGCGTGTGTGTGTGTGTCCCTATTTTATTTATATTTGATTTTTTTTTTTTTTTTATGTAGGTTAATAATTATCTCTTGCATCCCTATTTTGTTTAGGTATGTTTGTCCAAGTTGCTATATTGGTCAAATGCATTGAATAATTTTGTATTGAAGATATGTACAATCGCTTACTTGCATGTTGATATATGTAAAACGGGGTGGGGCAGATTCGAACTCTGAACCTCTACTCTAATAGTTGAAACTTGGTATCGAATTTTCTAATGAATGTTGGTGCCAAATCTTGATTCTAATTTAATGATTGAGTGGATATTTATTTAAAAAAAAAATATTATTCTTCAATTTTTTTTTTAATTTCTTTTTAAAATAATAAATCTATTAAATGAGATTTGTAGGGAAAGTCTCAAAATCATTTAACCAATAGTTGTTTGATTGAAACGTGTGGGTGCGTTTCAGTTATAGTGATAAATTATTATTATTATTTTATTATTAAAATTGTTTTCAAAAAGGTATTTTGGAAATTAGAAATAGACCATGGAAATGGAATATCACGTGGGCTTTTGGAATTTTGCCTTTCTTTGATTGCCTTTGGTGCTGCTTGACTGCTGATATATGCCCAACTGGCCAACTCATACTTTTGGCCCACTAATATATATACATATACATACACAAAACAAGAATATATGAGAAAAGAATACAATTCTTTACTTAAATTAATAGTAATAGTTAGAGAATTTCTCACAACAAATATTAACCGTCAAACCTACATGCTACACTAAATGAAGTGTATAAATCGGTGACGTAACCTAAATGCTCAATCAAATATACAGTAATAGAATGTGTCTCGAGTTGAGGAAGTTCAATTAAGAAGAAAAGCCACGCGTCCCTAAGAAACTTGCAGAAAGGAGTGTCGGGAAGGGTTTTAATTTTCGCATTAGTACTCCGACGGTCAAGAAAATCGTGCAGAAACAGTATATGTATGTAGTGTGTGCATTAGGAATATCAGAGAGATAGAGAGAGTTTTTCCTTGTACCTCAAGACTGTATTTATATTTATCAGTCAGATCACACGTAGGAATGATGTGGTTACTTCGAGATGTAGTGTGTTGTTGGCGAGTTGTTTCGTTTCTTGCGAGCTGAGCCTAGTTGAATAAAAAGAGCCCGCATGCGTGATTGCTTATATATGTTTGAGCCGCAAGTGTGCCTTCCCTCAATCAATGTCAAAATTATTTTGTGTGATTTATTATTATTAATATAAATATATACTATATTGTATATATTTCTGTAGTTCATGAAATAAAAATAACTGGACTTATTGGCTTGTTTTCGAGAAAAGCAGCTTTCGATGCAAACCCAGGCCCATTAGGAAACATAGGATCTCTTAAGTAAGGCCCATTGTTACTGCTACTTTGACTATAATAAATTGTATAATAAATAGATCTATATGTTAATTAATATTCTTATCAATACATACATATACAATATACATAACTATTTTACTGTATAATGTAACTGTAATTGATAATAATTATATGTATTCAAATAATTAATCAGTTCTCTGTAAGAAAAAATAAATAAAAAATTGCTAATATCCATGATATTGAATATTGAATATAATTATGGGTAAGCATTGACCTAAAGGGAGGAAATATAAATAATTTTATTTTGATTTCATGTTTCCATATATATATATATATATATATAATCTTATTGGGTCTACTTAATTTTTATTTTACTTTTCAAGGGCACCACAGGGAATTTTAAAAACTAGAAATAAATTTCTTCTGCATACTAATTAATTAATTAGCTAATGATACATTTGATCAAAGGACTAATCTCCTTTTAAATTTTAATTAGTAGCCAAATTAAATTAGGAA
Organism: Erythranthe guttata; assembly: GCF_056151865.1. Lineage (NCBI taxonomy): Eukaryota > Viridiplantae > Streptophyta > Magnoliopsida > Lamiales > Phrymaceae > Erythranthe > Erythranthe guttata. Next base: position 1,690,805 of record NC_142534.1, read on the forward strand.
TTGACCCACAACATTATTTCTGCTGCTGCTTGCTTATATATTTCTTCAACTGAAAATGCCTGTTGGAACTGGTCTGATCCTCCATTTGCCTGATATATATATATAAACCACAAGTACAAGTAATCAAGATTAGACAATAAATAATATATTTTAATTATAGCGTTTAATAATTAAAAAATAAAACACAAAAGTGAGTGAAACAGAATTGTTAAACAATAATTGCATATATATATAACAAGATCAAATTCAAGAAACCACTTATTTAATTGCAATGAAATTGGGTAAAATACGAAATCAATCGACATTTTCCTTTGTTTGTTTTGATTTACGACGAGTTATATGCATTAAAATTGTTACGAAACACGCAATGCGACACCATCTACGAGAGATAAAACATAGATTAATCAGTAACCTAATTAATGTTTTTAGGGCAAATGATTTCTTAAATACAATTGAAGTCTTAAATAAGCTCAAACTATAGGTATAAAATCTAATTCTTAAAAGAAAATCCGCGATATCGAAAACCCTAAAACAAAACTTATATACGCGTGTATTTAATTTGCTATATATTAAAAAAAAGGAAGATTTTATGGACTAACCCGCGCATGAATCATGTACATGCATCGATTTCGATCCGACGAGACTTGAGCAGAAACCACATCCAATTTGTGCTTCTCCATCACAAAGCATATAGCAGTGAACAACCCTGGCTTCTTCGATCCGCAAACGCTAAAATGCGCGTCTTTCCAACACACATTCAACACCACATTCGCAGAAGTCCATGTCTTAAAAATAGCCGATAATTCCGGTCCTGAAAATAGCTGATTTGGAGGGCTTGCTAAAGTGACGGCCGACATAATACTGCTCGTCGATCCCATCTCGGCTAGAAAGGCCTCCCTCGATTGGTGGATTCCAAAGTTTTGTTGTGTGATTAGTGATGGCGGGTCGTAATTAATGCGAGCGATTACGTGATTATTAGTATTGTGGAGTTTATCGAGCTTTTGTTTCTGAAGCTTTTCGAGGGTTTCTTGAAGTTTCTTGATGTAGTTTACTGCCTCATCAACTATGGTGGATTTGTCTGCCTGCAATTATTGAGATTTTATTATTATTACAAAAAAATGAATAAATTAAATAAATAAACCCTCTATCATTTAATTCTTGATACATAGCTAATAAGTAATGTTCTGACCGAGATCGATTTAATTATATTAATTCCAATTGAGTCACATTTATTGTTAAGAAGAGATTTGTGCACGTTTCTAATCAAATGTATTGCATGAAATTAAATTACAAGCTAATTAAAATAGAAAAATAAATAATCAATTAATAAATAAATTATTTGTTCTTTTGACAGAAATGAATTAGACAAGAAGATTCTTCTGAACACTACTCAATTTGGACAAACACCCAAGAAAAAATAATCATGGATACAAGGAATTAAAACTGGAAAGTAAACCCCCCTTTTCTGATTTGTTGAACTATAATATGTCTCTATCTGCTATATATATATATATATGTGTGTGTGTGTGTGTAATTGTGTGTGCGCCACCAAAAAGTTTGAACTTTTTTCAAGAAACAAACTCTGGAAACTTGTATCACAAAAACATTTAAAAATAAATAAATAAAAAGAAGAAGAAATTAAATTATACACACACAAAACACACATTAACTTAGGTGAAAAAAAAAATCAGCAAGAATTATTAATTGATTATATAAATCTTAGAAAGTTTGTATGTATATGTGTATGTATATACCTTGGGGGGAAGGTGAGGTAGCAAAGCATGGAGATTAGAAAACATGTTCCTCATCTTCTTCCTCCTCTCTCTCTCTGTCCATATATGCAGCTCATGCTCTTCCGATTGTTCTCCACCACCGCCGCCACCTTTCCCTTCCTCACCACCACCACCGCCGCCGACCCTCTTCTTTGCCAGCTTGGCTGCCGGTGGCCGCGCAGCTCCCTCATCGGGCCTGGCCGCCGCCTGCCCATCGGGATTGGTGGTGTCCGCCGCCAACTTCTTGCCGCAATCATCATCGCCGCCGTGAAAACCTAATTTCGGAAATGCCCATGATTGGTCATCGTCGTCCCATAATAAGTTTTCATGGCGGAGCTCTTCAGACATATCTGTATCACTGTATGTATATATATGTGTGTGTGTGTGTGTGTGTGTGAATGAGCAGTGGTTATAAAAAGTATAATATAAGAGTTAGAGGGGGTGAAGTTGGAATATATATATATAGCAAAAAAGCATCAAATATATGTGTGTGTGTGTGCATATATATATACACACACGTATATGTATTTGGGGGGTGGGTTTGGGTAAGGTTGTAGAAAGAAAGCATGATATGGAGGAGGGGTAATGTAAGAACAAACCAAAATACAATCATAAGCCTAAATGCCGTTACTGCCTTTAAAACAAAAATACTAGCTAAAGCACATTACTCAATTAATTCTTTTATTTGTATATAATATATCCCACCGTGGGTCCCACAACTTTGCCTTTTTCAGCATTAAAATATTATTATTATTAATTTTTTTATTTTTTTCAAAATTTATTTTTAATAATATCATTTAATAATTAAAAAAAAGAAAACCTTAAAACAACTCTCTAATTAATAGCATTCACCGACGTAAAATCCATTATCAGAATGGCTCATATTTGTATAATTTCATTAATAATAATAAAAAACAAAACTCATGAACTAACTCGCAATCGAGCTCTTGAACTATTACAATACATATTGAGCACATTTTTTTCTTGTACAATTATTATTGTTACATATTTAAATAATTTATTATTTTTTAATTCTGAAATGTTATCCCATTTAGGTGTGGCTTTTGGAATTGAGTGAAGGTTCATTATTTGTTCTGTGGGTTTTTCACCAACTTACCATACTTGAGAATTGTCTTACCTTTAATCCCATCTATGCAATTATTTGATAAAATCGCGTTTGGCATATTTAGTTTGTTGTAACGCTTTTCTTCCGTGTAATCCTATTTTATTATCTCGTGTTAAGATTACATGCAAACACGTGGTTTAAGGACAGCATTTCTTTTCTAGGGTTAATTCAAAGCAATATTGTATAGTTATTTCACCAAAAGCGCTCTAATTTATAACACCATTTTAAACCTCAGTAACTCTCATCTAATCCTAGGACAACAATTCTTGAATACCCTAATAATTACACATATTGTTAGCTGAGTTTCAAAATTATAGTAAACCTCTATAAATTAATACAATCGTAATCGACAAAATTCTGTTAATTTAGCGAAATATTAATTTAACAATATAATTTTTTAACACGTTGGGACAATGAAAAAATATTAATTTATCGAGATTGTACTAAAAATGAACCGGCTCGAACGAAAATGTATATTATTATTATTCAATTTTACGCACTTCCAAATTTATATATATATACATATATATATATATATATATATATATATTAACTTGGTTTGATATGTTAATTAGCTGTAATTATTGTAAATGACACATAAGAGTTTCATGTTATGCATACTTTGTTTAATGCTTGACTTGATACAAAATGTGATTACTTTTTACTGTTTAACGTGAAAGAAAATGCTTATCTTGTTGTATTAAGAAAAAGAAAGAACAAATTAAAACTTGCAGTAAACAGTTGTTAAAATGGTTTTTCACCCTCTTTGAAAATGTGAGAGCCCCTCTTCGCAACGTGCGCCGGCGGGACAGTTTCACGCACTCTTCAAAGGTTAAAAACATAGGTCGTGTTTGGACATATGAATTTAGGTTTGGCCAAAGGATTTCAAATAATTCTACCTATTTACAAAAATAAATAAATAAAATTTCAAATAATTATATTGTTTCGACATTTTTAGAATTCATTTTTCATAATTAAAAATATAATCGAATATTCAGATTTAGATTTGAATTTGCCATTAACAGTAAATTTAAATTCCGCTAAAAATGATCAATTTAAATTAAGATTTGGATCATAAATTTAAACAAATGTACCAAAACCCTATTAGGGTTACACGTGCAAAATTAATAATACAGATTTACAATTTTCCAGTAGTCTTGTTCGTCTCCGCGCCGATCCTAAATCTGACGATAGGTGAGCTTTTTCAGTGTTCAAGCAAGTAGGGTTCGAAGAAAGGTCTAAATTTAAGGGTGTAAATTTGCATCATAAATCATAATGTATAATTAATTAGCTAGATTAATATATGATTAAGGAACAAATAAAAGGCAAGTTGGGTGGATTGAGTTTCGTTTGTGTGTGTGTGTGTGTGTGTGTGTGTGTGGGTGTGTGGTGACGTAAGATGAGAGTGGGGTTAGATTTGGAAGGATACTGCTTGCTATCTATCTGCCCAATTTACTGGGTTTGTTCATTATTTAAGGCTTATTATGCTTACGTTACCCTAATCATGAAATATTTGTCTCTTTCTTTCTTACTTTCTTCCTTACTTGCCATGCATCCAACTATTCTATTGGACCCACTCCCCCTTTTTCTCTATTACTTTTTTTTTTTTCCCAACAGCAAAGAAACCAAATTCCTTTTGGGGTTGATTAAAAATTAGATTTATATATAAACATATATACTCTTTGAGGCTATTTAATTGATTTTAATATACTATTATGGCAAGATAAGATTAACCAGAATAACCTGCAATAACATAGATCATGTAATAAACCACGAAAAAAAATCCGAAAACTTGCAAGTACAAAATAATGTCCATTAAAAAAAAAAAAGAGGGGTATTATTTAGCCAAATGTTCACAGGTCCAATTTTTAAATTCTTGTTTTATGGAAGAATACAAAATTGTTCATAAATCACAGAGTTTAAAACATAAATAGTATCAAAGGTTATACAAAGGCTCTTCTTCATCACTCACTCCCTGTAACTGCAACCTTTCACTCCTTCGAACCCATCGAGTTTCATGGGCAAGAAACGAGAAACGAGAAATGATTTTCCAGGTCAGGAGCAAAATTACCACAAGCCAACTGTCGAACCAAATCTTTAAATAAAACCAAACTTTAACAATAGGACTTTTTTTTTTCTTTTTCCTCTTGGTGGGGGTGGGGTGGGGGGTGCATTTTGCTCTCCCACGAGATATATGACTTTGTTTTTGCGGTTCAAGTTTTCAAGGCGGCCGTTTTACAGATGGGGCAAAGATTCTTCAAAGTGAGCCACTGTTTGATGCAATTTGTATGGAACTCGTGCCCACATTCCAATATTCCGACATCATCTCCAGTTACGTAATTCTCCTGTGAAATAAATTCCGATTTTTCGAGGAGTTAATGCAATATATAAGATGTACTATTTATTTACAAGTGTGTGTGTGTGTGTGGGGGGGGGGGGGAGAAAGGGGTGGGGGGCTCTGCTGACCTGGCATACACAGCACGGCTCCAAGTTTGGCAAGGCTCGAATTGCTTCATGCTTACGGTGTTTCATAAATCCCATTATCTGTTCATCAGTCAGACCAGTACTCACGTTGCCTATTCGATCCTCTAAAGCCAATAATTCCTGTCATACACCACATAGTTTGAACATAAGTGATGAGTGACTACTTATGCATAGGGATAAAATGGGGAATAAATATGAGATTCCCATTTCCGAAAATTACACTTATAATATCCAAAAAATTTTGATTTCCGATTTTTCCATTTTATTTTGAATCGAATTGGAATCAGTTTTTCACTTCCGAAATAATCGGAATTTTTCCGAAAGTGCTAATAGTTTTTTTGGTACTTGTCCACAATTTACAACAAGAATCCATAAATTTGTATTTCATTTTTATTCGAAACGAGAACATCGAGATTCAGAGAGAACAGGTAAACGGAATAATAAAGTACCTCATAAGACATATTGTCAACATCGAGCCTCATATCTCTGTGTCTGTCGTGCAACTCGGCGAATCCATTCATAAAAGGGTCAACAAGCATATAATCCTGCATTAAAAGCAGGGTAGCAAATTGTAGAACTAACAAATAATTTAAAACTTCAACGTAACGGAAATTGAAAATTTTCAGTGACAATAGCATGCATATAATAAGTTTGTAAGGCTCTTTTCTTATTACATACTCAAGCAGCCAGCGGAAAAATAAAGTCACGGGGGGCATTTTAGAGATTTTGATGTGTCGGTAGAGTTCCAAGGGCAAGTTAATGGCTTGGGTATATTTTTATATCCCGCCATATTTATAGGGGATTTAGATAAATACTTAATTGCTGATGATCGCATGTATCGAATACAAACCTCAGCTTGTAAGTGGACGCCCCTCCTCATTGCATTCAAAACTTGACGAATCTGTTCAGCAAAGCAGGGTAAAAAGTTAAATAATGAAATTTCACGGTGTAATAAAGTGGCAATTTATTTATATAATTACAGCTATTTACGAGAACTGGAAGATAGTCAAAGGTCTAAAAGCTAGGTGATGTAAGAACTAGGTCCGAGTTCAATAATTTCATAAAATTCGTTCAGCATAACTTATACACTAAATGAGCATATGACTATTCAAAAAGTAAATAAATAAATAAAAATTCGATAGGGTTTGTAAGATACCAGTCTGTGTCTCCCCTCGACAGCGGACAAAGCACGCCAGCCGTTGGCATCGTCACCGGGCATATCCATCAACATCGCCGCCGACCTCTGATCCAACTGAAGCTGCTGTGCCCTACTACTCGAACCCAAAGCCGCCGCCACCTCATCCACCGAAGAAGAAGACGCGGCGGAAGGAAAGAGACCAAAATGTCCCCTCGAAACCCCAGATTCAGATTCAGCGTGATGGTGAAACTGAACCCAAGGAGCAGATTCTGTCATTCTCTGATGATGATGATGATGATGACTCTGCTGTGATGTCGCCTGAATCTGATGTGGCAGCCACGCGTTGGCTGAAGAAGAAGGAGAAGAAGAAGAATTGTTTCTAGAGGAATTCCCCGAATTTCCAGGAGAGAAACTCCAATCAATTTGTTCGTGCACAGTATTTCTAATCTCTGGATATTCTCTATTACTTCTACGAGAGCTTCTCACACTAACCTCATCGCGGGCCCCACTTCCAAAAGATCCCGATGAACTTCCACCACCTGGCAAAGAAGAGCCGAAGGATCCGCTCCAAGGGTACGAAGAATGATGCATCATCCCTCCTCTAGCCTCGTTCACGTGCATCAACCGACGGTTCAGATTCACCGGCGGCGACATCATCGATGACCTCATCTCCGAAGAAGAATCGGGGTTCAAGGTAGGGGCGCGCGACAGCTGGCGGGGGTAGCCCCCGTAGTTCCTCGAGGAAGTGCTTCTAGAAGCATCTAGCGGGACCGGCTCGTTCAATCCGTAATTCGATCGTACGCTTGGGGAGGGGTAAAAACCCCCAGTAGTTGGATTTAGATGTTCCGAGTGGTTACCGGTAGACGGGTTTTGTGGGCCCGGAGATATACTTAGGTTTCTTGGAGCAATGTAACGATCGGGCTGATTTGAGGTGGAACTGCCGCCAGGGTAAAATTGTCCAGAAGTATTCTCGAGAGCCTTTCTCTTGCAAGACGAGCCCCAAGTACCGAAAGGCGGGCCGTCATTGTTTTCAGACATCATGGTAGTGGAATTAGAACTGCCCGCGAAAGATGCACTGACATTGCTCGAAGAAGGGTAGAAGCTCGGAATCTGCTCTGTTTCTGTATGACTACTACTACTAGACTTGTATAAGCTGTGAGGCAGCTTCGGTACAATAGCTCTGTGGCTGTCGTGGATTGAACTGTAATTTTGAGTATTGGATGTTTCGTAAGGCCAATTTTCGGACCTTGTGTCGGAATTCGAACAAGCTTTGAAAACAGAGGCCCATCCGAGGTTTGTTTTCGAAGCATCGTTAAAAGATCCGTCTTGGGTATTGTTTGCAGTGCCGGAGCTGGATTCGCCGCGGTCCCACCCACTGAAGCATTGGGCGGCGTCTACAGCATTAGTGGGACCCGTGTAATTAGGCAACTGATTATCGACTGGGTTTAGCATGTTATCCCAAGAGGAGGAGTGATCCATGGAAGAAGTGGTGTTGTTGTTGTTGTTGGGCAGAGAGCCTTGGTTTAAATCGATTGGTTCAAGAAAGGAATCGAGGGCACTCCTCTCCCGTTGCATATCTTTAATTTGTTGTGCTTCGAACGGTTTTTTTTCGTAATCTGTGGATGATTGAGAAAGATAATTACGAACAGCAATGAAGTTGAATGAGAGAAGTTTACGGCATCTATTATTACGAACAGCTATAGCAACACATACTTACACAACAAATTGAACTGAGTTATATTTAAATAAATCAACCACGATATTAATTTCGCTCCAGGATCTTAAAATTGTTAATCAGAGGTTGCAATACACTTAAAATCAAGATCGAAATCAGAAATTTATCAAGAATCGGAAGGTGGAAACAGAATTCGGATAAAACAAGTGGAAAATGCAAGCATCATTTCTTGAGTGGCAGTGAATATAAATTTCAAACACTGTCTGCAATTTTTACCTTAATTCAGCAGATATCAGAAGCACTGTTCAACCAATTACCCAGAAAAAAAAAAATTTAAAAAATTAAAAATAAAAAAATTAAAATCAGATAATTTTACAAATTTATAATCTACTATGCCAAATTAATAAATATTAAAGGGGGCGAAACAAACAACGAAGATTGCACACCTAAAAGAGCAGATCTCTCTCTAGATTTTCGATCTCAATCTATTGCAGTTCGGAAGAACAATAATCAATCTCAAAAACATAGAAAATAATTATTAATTTTTTTTTTTTTAGCAAAACTCAGTTCATCATCATTCAACCACCAAAAAAAAATTAGCAAAATTAACAGATGGGTCAAAAATGAAACCTTAGAACAAGCACAAAATGATCGGCGGCGATTGCGATCGGGCAATCGGGTTCTCTTCTTCTTCTTCTGCTTCTGTTTTTTTTTTTTGGTTATGGGGTTGGGAAAATTGTGATAAATAGCAGTAGGTGAAGAAGATAAGAGGCGTTTCTTTACGAAATCTGAGCAATTTCCATAACTTCTCGGTGCTACCAAAATAAAAAGGAAAATGATTTTTCCCTTTTGCTGTTTTTTCTTTATTTTTTTAATTAAGGGTGAGACGACGGTTTCACATGTAGAGAGAGAGAGAGAAGAGAGAGAGAGAGGATATGCCCACGAGAAGACAAAGCAGCAGGGCTCGGCTGATGGATGAAAGAGAATGTGGTTGTGTTTTAGACACTGTATACACACACACTGTGTGTGAGAGATAGAGAGAGAGAGGAGGTGATGAAACGGTGAGTTATAATGTAGTAGGGGGGTCTTGTTGTCCTTTGTATTAATTGGTGTTTTTTTTGGGTAAATCAAAATATTTGACCAAATGGTTAAGAGTATATTTGACTTTTGTGTCTCAAATATGGTTAAAAGAATTTGACTCTTAATTTATTTGGGAAATATTATTTTTGGGTGGTTTTTAATTTTTAATTTATGATTGAGATTTTTAAATTTGAAGTGTTGAGAGTAAAGGGCCTTTTTTTAAAAATAATAAATAGATTGCTATTTAGTGTATATATTTGGATATCTTTTACAAATAAATTTCTTTAGTCAAAAAAATCGAATAAAGTTTTTTCCGTGAAATATATGGTTTTGTAGATGTTGTATCTGATGATATATATCTATAGTATATGGTTAATATTACTCATTAAAATTTATCGGATCGAATGTAATACTAAACAAAATTAAGATAGATAATGTAGACTGTTGAAAAAGACTTTTTCGATGGGATAAATGGTTTTGAAGATATTGTATCTGATGATATATATCTATAGTATATGGTAAGTATTAGACACATTAAAATTTATCGAATTGGATGTAATACCAAACAAAATTAAGATAGATAGTGTAGACTGTTGAAAATGATTGCGGTCAAGATTAACATTGCACGAAAAATAAATTTTGGGTATAAAAATATAAATACCTCAAAACCTTGTGATTGGTTTAATCCAAAATATATTTGTATTCTATGCCACTTAAGTGAGGTATTGACTTCGTTTTTATCGAGTGGCTATTTTCTTGAAGTTAAGTGCACACACATATTAATATGTATACGTAATTGATAATACAATATGTTCAAAAGCCCAAGGCTATAATGGGCCGGGCTTGTAGTTAACCACGTATAATGGGCTTGTGTTTAACCTTTTGACCTTTTATGCTTATTGTACCTTTTCTCTTTCGGGCCAAGGCTCAAAAGCCCATGACCCATCAAAGAGAAGAGTTGGCCCAAATAACAAGAGTAGGAGCTGCGAATTTTACATTTTTACTTGCAAATTATATGGAAAAATGTAAATTAAGTTAATCATGTTTGACAAACTCGACTTACAGACACAAGATTTATTGCTCCAACAACTCGATTATCCCTTGCAGCATAGCATGACTAAATTTTTCTTTTGTTAACTACACACTGGACGATACAATAACCTAATAAATTTCGAATTCGGGTCGTTTCAGTCCACATTTTATTGATCCACCAATTAGTTCATCATAAGTTACAATTACTTGCGTCATTTAAAATTTAAAATTAGATTGGATTGTGAAAAGAGACTAGTTCTATTTAGCATTTGCCACTATGTATAGATATAAATCACGTGCTTTTTAATTTGTCATCTTGCCTTCCTTTGTCTCAATTCACAAAGAAATGAAGAAGAAAAAAAAGGACAAAAAGAAAACCAGTCCCAATTCCCGAGACGAAGGAAAAACAAAAATCCAGAAAATGAATTCGCGGGTTTTGGCGGGTTTAATCTCATCTCTAATTTCTCAAATTCTCATACTCATCTTCCTCGTTTTCCCTCCACCAAACCCTCTCTCGATCACAAATCCCAGTTCCTTTTCCTCCTCCGGTCAGATTTTCCAACAATCCATTTCCCCCCTCCTCCGCCATTTCCTCTCCGCCGCCGATACAGCCGCCGTCGCCTCTCTCCTCTCAATTTCACGAAAACGCAAGCGGGCCCACCCCACAGGACCCGACGACCCGGACAACGATGACGACAGCAATCCCGCGTCGCGACTCGGCCCGGCGGTCAGCCGGAACCCCGAGTCGTTTAGCCGATTCTTCAGGATGAAGGCTTCGACTTTCGAGTGGCTCTGCGGCCTCCTCGAACCGTTGCTCGACTGCCGCGACCCGGTTGGGTCGCCCCTCAATTTGGCTCCGGAGACCCGCCTCGGAATCGGCCTGTTCAGACTCGCAACCGGCGCCGATTACGCCGAAATCTCCACCCGTTTCGGAGTGTCCGAAGCTGTTTCCGAATTCTGCGTCAGGCGCCTCTGCCGCGTGCTCTGCACCAATTACCGGTTCTGGGTCGGGTTCCCAACTCACTCCGAGTTGGATTCCGTGTCAACCCGGTTTGAAACCCTAACCGGCCTCCCCAATTGCTGCGGTGTCATAAGCTGCACTAGGTTCAACCTCAAAAGAGGTAACAACAACAACTCCGATTCAATCGCCACTCAAATCGTGGTCGATTCGTCGTCGAGAATTCTCAGCATAGTAGCCGGTTTTCGTGGCAATAAAAACGATCTACAAATCTTGAAATCCTCGACTTTGTACGAAGATATTGAAAACGGGGTCATCTTGAATTCAGAAAGGCCCGTAATTGTGAACGGTGTGGATGTACCTCGGTATTTAATCGGGAACGGGGAGTATGATTTGCTCCCTTGGTTATTGCTACCGTTTGTCGATCCTCAAATAGGATCGGTTGAGGAGAATTTCAACAATGCGCATCGTTTAACGTATGTTTGTTGGTTGAAAGCCAATGCGAGTTTGAGGAATTGGGGTGTTTTGAATAGACCGATCGAAGCCGATTATAAGATGGGAGTGGCTTGTATTGGTTCGTGTTCGATTTTACATAATATGTTGATTACGAGGGAGGATTATTCGGCCTTTTGTGACGAGGTTGATGATCGGATATTGGATAATAATTTGAATATGTCTTGTTTGGAGGGGGGTTTAATTGGAGGGAAGGCTTCTGTTATACGAAAAGCGTTGGCTACAAGAGCGAAAAAATAGATGTTATTCGAGTTGGTCGATTTCAAGAATGACGAGTGGCTGGTTTCTTCGATTTTTTAAGGAGGTAAAATGGTAAATTAACTGATCATTTTTTTCTTCTTCTCAGCACCATTCATGAATTGAATTGCAGCTTGTGTACATTGTGTTATGCAAATAATCGAGATGTGCTTTTGATTACTTAAATGGTGAATCGGGAATTTATTCTTCGGCTTCGCCTTATTGCTCGTCTAATAATTCACTATTGATGGAATACACTAATATTGGTTATAGCATCCGAGTAAATTTTGGTCTTGCGAAAATGCTGCGATTTACCGAGTGTTTGTTGAGAAGCAGAACTAGTTATGTGATCTTTACCATTCATAAGCACACAAACACGCACACACCCACATTGGTGTGTAGATTAACGATAAAAAATCATCCTCGTGTAACATTCGTTGGGTATAACATCAAAATAACCAAATCTAAATGCTTCACTGGCAAATTTTGTAAATGAGAAAGTCAACTATAAAATTAAATTGGGTGATGAAAACTAGGAGTGTAAAAAAAAAAACAATAGATGAAAGAAACTTGGAGTGTAAAAGAATACAAGTTGGTTCATGGGGTTGGTCGACTTCACCAACCTCACTTTCATTTACTATTTTTATTTTTCATTGCACACACCTCATTTATATGTTGTGTCTACAAATGTTTAGAATGTAATAATTTTGAAAAATACATTTATATTTTAATTTTATTTTTAAAATAAATTAAATTCATCAAAAGTTTTGACAATGCCATGTGTACAGGTACACCAAATAAGCACCAAAGTGAGAGAAGAATCTTGACCCTCTTTAAATCATAACCATCTATTCACCAAACAATATTGCCACGTGGAGTTCTCCTATTTGTTACCTCCCCACTCACATGAATTTAAAACCAATCATCATCCTGCACGTCCGCGCAAAGGAAAAAAAATATACTTAATTCCACTTTGCACTCTTAAAATGTACCATTTTGGCGCTTCAGGCCTCTGAAAATAATTTATGGCATTTTGCACCCTTTAAACATGTTTAATCGTCAAAGTGCATCATATTATATTTTTCGGTCATAATTTTCCGTCGTCAACTTATTTTTTGATCGTCAACATGGTCATTTTTATCTATTTGACTATTCAATTGATATTTTCTTTAGGGTAAAAAGTGTTAATGTATTTTCGAGCTAGAATGATTGCGTTAATAATTAGAAAGTAGGTTAACAATGGAAATTCATTATCGAAAATACGATACAATCTGAAGGATTAAACATGTTCCGATGGTGCAAAATGACATAAATTATTTTTGAGGGTGCAAATTGCCAAAATGATACATTTCAAGGGTCCAAAGTGAAATTAAGCCGTTCACCTAATGATGGAGGTCCAATCCCAACTCCACTTTGCTTGACCCCAGCCCACCAACTTCAATTGGGCTCCACTTAACCCACTTTCACCAACCCCCACCCGAACCGGTTCGACCCCCCCACGAATATAATAACCCTACCGGTCTGAACCGGATACAAAATATCTATATATTAATCCACCTCCATTTGCCATAATATTTCAAAACAAGTGATCATTTAAGGAAAGAAACAATTCAGATTTAGAAAAAAGAAAATGGCAGAAAATGGTGAGAAGGCAGAAAATCAAGCAGGCAGGCACCAAGAAGTTGGGCACAAGAGCCTTCTCCAAAGCGATGCCCTCTACCAGGTATATATATCTACAGAAAATGGGGTTTTTGTGTAATTTTGATTTTGTTGAGGGACTGATTTGTAAAGTTTTTTTTTTATTTTACAGTACATTCTTGAAACCAGTGTTTATCCAAAGGAGCCGGAGTCAATGAAAGAGCTTAGGGAAATTACTGCTAAGCACCCTTGGTTAGTTTCTAAATTGGTTTTTTTTTTCCTTCAAATAAATAATTATTTATTTAATTAATTAAATTAAAATGGAAAACAGGAATATTATGACTACATCAGCGGATGAAGGGCAGTTTTTGAACATGCTTTTGAAGCTGATAAATGCGAAAAACACAATGGAGATTGGTGTTTACACTGGCTACTCTCTCTTGGCTACTGCCCTTGCTCTTCCACATGATGGAAAGGTACTTTTTTCATTTTTCTTTTATTTATTTATTTATTATTTTTTTTAAATGTAATTTAGTAATTAATACTTTTGCCTAAAAGTTAGGCCTAATGCAAAGGTAACCTAACTCTAATTAAGGAGATTAATGGTCTTTTAAACCTCATGATTTACACGCACTTATATGTTATACACGTGGATGTGTGTAAAATATGTATGGATGTCTGCGCATTTATGGTAGCTAGCATAGAACAAACCGAGATTAATCCAACATTTGATATTATTTATGAGTAATGAAAAAAAAAATCAATTTTGGGTTGGTGCAGATATTGGCAATGGACATAAACAAAGAGAACTATGAGTTGGGATTGCCTGTGATTCAGAAAGCTGGGGTTGCCCACAAAATTGACTTCAGAGAAGGCCCTGCTTTGCCTGTTCTTGATCAAATGATTGCTGATGTAAGACCTCCCTTTCTCTCTCTAATATTATTTTCGATTTCCGTGGATTTCTAATTTTCCGATTTTTTTTGGAATGAAAATTGAATATGTATTCAATTTCGATTTTTCGATTCGGATATTAATTTTTGAGAATCCGATTTTGTTTTTTTTTTTTCAAAAATTACATATAGGGCACTGGAATTTCCGATTTCGTTCCATTTTTTTCATCTTTATAGGGCAAATTACGGCCACCCCTGAGTTATAGTCAAATTACGAAAACCCCCCATCTTTTTTAGTAATCACAGTCATCCTCTCAACTATGTATTATCTTACAAAAATACCCCTCCAGCGGTAAATTTAGGGATGTTAAATCCGTAAAACCGAAACGAAATTTCGGTACGCCAACATTTCATACCGTTTACCGAACTGAATATACGATTTGGTACGGAATTAATCGAATTACATAAATTTTATGTAAAAATATTTAAAATGAGGGGTGATTGTAATTACCAAAACAATAAGATTTTTTTTTCTTCGTAATTTGGCCATACCTGGTGCAGTAATTTGCCTTTTTTTTATTAAACATAATTGAAATTAATTTTACACTTTCGGAAGAAAAAATAAATCGAACTTTAAAAAAAAAAGTGTTGATCCAATTTGTACGATTTCCACCCCTACACACATTTACGAAATTGCCATTTCGAAAAAATAGGGCAAGTATCATGGGACATTCGATTTCATATTTGTGGATGCTGACAAAGACAACTACATCAACTACCACAAGAGGCTAATTGATCTGGTCAAGGTTGGTGGTGTAATCGGCTACGACAACACCCTGTGGAACGGATCCGTGGTGGCCCCACCAGATGCACCATTGAGGAAGTACGTTAGGTACTACAGGGATTTTGTGCTTGAGCTCAACAAGGCTCTCGCCGCCGATCCTAGGATCGAGATCTGCCAGCTGCCGGTGGGTGATGGGATTACCCTGTGCCGCCGCATCAGCTGATTGGGGCCGACTTTATTAAAAATATTATTGTTATGCTAAATATTGGATTTCCTTTGTCTCCCATTGTTATATTCTGTAATTGTATTGGTATTCGACTATTTGTATCTCTTCACAATGTCGGTTAATTATAAAAACATCTAATTTACCCTAGTGGAAATATAAAAGGTTTTCTTCGAGGTACATCTAGTTATTTTTATTTTATTTTGGAAAACATGCTTTGAGAGAATAATTAAAGAATAAAAATAATGTTGTCACTTACAAGAAACATATGTGTAAATGGATGCAATTAGAATAGGAAACAAATTTAAAATGGAAGAACCAGTCAGACTACAATTATAGTTTGCCTATAAATAAATACACGTGGTTTGTGACTTTACAATAAAATACAATTAATATATATTAATTAAAAAAAATGAGATCGAGCTTGAATCTTCGTATGAGCCAAGTTCGAGTCTGGTTCGAATCTTTGATGATATATTATACATCTACTATCGTGACCATATGAGAGTTAAATCACAATAGACTTAACGCATATACACACACATGTCGATCACACGGTTCGATAGGCCCAAGGCAAGAATCGGAAATGAGCTTTGTCATGGGTTTCATCGGTAACTTTTATGATATGAAATACACAACACACATTTTACCCACATCTACGTATATTTGTACGCGATTTAAATAAATCTACAACTGCATAATACCCAAATTATTTAAGCCAACGTGGCATATACAAGAACAAAATGTATTACCGTCTTTATTTTTGAGTTCATAATTTAGTTTTGCTTCATTTATATTTAATAATTTATTTGGGCCAAATTTGAATGGTGTCAAATGCCATAATTATTGGGCTTTAAAAAACAAAGCCATTATTATTGAACCAAAAGGCCCAAATAAAAGTATTCGGGCCCCAAATTTGGTAGATCAATCGAGGCCCAAAACAGAAAATGGGCATAATTATTGAACCTAAAAGCCCAAATAAAAGTATTCGGGCCCACATTTGATCGGTCAATCAAAGCCCAAAACAGAACAGGGGCATAAATGTAATTATCGCTGGTTTCATGAGGTATCCAAAACCCTAATTGATTAAATCCCTAACGCCTCCCCTACACTCACACTCTCCTGCAAACCCCCCTCTGTATTCCCCCGCCGCTCCGAGAGAGAAAGCAGAAAAAAAAAAAAAAAAAACTCCTCCGCAATCATGGCGACGGCGACTCCGACCACCGAGTCCGTGCAGTGCTTCGGCCGAAAGAAGACGGCGGTTGCAGTCACACACTGCAAGCGCGGCCGCGGCCTGATCAAGGTGAACGGCGTTCCGATCGAGCTGGTCCAGCCGGAGATCCTCCGGTACAAGGCGTTCGAGCCGATCCTCCTCCTCGGCCGCCAGCGCTTCGCCGGAGTGGACATGCGCATCCGCGTGAAGGGCGGAGGCCACACATCCCAGATCTACGCAATCCGTCAGTCCATCTCGAAAGCGCTCGTCGCCTTCTACCAGAAGTACGTGGACGAACAGTCGAAGAAGGAGATCAAGGATATCCTCGTCAGGTACGACAGGACTCTGCTTGTGGCCGATCCCAGGCGCTGCGAGCCGAAGAAGTTCGGTGGGCGTGGTGCTCGTGCTAGGTTCCAGAAATCATACCGTTGAAGAATTGTTAGTCGTCACCTCTTGCTTTTTTTATTCTATTTTATTATATGCTTTTGAACTAAATTAAATTTGAGTTGTTATCGTTTTGGATATTTTCTGAGTTTCTTTTGTTTTTGCTGAAGGTTCTTATGAGAGAGTTTTTGAGACCATCTTTTAATCAGTAGTTCTTTTAATCAGTGGTTGTTATTTAATTTGCTCGAAATGTTTCATTTTCTGTGATTATCTTAGATATTATACCTGTTAATCTCGTCGCCATATAATTTGCAAATGTTTGTGTTAATGCATACAATGTAAGTTTAGCTAAGATACATGACTGCATTTGTTGGTGCCTGTTTCTATTTGTTTATTGCGTAATTTATGTTGTTGGTATTGAAATCTCGTTTCGTACGAGATGAATTTGCTCGATCATCTTTCTTTGTGAATGTAGTGTGGATCTTTGTGGCTAATTTTTGTGTCAATATGCTCATGTTGAATTTTTTATTCTCCTCTGTTCCGTGATTTGGAGGGTAATCAACCATAAGTGTTACATGCTATTAGTTTCAGATGATTTCATTATCTATTCATATCTAATTGTTATAAACTTATTTTTATATCATTCTCAGTTTCAAAAATTAATATTTCCTTAGTAGCATGTTTGATCGTGTTCTTGTTATGTAGCTTGTTTAATTTCAATGAATGGCTGTCATTCGTTTAATTTGAACACACCCTTTCAGTGTTGGCACTGTTGTAGTGCGCAGCACCATAACTAGGACCATGTTTAGATTTTCTTGTTTCGGTTCATTGCATTCGGATGACATTTAGATGAAGTTTTTTGCAGTACAATTGGTTATTTGTTTCCGCAACTTGTGCATTCATGCATTGTTCTCATTCCTTTATCTTGATATGCTAGATTAGATCTCTTCCTTGAGGAAAATTTTGAATTCAACACTTTATACGAAGTGCTGTTTTTGTTTTGTGGTTAGCGTTGATGTTATCTTTTATTTGGATTGAACGAAAATTACTCGGTACCATTTGTATCAACCGACGAAAATAACAAATGTGTCGAAAATATATAGCTAATCAAACCCAAGTTCTTTATTATTAATATCTTCAATACAAACATTCAACAAAAGATACATATATTTAATAAGCCAAAAATACAGAAACATATTAACAATGAAGACCACATATTTTATTTGAATCTCTTACCTTTATTTACTGAAGTAAATAGAGGTACCATTCTTGCAGTTAGCTTTCTTCCTTCTAAGCAGCACCTTCCTCCAAAATCCAATTCCTCCCTTCTTTTTACTTGGAACAATAACCAAAGCTCCGGCATTGCCATTTATACCCTCGCTTTTCGTCCCAATGTATTCTTTACCATTCTTGAACGAAAAGTTTGCAGGGTATACAGATTGTGCGTTCATTTCTATCGTATCTATAATTTCTTTCGTCTCCGGGGAGAGAAGATTGTCCGCTTCTGCGCTATCTTCGCATTGCATGTGATCACGCAACGATGACCGTTGATTTCCAATGACCGAGGCTTTTGTAATCTCCAATCCCTGCATTTTTCACGAGTAATTTCTCAATACTATGGTTATTATTTATTTTCCCTCAATTTTATTGGATTCCAAATCTGATAATCGAGCGAATCGACTATTCAGATTTTCCAACTAACATTTATCCAAAATAGTGTAAGTATATTATATAATTCTTGTGAAAACTTACGGTTTGAAGAAGCTCTTCTCGGTTTTCATTGTCCTCAGAGCGCCGGTTGCTCGTAATACTGTGTTAGAAATCAGATAAAGAGACTAAAGTACATTTTTTTTCCTTCTTGAAATGATTGGAGTAAATTGTATATGAATTATGATCTTCTTTGTATGGTTTAAAATATTTAACAAAAAATAAATAAAAAATGTACCTTTCGAGTTGAAGTTGAAGCTCGCGGCGTTTCTCTTCCAATTCATCACAGGAACGGCTTTTATCATCCAGTTCAACCTCAACACAAGATAATTTCTGCACAACTTCATCCAATTTAGCTTTCGTGACAGTCAATCGAGTATCGAGATCTTCATTAATCACTATCAGATTCTCAATCTCACGATCTTCATTATTCGACAATTTGACAACATTCAACTCATTATTCAGCCCTTCAATTTCCACTCGAAAAGTCGAAAACTTCTTCTCCATTTCAACCATAAGGCTCTGCACGGATTCAAGCTCCAACGCAGTTCCGGGCCCCGCACCACCCAAGTGCTTCTCAAATTCCTCCCTAACACTAAAATCACCTTGATGTGAAATAATACAGTTTTCGATAATCCATCGGATAAAAGATATCGAATAATTTGCGAGTTTCTCGATATCAATCTTCCCGTCCAATAGATTATTACAACTGTGTATGAATTCTTGCATGACACGTGTCACTTCACTTCCTTTACATTTGAAGACATGAATTGTCTTCTCGTCTTCGTCTGTATGTGATGAATTAAATCTACCAAAAATCTCAATGATTTCGTCGATGGATTTATTCAAGTCACAATGCGGGCCCCACTCTTCGGTCGATTTTGAGCTCGGGAATTTCCAAGTAATATAGCCACTAATGGGTTGAATATTAATAGTACTATTCAAATCCATTCTGATTTCTCCAAGAAGCTCTTCGACGCTTTTTTTAGAAATATTACATTGCTCCAAAATCGCATCCCTAACATTTTGAAGCCAATCATTCGGTTTCTTGGAATCCGAAGCCACAAATGGGGAGTCGATTGCAATAATTGCTAACTTCTCCATTTCGACAAAATCGTCCATTAGGCTCATATCAGAAGCTCCCCACGAACGAGAACTAGTAACTTCGTTCGAATTTACCGACGAAAATTTCTCCTCAAATGATTTCCGACTATAGAAAGCTTCCTCCTCTTTCTTAGCCAAACATTCTTTGAGAACCTTGTTTTCCTTCTCTAAATCACGCACTTGATCAACCAATAAACCCATCTTTTTTCTCGTGTTTTCGGGCAAGTAAACCGTACTAGAAGAATCCGGAAGCTTCTTTTGTGTAAGACCGCGCAGTCTTTGGCATTCTCCTTCTAATTTCTTTATCTTCTTTAAATTCTCCGAGTGCTTCTTTCTCGAAGCTTCTAGAGAACAACGCCCAAATTCAACCTCCTTCTCGAGCGCCCGAAACTCGTACCTTAAGAAAGCGTTTTCTTTCTCGATCGAATCCAATCTTTTCATTAGTACTTCAAGTTCGCCTTCCGTTTGATTCTTGATGCGATTGAGATCTCCGATGATTTTTTCTTTCACGATGAGAGCTTTACTGAGATACGAACTCTCTGCAGTTAGGTTTCCGATTTTTTCCTCGAGCTTGTTACGTGATTTTTCGAACTCTCTCGATTTTTCACTAACCGCGTACTCGATTTTTTGATCCTGCTCTTTTCGAGATTGATTCAGCTGCTCCATGCAATCTTTCAAGGCGGAATTTAAATCTGTAAATAATCTTTCGCTTTCGGCTGCTCTCTGCTGTCGAATTTCGTGCAGTTCGTGCTTTTGGCGCTCGATTTCTTCGTCTGCTTTGTGTTTGTCTGGAGTACGATTTTCAAGTAAGCCAACGAAATTAACCCGATAATTTTCAAAACAAAGACGAATAAAATAAGAATGTCGTAAATCATAGTCCAACCTGCAATAGCATTTTCTGCCGTTTTCTTGTATTTTTCGACAAGTTCTTGTTTGGCTGAACATTCATCAAGAACTGAAGCCAATTCCTCATTCAATGCTTCCACAGTACTCTCTAGATCTATCTCCTTTTGGTTTGGAATTGATTGTACCTAAATAAACAACACATACATTACAAAAATCCGATTATTTTACGAGAAAAATACGAAAGGGCATATATTTTTGAAAAAAAAAACGAAACTTGGAACAATTTCACTCACTTCTTCTCCAATTGCAACAATACTCTTCTCTGATGACCTTTTTCTCCATAACCAAGTTTTCTGGTCCATGATTCAGTCGAAAAGCCGAATAGCCGAAATTTATTGCTGATTTTTTTTTTTAAAATTATTTTGGTTTGCTCTTCAAAAGGAAACCACCATCATTTTACAACATGTGTTCTCCAGCTGAAAAATATAAATGTAATTATTAATAGCAAAAAACCATTAAAGTTTGCACAAAAAAATAAGCAGAAAAATATAAGCCAATATATATATATATATATATATATATATATATATATATATAGAAGTGACAGAATACCTTTAAAGAAAGACAGAGCAACTAACCAAAGCTCAACAATTTAATTTTCCATTCCTCTACTATTATAATTAATAAATAAATATATGAAAATTATAATAGTTGAGAAAAACACTCTCTCATAATTACTTCATGTAATAAGATGATGCTGCATGCTTACATCATCAGAATTAAAAAAAAAAAACATTAATAATTATATTAATAGGAGGAGATATATAAAAAGAAGTAAAATATGCAGAATTTTGTGCATTCATGTATGGTTCAGTGAGCAACACGACGCCGTTATCACAGCCTGAGGAAAAAAATGTATGTAAAAAGAATATTATATTATATAATATATAGATGAGAAGAAAACCTGGAGTGTAATTAATGCATTACCACCGCAGAAACTTATGAGAGTCATAAAAACACAACAGAGCCTTTAATTTTTTTTTTTTTTTTCTTTTTTTGAAGTGTGGTTTTGAACTCCACCGACAACAATGGTGAACTGTTAAGAATGAGGAACTGAAACAAATAGTACTATGTGTAGTTAAAATGTTATATGGCTATATATCATTCAATTACAGAAAAATAAATCAACCACAAAAGTACTTATGTGCTCATATTAGTATAAGGACTCATCTATAAAAACTTGTAACTATTAGGGGTCAAATGCTATTTACCCTAAAATAGAATTCAGAGTATTTAAAAAAAATGAAGTGGTGCAAATAATTATATAAAATTGAGAAAATAGTAATTAAATGTCTTATTGAAATTAAATGACATATAATAATATTAAGACATGGAAATTAGTTGGCCAAACAATTCAATTAATTTGAAGATTAAGAAATTTACAATATAAGCTTTGTATGTATTTATATTTTATATATATGTATGTATGTATGTATGTATATTTCTTATTCTTTTGGGAGAGTATATATACGAATAGTTGGAATACAACAAAAATACATGCATGATTGTGACGTGTTGAGGTTATGTGAAAAGACACTGCATCATTTCTTTAGGATGTCGAATGTGAGGTTTTCAGGGCTTTTTATGTATGATGATTCATTTTATGTATAATATATTATAATTTTTTAATAAGAAAATCTTATATATTTTGCAATTGTTTTACAAATTGCACTTACTTGTATCACCGAAACCAGAATGTTAAGTCGAGCGAGTCGAATGCATTAAAAAAATTATGAGGAATTCTTTTAAGTATATATATATATATATAATAATAGATATTTAAGAAATTTCAAATCGCTATATTGGCTCCGCCTAGGGGTGTGAACGAGCCGAGCTCGCCTTTTTTGGCTGGCTCGAGCTCGTCGAGTTCCTCTGTTTTTGGCTCGAGCTCAAGCTCGTGTTAATTTTGTCGAGCTCGAGCTCGAGTCCAATCTTTTTTTTTTATAAATATTTTTTAATTATTATTTTATTATTAAAAATTATTTTTAAAAAAATACGAAATAAAAACTAAATTGTGATTCTATATTTGTTTAATATTGGTATTTATTTCTATAATATTTTATATTATTATATATTATTTAAATAAAAATAACATATAAAAAATAATAATAAATCCGGCTCGCGAGCTGATGAACAACTAAAATCCGGCTCGAGCTCGGCTCGAGCTCGAGCTCGAAAACCTCGAGTCCGAGTTCGAGGTTTTTTCGAGCCGGTTCGTCGAGTTTACGAGTCGGCTCGGCTCGTTTACCACCCCTAGCTCCGCCTCAATTTTGGAAAGATCAAAGATATTTCATTAAGGAAAACAAGTTTTGAAGTACGTGTTTATAATTTTAGTGAAATTTAATTCTAATTTCTTATTTTATTGGGAGAGAGAAAAAATTTAATAATCACTTAGATATCCATATGTTGACAAATAAGTACTACAAATAATTATGTCCCTTTACCTAACGGATGTCATTTCATTAAATAATAATAAAGTCTTGAAGTCTATATTGTCATCAATTTAATTTCATTTCATAGGATATTTGCACTCTAGTTAATTTTTTTTTAATCCAAATATAAATTTGAAATAATTAATCAAAATAAAATTGAAAAAAATAAAGTTATATTTACAAGCGCATGGCCATATAAATTATCAGTTCGATTTTAAGGACATCTACAAACAGTTCCAACTATTAGAAACAAACAATTATTTCAAAGTTTACTACATTATTTTTAAATAAGCTTTTGCAAACACTTCGACTATTTAAAAACGAACATTTTATCGACACAATGATTTTGTAAATATTTAATATTTTTCCTTTTCTAAAGCAACATTTGTCCTACTACCCTTTGAAAGTGGTAGTGTGGACACACCTTTTTCCTAGGATGGAATCAACTGTGTTTTGGGATAAACTTTTTTATATGATCATTAATTAAAATATTATTTTTCTTCTCTTGGGTGCTTCTTTCTTTTTCTTTCTCTAATTGAGTAGATAATATACTTTTGCTGTTTATCTTTTGAAAAAGGGATAATAAAGAAGAAGAAGAAATTCCTATGTGACTTGACATCTCACTCGTTTGGATTATAGTGAATCTTTGGTGTGGTGGTAAATTTTAATTGAGTTTGAGTCCTCCTAATTCCAAAGCTTTAATCATTGCTCACAAAACTCATAGTAAGATAATAATAGTTCGAGTCGTAAAACTAAATGTAATAACTTATCAGATCTTAAAACAACTTATCGATTGTAGGAGCTTATCAGTTGTTTAAAATAAATTTAATCAAACGGGCCATAAGTTGTAATGGTTTGGAGCTAAACAAATTAAGATTATAAAAATATACAATTAGATATAAGTTTTTAATTTGACAAGCACGCACATATGGGGATAAAAGAGCTGAGCCAATTCGTGACCTTGATGAGCCGACCCGAGCCTGCCAAAACAATCGAACTCGACTCGTTCACACCCCTACACGCATACGGATCTTCTAAAGATGTTAGGCCCCGTTTGGTTGCCAAGATAAATCATGATTAACTGAATAGTTGGACTTAATTTGATGTTGTATCCTCAATAAATTGCCGGGTTGACCCGCCAAAATTATATAATCATGACTTATCTTGCCTTATCTTGGTTTATCTTGCATTCTAATGAGTTTTTTTAATGGACGTTTCAAGCTCCAATAAAATAATTGGGTCTCATTAAATTATTTAATTTTATCTTGACTAATCTTATATTGCCAACCAAACAGGTCATAAGTGTACTAACTATGTGATATTTGTTAGATATAGATTTTGGAACATGATCATTAACACAGTTCATTATTAATTTAAATTATTGATTGTGGTAAATGGCTTTTTGTTTATGTTAATGACATTTATAATTGTAATTAAATATATCTTATTGGGTAGTATGATTTGAGCCCAAAGTAATTTATTTATTACTTTAGGGCATCGGCCCAATACTCATTTTAGAGTCTCTAGAAAAAGTCGGCCCAATAGTCAAACTTCTCTCATCAACGCAGTTGACCGGAAGAAAATTCTACCGACTAGAATCGCATTTCATTTTCCAAATATACCCTTACATCACCAGACAATCAAACAGGGGCAAATCCGTCATTTGCTCCTCGGCAGTAACCTTTAAATTACAATCACTAGTCCCGACCCCCCAAAAAAATGTTAATCGTATTCCATATTTCTCTCATATTTCGTAAAATCATAAATTCATAACTAACCCCCGCACTAGATTTTATTTTTCTTCTCACACGGCGTCAACAAATTCTACAAACCCTAAGAGAGAGAAAGGAGATCCACCGGTTTCTCCACCGACTCGATGGAGATCGGACCGGAGACGGCGACCGCGGCGGCTGACAGGTCATTTTCTGCTGCTGCAGCCCCTTTAGAAACGTCAACGTCGTCGATCGGTGCTTTTCCGGGCGAGAATAGTAGCGGCGGCGGTAATAACATAAACAACAATAATGGTGTTGGCAGGTATGATTTGTTGGATGACGACGACGAGGATGTTTGCCGGATCTGTAGAAACCCTGGCGACGCGGATAATCCGCTGCGATATCCGTGCGCGTGCAGCGGAAGCATCAAGTTTGTTCATCAGGATTGCCTTCTTCAGTGGCTCAATCACAGCAACGCTCGTCAGTGCGAGGTTCGAATTCTCAGACTCGCGTGATACCAGTTGTTGATTAGTAGAATTGGTAGTTTTATATTTGCGAATTTCGTAATTAGCTGTTTAGTTGGCGTCGTATTTCTTGCGTTTGTGGTAATTGAATTGACTGATTTCATCTGTTCGTTGAAATATAGAGTTTGCTCTTTTTGGTGGTATTAGTGTGGCATGATGAAATTTGGCGGAGTTTCTTTTGTTCAAGTAAATTCAGTTTTTAGCTAAAAGTAATTATTAAATGGGAGAGATGGATTTGTTTTATTTATTTATTTATTATTGATTAGTTAATTTAATTGTTGTTGTTGTTCTTTCATTTTTTGGTTGATAAGTAATTAGTAAATATTATAGATTTTGAATGTTTAGTAGGAATTTGTATAGACTACTACAGAACATAATATATCTAGAACTGAGCTTGATATCCAATTGAAACTTATGTCTGAATGAAGTACAGAAATACAGTATCCAGGTCACTAACATACACACACACGTGTCGAACATTGTGACCTTAGCAGCTAAGTGCTCCCATGTACTGCTATATGCTGAGTTATGTTCTCTTTATTTGGAATTCTCTATGGCTAGTGATGCCATTCTCTTCCTTTTTGGATTTATTGAATCATTGTGGTCAAGAGAACGTATAATCCATGGCTGACATTTGTATTTTGATGCGCGATGCAGGTATGCAAACACCCGTTTTCATTTTCTCCAGTTTATGCGGAAAATGCCCCTGCAAGGCTTCCTTTCCAAGAATTTATTGTTGGGATAGCTATGAAAGCCTGCCATGTTCTGCAATTCTTTTTGCGCCTAAGTTTTGTACTCTCTGTCTGGCTTATCATTATTCCGTTCATTACGTTTTGGATTTGGCGATTGGCATTTGTTAGAAGTTTTGGAGAAGCCCAAAGATTATTCTTGAGCCACTTATCTACAACCGTCATTCTCACCGACTGTTTGCATGGATTTCTACTCTCCGCTAGCATTGTATTCATTTTTCTCGGGGCAACTTCCCTGAGAGATTACTTTAGACATTTACGAGAGCTTGGTGGGCAAGATGCTGCCAGAGAAGATGAAGCAGATAGAAATGGAGCTCGTGCTGCAAGAAGGCAAGCAGCTCAAGCCAATAGAAATATTGCTGTTGATGGTAATGTTGAGGATGCTGGTGGAGCTCAAGGAATTGCAGGTGCTGGTCAGATGATCCGTCGGAATGCAGAAAATGTTGCAGCTCGGTGGGAGATGCAAGCAGCTCGGCTTGAGGCCCAGGTTGAGCAGATGTTTGATGGTTTGGATGATGCTGATGGTGCCGAGGATGTACCTTTTGATGAACTGGTTGGCATGCAGGGACCTGTTTTTCATCTGGTTGAAAATGCATTCACGGTGAGTCTTTTGATATTTACTTCATTCAGTCTCTTTTGGCCCTAAATGAGGACATGAATCTGTTTTCTCCTTGAATCTTCATTGCTGGATAGAATGCTTTCTCTGGCTCACTTTACCTTATTTTCTTTCCACGATCTATACTGCCGTGTTTTTGTAATTAATAATTGCCATACTGCGCAAACACTCAGATTTGCATTCA
Source organism: Erythranthe guttata (assembly GCF_056151865.1). Taxonomy (NCBI): domain Eukaryota; kingdom Viridiplantae; phylum Streptophyta; class Magnoliopsida; order Lamiales; family Phrymaceae; genus Erythranthe; species Erythranthe guttata. The sequence continues at coordinate 1,717,886 of NC_142534.1, forward strand.
ATATGTTCTTTTATGTTCAGAATGGTTGATTCATCCCCACATTTTCCTTCTTTCTTGCAGGTTCTTGCAAGCAATATGATATTCCTTGGAGTTGTAATCTTTGTGCCTTTCTCATTAGGACGGGTTATACTATATTATTTGTCATGGCTTGTGGCTTCTGCCACCTATCCAGTCTTATCCACAGTTGTTCCACTTACTGAATCAGCACTTTCTTTGGCCAATATTACATTGAAAAGTGCGTTGACCGCAGTTGTGAATTTGACATCCGATAATCAGGAGAAGAGTTTGCTCGGCCAGGTTGCGGAGTTTTTAGAAGCAAATGCAACCGGACAAACTGAGCTGTCAAACAACGTTAACTCTACAATGGCAACTGACATCTTGAAAGTGCAGTCACTTGGAGCATCACGTCTTTCTGATGTTACAACTCTTGCTGTTGGCTACATGTTTATATTTTCTCTTGTCATATTCTACCTTGGGATTATTACATTAATCCGGTACTCGAGAGGAGAGCCTTTGACAATGGGAAGGTTCTACGGTATTGCTTCCATTGCGGAAACTATTCCATCCCTCTTCAGACAGTTTGTGGCAGCCATGAGACACTTGATGACTATGATCAAAGTTGCTTTCCTTCTGGTCATTGAGCTTGGGGTTTTCCCTCTGATGTGTGGGTGGTGGCTGGATGTTTGTACTATAAGGATGTTTGGCAAGTCAATTTCTCAGAGAGTTGAGTTCTTCTCAGTCTCGCCACTGGCAAGCTCCTTGGTTCATTGGGTCGTGGGAATTGTTTACATGCTGCAAATAAGTATCTTCGTCAGCCTTCTCCGAGGGGTATAATTTTTTACTAGCTACTAATGCATATTTTTGTCACATTAAAGCGTTTTTTATATTTCTAAATCCATGTGTATATGCTGTAGGTTTTGCGCAATGGGGTTCTGTACTTCCTTCGAGATCCTGCTGATCCTAATTATAACCCATTCCGTGATCTGATTGATGACCCTGTGCACAAGCATGCTCGTAGAGTTTTACTTTCTGTTGCTGTATACGGAAGTTTGATAGTAATGCTAGTATTTTTGCCAGTTAAACTCGCGATGCGTATGGTTCCATCAATTTTCCCTCTGGATATCTCGTAAGATTGCTTGATGTTTAATGAAGTTTGTTCACTTTTCTGCTAAATACCATCTTTATTCTAACTAATCAATCATTGGGGACTTTATTTTTCTGCAGTGTATCTGATCCTTTTACTGAAATTCCGGCTGACATGCTTCTCTTTCAAATATGCATTCCGTTTGCTATTGAGCATTTCAAATTACGGCATACTCTCAAGTCCCTTCTCCGGTACTGGTTCACAGCTGTTGGCTGGGCACTTGGTTTGACAGATTTTCTACTTCCAAAGCCAGAGGATAATGCTGGACATGAAAATGGGAATGGGGATCAGGGAAGACATGATAGAGGACATGCACCGGCAGTTGGTCAGGAACAAGTTCTAGCTCTTGATGATGTAAACATGGCCAGACATGTGGTGCCAAATCCCAATTCTGCGGAAGAGATTGACATTGATGAACCAGCTGACCCAGAGTAAGTTCTGTGTTAAGACCTTTTCTGTTCTCCATGTATTCATTAACTGATCTGGAAGGTGAATGCATGTAATTTAGATCATTAATGTGGTTTGAGCACCAAGTTGACCAGATTGCATCTATCTGTTGTCTTGTTTGCTGTTTTTCTTCTAATATTTGTCATTCTGATGTAGCACACACCAAAATTCAACATCTATTGACCTATGTGAATTTTTTTGTAGAAGTTTAAGATGAAATTGTCGGTTTCTTGTAGTTTTGGTAATAGTGAAGTCTTGGATAAAACTAATTTATGATTCTCTTGTTTTCTAGAATTGTTGCATAAGGTGATTTTTTTGGCAAATCAGTAGGGTGAATTTCTCTATTATATGTTTCTGTCTCTCTTATATTTTCTCCTTGTTCTTCAAAGAAACTCTCTTCTTTACTGGTTGGTAAATATTAAGAAACATTTGTTTTATATGTTGGGCTTTGTTTTACGTCTTTCGAGGAATTATTCACTTCTGATTTTGTTGGAAAAGTTCATCAATAATTGTCTTAGAACCTTTTGGTATCAGTATCTATAGTTGTTTTTAGTTTCTGTATTTGGAGCCATTGCTTGTGGGTAGCTTCTTGATGAACTTTGGTACCACACTTGTGGGTAGCTTCTTCATTGTTGTAACCCCTTGGTACCACGCGACCACTGCCTTATGTTGTTTCGTTGAATCTCTTAGCAGGTGGGCATTTGTACTCCGAATTGTGTTATTGTTGGTGGTGGCTTGGATGACGTTGCTTGTATTCAACTCCGCTCTGGTAGTTATACCTATTTCACTTGGAAGAACTCTTTTCAATGTCCTCCCACTTCTCCCAATAACTCACGGCATCAAATGCAATGGTAAGATTTTCCCAATCAAGTTTCCTACATTTTCTTTGAAATGCCATAAATCTTATATCCTTTTTCTTGGACTTCTCCAGACCTTTACGCCTTTGTCATTGGAAGCTATGTCATTTGGACTGGGTTGGCTGGAGCAAGATACTGTGTTGACCTCGTCAGAACAAAGAGAACTAGATTTCTGCTGAACCAGATATGGAAATGGTGTGGCATTATTCTCAAGAGTTTTGCTCTGTTGTCAATATGGGTAAGTTACTTTTTTTTAAATGAATAAATAACACTGGACTATATAGTTAAACTAACATGTATATTGTCTCGGTGTGTCAGATATTCGTTATTCCAGTATTAATTGGGCTGCTGTTTGAGCTTCTCGTCATCGTTCCAATGCGGGTCCCTGTGGACGAAAGCCCAGTTTTCCTTTTGTATCAGGATTGGGCTCTTGGACTAATCTTTTTGAAGATCTGGACTAGAATGGTGAGGGCATCAAAGCATATATACTGTTATTTTTGCATTATTACACATGTTACTAGAAGTATTTGTGTTTTCGCTTCGTTATTGGATTTAAATTTTGTTTTTTAATAGGTTATGTTGGATCACATGATGCCGTTAATGGACGAGAGCTGGCGACTGAAATTCGAGAGGGTAAGGGATGACGGATTCTCGAGGCTGCAAGGTTTTTGGATTCTGCGCGAGATTGTATTTCCAATAATAATGAAGCTGCTCACCGCACTGTGTGTTCCCTACGTATTATCTCGAGGGGTGTTCCCTATTTTTGGGTACCCATTGGTGGTGAATTCAGCTGTCTACCGATTCGCCTGGTTAGGGTGTCTAATATTCAGCGTGGTGTATTTCTGCGGGAAGCGTTTCCATGTTTGGTTCACAAATCTCCATAATTCTATACGCGATGACCGTTACTTGATTGGGCGTAGACTTCATAATTATGGGGAGACCTTAGCGAGGAGGAGTGCCGCTGCTGCTGCAGCAGCATCTGCAGCATCTGAGAACCAAGTTTTAATTGCTGGTGAGAATCAAAATAATTGGGAAGCAGCTGCTGCTGCGGCTGATGATGTAGGTATGAGGCAGAGGCATGTTGTTGTCAGGCAAGATGCTTGAATTTCATTGTCGGTTCAAAATGGTCGATTTTTACTCTTGTTAGTAGGCGTTTGCAGAGAGCTGGTCAAAAAACTAATGTAAGAAATAGTTATTTGTGAATATGACTCGTCAAAGTCTTGTAGAGAGAGAACTTATTTTGACTAGTTCGACTGTGTGAATGAAGAGGTCACTTGGTGTTGATAATTAGTATTTAGTGTGCTGGAGTCGATTTCCAATGATTCGTATCTAACAAAGCTGGATGAAATTTTAATTTTCTTCTTTGAACACGACATTGCAGAATCTTGTTTCTAAATCTAAGTATGATACCGACAACAGCATAACTGTATGCAAAATACAGTGTAGGGATGTGCGCAGCAGTTTGGATCTTAGTGCGTGGCCTTCTCGAAGCAGATTCAGCGAAAAATAAAAATATAAAAAAAAAGATATACCAATAGAAACACGATTATAATGTCCAAAAGAGTCGGCATTGTAAATTAAAATCCATAGTTATTCAATCAGCCAACAATCAAATGTCAAAGACACGAATTGGATCCCGAACTTTAAAACACCTTAGACAAAAAAAGATCAATTTGCTCCCAGAGTCAAGATTTAAAACCAAATAGTTTTGAAACCATTCATGTCATAGTTTAGAAGCCTCATGTTTAAAAAAAATAAGTGAAATAAGTGGGGTGTCACTCTTTCAATGACAAAGAAGCCAATTGCTTGGTAGCCTGATCATTAGACACATTCCTCAGAACCTCCATAGCCTCCACAACCTTAGCCTTGAGTGCTTCTGGTGACTCCAACAAGTGCAAAACCTCTGTCTGATCCATTTCTAGGAGCATACCAGTCACCTTAGCAGCTGTCTCAGGCTCCAATTGTTCAACAAGTGGGTATAAATTTTCGCCCAACATCTGCATAATAAAACAGATATTCATGTTTGCTGTCTATAAATTATATTGTAAAACCATCAGAAACGAGAGTGCAATTATCATTCAGTTTCATATCAAATACAATATCATTCGCACTAAAAGAACGGCACATATCTCAATATTAGACATCTTGCATATGAGATGGTTCTCATAGGAATTGGTGCATTATAATTTTAAGCTAACTTGTAAATGTTTCTCAAGAAGTTGCAAAAACCATATCTAAAGTTCGTTTCTATAAAAATATTTGAAGGCTGCATTAGACAAATTTGAGCTCAAAAAAATATCAGCTGGACTGAATCCTTTATATGAAATCAGTCTGATTATATCATCATTTTGCTTTTAACTATCAAATATGTTGGCTTTTTAAACATGGCCCAGTATTACATCCACGACAACACACACACACGATCAATGTTCAAGAAATCAGCTAGACAAGACAGCAAAAGCACAAAATTCCACCATAGATGTCATGTAGAACTGCTAAAAGACTAGAAGCACTGACAATGCATTTCGGGGTCATTTTCATATCATTTTGGGGAAACATGTTTTGGGGGGAAGAATTTGGAAGTTGTTCATGCGCTTAACTTGGACTTGATTTATATTTTTTGTAATCGTTTTGGACAAGGTTTTTAAAAAACTTCAAAATATATAGATTCATATTTTGCGGAAGGGTGATGCTACCGTAACATTGCCTAATAGCCTAATTACGCACTTCGAGACGGGGAAAATCTCATGGCTAGAACAATTGAAAAGACACTGAAGTTAAGCACCAGGAAAAAGCAAAATATTCCATCTTTGGTAATTTGTTAAAATACCATATTGAGCAAAGCCTAATAACATATACGACTACACTACAAGAAGAAGCTAAGAATGCTAACCGTCCTCTGTTCAGTGGGTGAAGAATTTGCAAGAGCGGATGTCAAAGCTCCAATTGGGGTCGGGCGAGACATTCCCCCATCATGTAATGGCATGTTTCCCATTTGGTATGGTACAGAAAACATCCCTCCATGCGATGAAACATTAGACATGCCCCGTCCACCAGGATAGCGATACCCACGCCCTCTCGGAACCATCTGCATTAGAAGGATATCAACTCTTAAAATTCCATTCGCAAAATTATTATAATTGTTAGAAATAAAAATATAAATAATATATATGAGCGAGTATATGGAATATGTCAAAGGTATGTAAAACTAAATCAATGGACTTATTCATCCATCTACATGAAAGATACTTATTTAATAAAGACAGTTTCTTACAAATTATCGAAAAAAGATCCATTAGAATGTGTGACACATCCAAAATTGTTTTTAGTGAAAATGGGATTTTCGGGTAAGTTCCAAGTAGAAATCACACAATTGAGGCAAACAAACCTGCTGTGGCATAACTTGGACTGGCTGCGGGCCTTGATGCATTGGAAACGCATTGTTTCGCCTGCCACCAGGATGTTGACCTTGGTGCCCTTGTTGGACAAAAGGTACAAACATATTCTGCATAAAAGGCCCAGCAGGCCTCATACCAGGAACAAGTTGCTGTTGATACCCAAAACCAGGCTGAACAGAAACATTTTAAAGATAGATAAATGAGTTGGCAAAATATTTCAATCATTTTAATGTTGTCTAAAATTTATATCAATTGAGTAGCTCGATAGAAAAAGATGCATTTCAAATTCAGTTGCAACTGGACATTTTGAAACATTATGTGGTACCACTGAAAACTTTAACCTACATAAACATACTTCAGGTTATGTTATTGAAGACTTATTTCTTAACATTCGATACCCAACTTAATCGGAAATATTAACAATACAAGTATAATGTGAAGAATATAATTACTTGAGGAATAATGGCTGGTGGAGGTTGTCCATAGAATATTTGTTGCCCTAGACCAGGAGCGTACATTGGCATACGAGGATTGACAGAAGGCACCATTGCAGTTGGCCTCATTTGAGAAAATTGAGCCTGGATAAAATGATTGCCAACATTAATATTTGAATGCTAATAATACCTTGTAATACAAATCATAAGGATATAACTCTGTTTAAAGCTGTTTTCAATAAGCATAACATGAGGACACCAAGGCTATGGGCCACTCGCATAAGAACAAGAAAGCCTTTATAATTGCAGAATGAAAACAAAAACAGCAATGAACTTCAATTATGACACTTCAATGGAAGAACAAGAAAGCCTCTAAAAAATGGAGTACCTGTAACTGAGCTTTTCTATCTTCCTTCTTTTGAGCGAGAGCAACATAGAGAGGTTTGTTCACAACAATTTTACCATTCATTTCAGAAAGCTACAAAAAAACATTATTGAAGTTCCCTTAATTAATAAATAATCATGTAAGGAAGCATAAAACGAGGATAGTGCAGAGAATTAAACTCACAGCTCTATTAGCCTCGTCAGGTGACGAGAATGCAACAAAACCTGATCCCCTGCTTATTCCTTTTGGATCCCGCATCACCTATATCAATGATTACATTTATTAATGATGTGTGCTGATAATTTCCAACCAAAGAGAGAATCGTCCACTAACCTTGCATGATGTTATTGAACCAAATGGAGAGAACAGCTCCTTAAGCTTATCGTCATCGATGCCATCATCCAGATTTTTGACATATAGATTAGTCCCTTGGGAATTTTCAGCCGCTTCTTTCAGACTCTGATCAAGGCGGTGTTTCAGTTCCATTTCTCTCTCAGATTTCTTTTGGGCTCTACCAACATACCATTCCTTGTTATCAAATTTCTGGCCATTGAGAGATTCAACAGCTCTAGCAGCATCCTCTGCACTCTCAAAGTTCACGAATCCAAAGCATTTGGAGGTTCCATCTTCATTTCTCATCACCGCAGCACTGGTTAACGAACCATACTCACTGAATATCTTATCAAGATCGGCTTCAGTTGTTGAATCAGACAAATTCTTTACAAACACGTTTTTAAACTTTGTCTTGTCTACTGACATCTCTCTCTCTTGCTTGCGCAGGAATGGTCCCACATAGACTTGCTTTCCGTTCAGAAGCATGCCATTGAGGCTTTCAATTGCTCTTTGGGCAGAATCCTCACTAGCATATTGCACAAAGCCATATCCCATTGACTGATCAGAAGAATCTGTCGCCACTTTGCATGAGAGAATGTTCCCAAAGGTCGAAAATGTATCATGTAGAGCTTTATGGTCAATTTCCTTGTCTAAATTCTGCAGCGCAATAACATTTCAATCATAATACTCCCAGAAATACGGAATCTCATAAACTAAGTACCTAACATTCAAAGCATGCTGCCTAATAAAAACTAGGAAGGGAAATATTACCTTAATATATATATTTCCAGCACCGCTTCTACGAACACTGGGGTCTCGATGGGAATACATGATTCTAATAGGTCTCCCATTGAAAGGAGTGAAATTCAGCTCCTCCAGTGCTCTCTCAGCTAAAATAAACATGAAAAAAAACTCTTATTACATTTGTATGGTGAAATAGGTGAAGATCTGTATAATATAATTTAAAATGCATTCGATAATAATCTAATTAACAACCATGGCAACAAATGCAATCAACTTAAATTGTGTCAGAAATTGACACGACCAAGCAATTCCACAGATCTGACTGGAAACATATATCTTTTGAGGCTGGAATAATTGATATAAACGCACGCCATCTAAAACATGTTCTTCTCAAGGGCATATGTTTTTCTCTCAATCTAAGGTAATGTCATGAATAACAAGCCATGTGCCCCAATCCTCTTTAAAAAAAAAAACTGTGTATTCAACTACCATGCAATTTGAAAGCTAAATTCCTGTTGGATAAGGGAGTTATCAATTATATATTAGACGAGCATAGTCGATTTTCCTCGTAAACTAGCTTGTGATATGAACAATACAAAATCTATGTGAAAACAACTGCAAGGGCGGGTCTCAATCTCAACAAGAATAACAATAGCCAAGACCACATGACCAACAAAAAGAAATCAACCAAAATTTATAATAAGACTCGTGACTTGGACACAATATTCCAAAAACGAAAATACTTAAACAAGAAGGCCATGTCACTCATAGCATAAACAAACAACAAAAAATGCTAAATACAATGTAGTCCGATAATTTAAGAAACACAATTATATAGATAGCTGAAGTTAATCGTTAGATGCTTTGTCAATGAAAATCTTCGTGAGGAGAAGGTTGAGGAAATTTTGTTCATCTCTCTGTGTAGCTTAAATGCTGCCCTATGCTCAGTCTTCGATAAGAACTACTGCATACCCAAAGATTGACTCGAACTGGATATGTAACCGAGCCCATATATGCACCCACCTCACCCCAATATTACTTGGATATGCAATTTTCAGAATATTCCAGTAGTTGCACATTCGAAACACAAAAATTCTCTAAAATCATCATTACATACAAACGAGACAGACATGCAAGCCAATTACTCAAGATGAAATTATTGAACAATTTGCATCACGGATGCAACCAACACAACAATGTGCATTAAAACTGAACACAGCACAGCACAAATAACTGACCTAATTACACTTAATGAGCTAATACGAGCGGAAAATTAGAGTACTAACCATGCTGAGGGTCACCGTAGTTGACATAGCCATACCCTAGCGACTCCCTGCTAGTCAAATCCCTGCAAATCCTAACCGAGACAACCTCCCCAATCTGCTGAAACAAATCGTAGAGCTGCGAATCGGTGATGTTCGCTTCCAGATCGCCGACGTACAATGACGTCACAGGCGGCGCGCCACCAGAAGACGCTACATTCGCCACCTGCACCTGAGGCTGCTGCACCTGAACCTGCGCCGCCATCTCTCCAGAAATAAAAACCTAAAATAATTGGGGGCGGAGTTTTCCTTTTTTTTTTTTCCTTTTGAAGAGTTTTGTAATTTTTTTTTTATTTTTTTTCTAATTACTTCCCTCTCCTCTTTTATTATCGGAATATAAGAAATAAAAAAAAAATTAATTGTAAATAAGATTTATTTGCGCGAAAGAGGCTAGAAACAAAATCGGGCTGAGATTTTCTGGATTTTTTCGTCGGATTTTCTTCTTTTTTTCCTGTTTTTTTTTCAGTTCTTAAAAAATAGAGGAGAGGGAAGGGTACATTGGTCGGATATCCGACGGTGGGTAGGAGGAGCGCCGCCTGCAGCTGCGGCCGCTGACGCCGGAAAATGGCGAATACGGAAAAAGGAGAGAAAAATTGGAGTGCGGTATTACTACTGCGCAAATTGGGACGGTGTAATTTATAGTAGGCCGCTGGGGAATAATCATCTGCAGCGGTCCTATCCTAGATAATCTGTACTACGAATTTACACCGTTGGATTATGGTAAGCGGGTTGAGATGATATGAAGTAACCCCAAATTCTCTATGTAGAATGATTTAAATAATACAAATTATTTATTATCAAAAGCAAATTATTGATTCTAGTTAATAATTACGTAATCTTTAAATTCTAAAAATATGATTAATTAAAGCTTTCCATATTTTAAAATTGGAAAATCTCATTTTGTAAAGCTTTTAAGAGATGCTGTCATATTTAAATCAATCTTGCAATAATAATTTGATTATATGAATAGGCAATAAATTTTATTATGTATGGCAAATTGGCAACATATATATTTTAAATTAAATTAGCAAAATTATAATAAAATTAATAATTTTATGAATTAAAACTTAAAATGTGTCATAAATTTGGGCCTTGATTTACTAGCAATTGGATATGGGCTTGCTATGGTTAATTGTGGGCTTTAGTATAATGGAAGCTTCAGTTGGTCCAACGGGCATATTCCTTATTCGGGCCGGGGGAATTCAACTAGGGAAGTTTCAAAATGACCATTTTCCAATTATAAAAATGGAAAGCTTTTTTTAATTATTTTTTTAAATTGTGCAACTATAAGTACTAATTACATTTATAGACTACAATTTTCTTATGTAAATTTAACTATAATTGCTTCAATTTGTATCAATTTAACATGTTATTTTATTAATACATATTTGTCTAATCATCATGGTTGGCCCTATCAAGTGGAACGACGAACCAGTTATCGACATGCATAGACGGACAAAATACCTAAAGACCAATGAATAAGAAAGATGAGAAGGAGGAGAAGTTTTGACAAATTCATATTGCAGGCCAAGAGCCGTTATGAATCATTTTGATCCGACGGTTCAATTTATTGTTCTTAACAAATTGCATAGTCCGTTGAAAATTAGTTTCGTCCAAATTTAAACCCTAACATTACAGTAAATTTATTTCTTTCGTTTTTAGAGTTACACAATTGGATATTGTGATTCGATAAATTTACAAATCTGAGGAATTGTGAAATGTTGTACTGTATCAGTTAACTCATGTCTATAGAGAAAATAAACTTTTAAAATTGTTAATGAAAAAGGTGAAATGAAAAAAGAATTGTTATATTCAAGTAGAAGATTCGTCATCGATGAGGTGTGAAGAAAAAGAAGGCTAAAAATCATTTTGCACCCCAAAATATAACAATAGCAACAATATGCACCCTCACAAATAAAAAAAGACAAGGTGCACCCTCAAATTAAGATTAATTTAACAAATTGCACCCTATAGGTAAAAAATTAACATTTCACATTTTTTACGACAAAATCCAGATTAGCAAGGAAGGGTATATCAGCCATTTCAGATTTAATTTCACTCACGTGCCAGACACGTGAATTTGAAATGGGTAAGAGTGTCATTGACTTCAACCCTATTTTACAATTCTATTTTCTTCTGTTAGTATTTTTGTACCCAAGCGGCCAAGCCACCACACTGCGGAAGATCATTCCTTCATATTAAGGTAAACAAATTTCATCCAACTCATTTTTTTCTACTAATTGTTTCTGAAATGATATTGAACCAGAACTATTATAACATATTTTCTGTTGTAGTATTCTAACAACAATGACAGAACAATTGCAAAATGGAGATGATCCGAGCGAACCGATGTGTGCCCAATCCCCAAACTACGGTGAGATGATAGTGCCATTTATATATCTAATGCAAACCTTTCCACAGACGCTAAATGTATATGACTATATGTAATAGTTATTATTTTGATTTATTTATCATTGGGTGGTGGATTATATTGCAGTAAGTTAGAGAAATACTTGTATTATTCACACATAAGTTACAGAGGGTAAAAGTTGTATTATCAATTATCAATGAAATAGTTGGGTATTGACCAAATCATATGATTTTTAACTAGATTTATTTCTTATTTTCGCATTGGTCTCTGTTCCAAGCATTTGTTTATTTTGTCTACATCTTCTCATGCATACATAATAAGCATATTAAAGATATTGTAGTGGGAATTTAATGGAGCACGCATACAGTCTGAGTATATATATGAATTATTAATAATTGTAATGCAATGAAAATAGTGACTATTTTTATTTCGGGGTACTAAAAGTGAATCCTAATTTTTTTATTGACAGAAAAATCACACGTGCTTCATGCTGGGGAAGATAATATAGGTTATGATGCTGATATGGATTGTTTTATCAACGAGAGTCAAGATGATGCAGATGATACAATCAATATAGATTATGAGAATGACATGCACTACAAGGCTAGTGAATTTGATTTCTCAGGAATTATTGAGGTTGAAAATAAAACAAATTCAGAAATTAGTGTTGATGAGCAAACTGATGAGGATATCCAGGCAGATCCACTTTATTCGGATGGTTTTTATGACAGTGAATTTGAAGATGATGATGAATTATATGATGACAACATTGATAAAGAGGTTGAATGGAGTGGCATTAGAGAATCTGATATTGTTAGTGGAAGAGGCAATATTGGGGGAGGAAATATAGTTGAGCATACTAGACTAAACATAAACACATTATCAGTACCCCCGAGATCATGTGGCAGCAGAACACAATTTCCAGTGTATCATGGCGATGCAGAACATTCTGATTTTGAGTTTAGTGTGGGTTTATGCTTTAAATCTGCAGCTGAGTTTAGAGAGGCGATTAGAACTTATTCTACTAAACAAGCAAGGCCTTTGGTTTTTAGGAAGAACTGCAGTAACAAAGTTCAAGTAACTTGTGAATGCGGTTGGAAAATTTTTGCTTCTCATGTTTCTAAAGTAGATAAAACATTTCAAGTGAAGACAATTAATGGTGAACATACTTGCGTCAGGGCTTTATTCGCTAAGCATTGTAGCTCCAAGTATCTCGATAACAAGTACGTAAGTCATTTGAGAAGTAATCCCGAGTGGCCTGTCAACTCAATGCTAGAAATAATGCAGATGGAATGCAAAACTAATCTGACAATTTCGAAGATGCACAGAACAAAAAAACAGGCATTGAAATTGAATGAGGGAACAGAGGCCCAACAATATGCCAAACTGTGGGATTACATTGAAGAAATGAAGACAAAAAATCCCGACACCACCATCAAGGTTAAATGTAAAAGTGCGATGGATTCTGAAACCGCAACTTTTAAAGCATTATACATTTGTTGGGGTGCTCTCAAGAAGGGTTTTTTAGCGGGATGCAGACCGATCATTGGCTTGGATGGGACTCACTTGAAAACTGCCAAATGAGGTGTTTTGTTAACTGCAATTGGTGTTGATGGCAATAATTGCATGTACCCCTTTGCATATGCTATGGTTATCAAGGAAAATACCAAAACATGGGAATGGTTTGTAAGTTTACTTATTGATGACTTGGGAATTAAAAATAGTTTTGGGTATACGATAATTTCTGACAAGCAGAAGGGTCTGATTAAGGCGATTGAGAATTTATTACCCAATTCTGAACATAGATTCTGTTTGAGACACATGTACAACAACTTTAAGATGAAGCACAAAGGATTAGCTTTGAAAGACTTGTTGTGGAGGGCTGCTACATCGACTAGAGTGGCGGACTTTAACAGAGTGATGGAGGAATTTAAAAAAGTTGATTCTGCCGCATTTGATTGGTTGAAAGGGAAATCTCCTATGAATTGGTCTAGATCCCACTTTAGTACTTGGCCTAAGTGTGACATGCTATTGAACAACTTGTGCGAAAGTTTCAACAGGGTGATTATGAAAGCTAGGGATAAGCCAATAATTACAATGTGTGAGATAATCAGATTACTGTTGATGAAGAGAATTCATGTGCAAAGGGATAAAGTTTTGAAGTCTAAAGGTGAAATATGTCCTAATGTGCAAAAAATATTAGAAAAAAATAAGAAAAAAGCCCATGAATATATCTTAAGTTGGAACGGAAGCCATAAGTTTGAAGTTAAAAGTTGGCTTGGTGATCAATTTATTGTTGATGTAAAAAATAAAACCTGTAGTTGTAGAAGGTGGGATCTTACAGGTATTCCCTGTGTTCATGGCATTGCTTGTATATTCCACAATAGAGCTAAGGTGGAAGATTATGTAGATAAATGGTATACCAAAGATACATTTTTTAAGGCATATGAGCATGTGATGGAACCTGTAAGAGGTAGGGAGGAGTGGCCACATTCAAATTTAAAACCATTGGTACCATGGATTTTAGAGACCAAAAAGCTTGGAAGGCCATGCAAATATGCAAGGAAGAAAGAACTGGATGAGTTAATAATCCAGCAAGAGATTGGGAAAAAAATGAGAAAAGGAGGATCTAAGTACATGTGCTCGAAATGCGGAAGAGTAGGACACAATAAAAGAGCATGCAAGGAGCCACCACGATCTAGTTTACCAATTAATCACTGCAATCAAAGATCAAGAACTAAACTCCTTGTAAGTTACTATATTTTTTGTGTTTATTTATTTTTTATAATTAAGTTATGTCAAAATTTACATGCCTCTTGTATCTCTCAATATGATGAAATTTATAACCTGCAGGTTAAGAAGAAAGTTGCTACATCTAATCAGCCTCTTGATTCAAACATTAATGTTGGTGTAAATGTTTATTAATACTACAATAATTATGGTGGTGCTATACTGACACAATCAACAATTAATACACTTTTTTTTGTGTGGATCTTTTGTAGGGGTCTACCATTAATGTTGCATCTTCTATTAGGATACACGAATAGGAGGATGGTAGTTTTGCGGCTCAGTCAAGTACGGGAAATTCTACTGCAATGAAGACCAATAGCTGATATAATTTGTGAAAATTGTTTCGATACATTGATTTTAGGGTGTTGCATGTCTTGTTCTTTTTTATGAAAACTAGTAATTTGTTTTCATGGATGCCAAACTCTTATTCTGATGAGAATGGATACTTCACAATTTTTAGTTTGATAGATAATTTTCTTGCTCTAGAAGTCTCTGTTTAAGTTTTTTCTTTTCTAGCTCTCTCCTTTGGATAGCATGATACAACAAAAATAAGGTTTACTCTGTGCAATGCAGAAACTAATTTCTCATTAAACGAGAACCAACAACTATCAATCGACAAATAATAGAAGTGCCCTAGAGCTCTCCAATACTTTAGTGATTTTTTTATTAAAATTGGCATTTCTTAACTCCATAGACAGCTTGTATACAATCTCAATTCTATTTGAATTCATCCATTTTGCTATTAATTTTACAGTAAATGAAATTGATGGGAAAAACTGGTACGAATACATTCCTCAATATATATATAATATATTATGTATATGGTATACCCATAATCCCTGCAATTTTTTTGTATTTGTCAAACCTATGGTCACTTGGGTAGAAGAAGAAAATAGAATTGTAAAATAGGTTTTCAGTCAATGACAGTCTTACCCCTTTCAAATTCATGTGTCTAGCACGTGAGTGAAAATAAATTTGAAATGGCTAATATACCCTTACTTACTAATTAGGATTTTGTCATAAAATATATGAAAACGTTAATTTTTAACTACAGGGTGCATTTTGTTAAATTACTCTTAATTTGAGGGTGCACATTGTCTTTTTTCATTTGTGAGGGTGCATATTGCTACCATTGTTATATTTTAGGGTGCAAAATGATTTTTAGCCGAAAAAGAAAGAAGTTGTCACCAAACAATTGGAGATCAAACGGCCATTAGAGAATGATTAAAATGTGGCCCCCACTAAACATTACTACTAATAAAATAAAATAAAGTATTGTAAAAAGGGAAGCAAGAACGAAATTGAAATCCATTTTGAGAAACCCACAACATGTGAACTACAATATTATATGGTATTGGTCAATTAAATTTCCTCGAAGAGAAAAAAAAAGTGTCTTCTTGCTGGCAGGCCCCCCAACTTTAGCACTACCCAACAAGTGCCCCCCTTACGTAAGCAATTACGTCACCCAACTTCCACAAACACAATCCTCGAAAAAAAAAATCCTACATTTTTCTTATCCCCCATGTATGTAGCAATTCAAGAACAAAAGAATCACATGTTCACCAACTCTATATATACATTCACACAATTTTCATTTTCTTTCAATTCACTCCACAAACTTTCTCTTACATCATATCATATACCAAAAAAAAATGGGACAACTACACATTGTCTTTCTTCCGGTAATGGCACATGGGCACACAATCCCAACCCTAGACATGGCTAAGCTATTCACTTCAAGAGGTCTGAAAACCACCATAATCGCCACTCCGGCATTCGCGGGCCCGATAACGAAAGCCCAAGAATCCGGCCACGGCATCAACTTGAGCATCCTCAAGTTCCCGCCAAAAGGATCTTCGTTGCCGGACAACGTAGTCAGCCTCGACCAAATGTCGACTCCCGATTTGATCCCGAAGTTCGTCGAAGCCCTGTCGTTGCTGCGAGAACCGGTCGAGAAACTCCTGCAAGAACTCAATCCGAACTGTCTAGTTTCGGACATGTTCTTGCCTTGGACTGCCGACTCGGCCGCCAAATTCGGTATCCCGAGATTGGTCTTCCACGGAACCAACTGCTTCGCGCAATGCGGCACGGAGCAAATGCATATCCACAAACCTTACAAGAATGTCTCGTCGGATGCCGAGCCGTTTTCCGTGCCTAACCTACCTCACGAGCTGATGTTTACTAGGTCGCAAGTGCCCGAGTTCGAACTATTCGAAAACGAAGAAAACGAATTCTCGAAGCTGAGGAAGCAAATGAGGGAATCGGATAAGAAGAGCTACGGCGTTATTTTCAACAGCTTCACCGAGCTCGAATCAGACTACGTCGATCACTACAAGAAAGTCTTGGGCAGGAAGGCATGGCATATCGGGCCCCTCTTGTTACGCAATAACGGAGACGAAGAAAAACCGGAGAGCAGGGGAAAGGAATCCGCTATCGACGAACACGAATGCTTGTCGTGGCTCGATTCGAAGAAGCCGAATTCGGTCGTTTACGCATGTTTCGGAAGCATAGCTACATTCACTCCCGCGCAACTACACGAGACTGCAGTCGGGCTCGAGGGTTCGGGCCAAGACTTCATTTGGGTTGTCAGAAATGGGAAGCACGACGACGAAGAGTGGCTGCCGGAAGGGTTCGAGGAGAGAGTGAAAGGAAGAGGGCTGATCATAAGGGGGTGGGCCCCACAGGTGGCGATCCTCGGTCATCCGGCGGTCGGGGCGTTTGTGACGCACTGCGGGTGGAATTCGACTCTGGAGGGGATATGCGCGGGGCTGCCGATGGTGACGTGGCCGGTTTTCGCGGAGCAGTTTTATAACGAGAAGCTGGTGGTGGAGGTGTTGAGGGTCGGGGTTTCGGTTGGGAATAAGAAGTGGATGAGAGTGGGGAGCGAGGGTGTTTCGAGAGAGGCGGTGGCGGAGGCGGTGCGGCGGGTGATGGTGGGGGAAGAGGCGGAGGAGATGAGGAACAGAGTGGAGGGATATAAGGAGATGGCTAGAAGGGCTGTTGGAGAAGGTGGATCTTCTTACAAGGGTTTGAATGATTTGATTCAAGAATTGAGTGTTTATGTTCCTCCTCCTAAAAAACAGGACACCCCTTGATTTCTTACAGGGGTTGAATGATTTTTGTGGTTTGTATTTCGGCAGTACAAAAATATATCTTTTGATGGTTATGAACTTTGTATGAAATATGGTTTTAGCCTTTAGGCTTTTAGCCCATTTATTTACGGTTAAATTACGATCAGAGAGGTAAGATGAAATTACGAAAAAAATTCTTCTGGTTAATTACAATCATTTGCTCAGCTATGAATCTTATTACATATCTACATTTGCGGTGTCAAATTTATTGAAATCTTCTAGATTATATGGAATATTCTCCAGTTTGTAGCCGTTTTACCACATTCGAGCTCAACATTTTGAAACAAGATGATCATAAGATGTGTGTCTTGGCTTGTAAATATCAGGTTGTTGGTGCATCATAAACTGTATTTTTGCACAAAACGAGTACAAATTAGAGAACATTACACGGAATCTAGAAGATTATGTTGAATTTAAAATCATAAGGATGGATGTGCCCAAAAATTTATAGTTAAGTAATAATTGTAATTACCCAATTATGAGGAGTTTTTTGTAATTTGACATTGTCCCAATGAGAGCCGTAATTTGGGCTTATAAATACGAATGTGTGTTTATGAAGGGAAATATGTAAGAGCCCATTTACTTATAGACAAACACGTACAACGTTAGAAATATTTTTATGGGCTTGGATAAATGTTGACGCTGCACTATTGGGCCTTCTAAGTTTTGCCCTCGCTCACAGTTCCTAAGTTCAAATCTTTTAAAAACCTATTCTAGGTTTATTATTTTATTAATTAATTAATTAAAAAATGACAAAGATTAAACAATATATCAATGCAATTATTTTTTTTTTCAAATTTATATGAACAACTTTTTGGTTTATCATAATTTTGTCTCAGTTTACTGACCGTTATGATAATATTTATATTATCCATTTAGGCATGGCTAATAAAAAAAAAGTCATCATATCATTTTAACACAAGTCCTTTTTGGGTTCTCATAATAATTAATATTGATGTTACATGTTCATGTTTATACTTATGTTTTGTCACTGCCCCATGATGCTAATAGGTGCGTATATCTTACTCTTTGACCACATTAAACTTAAATAATACGACAAGTTAAAAAACACGTGTTCTGCAGGGGATGACTTAACAGTTGTACGAAAAAAGTTTGTGGTTTATGTTTCTCGTATAATTTGTAATCTGTTTCACAAGAGTGTAGGTTTACCCAATACACCTATATAGATTCTTTCGTTAGAAAATAAAACAAAAAAGTAAAACGAGGCACGTTTCTTAATTTTGAGTCGAAACATTGGTTGGGATAAAATAAGACATGATTTAATCATGGGGAAATCAAACAAATTAGGCAAAATTGACTCCCATCAATAGCAATCCAATGAATGGGGATTAGCATAATCTTTCGTGTTTAGTAATTTCTGATAATGTAATTAAACTCCTTCCTAATAATATTCGGATTCTCCATTTATTGAACTTTTAATAATTTGTGGCTATAAAAGCAAAGCAGGCACACTCCCTTAATTCAAGCCATTTTTCACTCACAAATTCCTATTAAAATTCCTCACCAAATGGTTCTGCACATGTAGTTGCGCACTAAATTTCACTTTGACCCCTCTCTCTCTCTTTTTCTTGCCCCATTAAATTTGTAACCAAAAAGAATTTCAAATAGTTATTTTACTCAATTTTTCATTTTAATTATCCAGATATTCATAATTCGCCTTATTATTATTATTATCGAAAGCACACCATATTTCTTTTATTTGGTTCGTCTACAGGTAAATTTATTTTGGTCATATTTATTCAGGCAAATTACGACCGCCCCCTGAAGTAAAATTAAATTACGAAAACCCCCTTATATTTAGGTAAATTTAACGCTGTAAAAATGATTTTTTTTTCGTAATTTAACATTAGTTTATACTGAGAAAACCCATCCATCAATCAAATTTGTACTGTGGTACAATTTCAAGAATGACTAGAATTTGCATAGACAAAATTTGTGGTGTTCATTGAAATCATTTGTCAATCAGTCGGTGGAATTTATTTTCCGGCCCCTCCTCCCTTTTTTCTTAAAATTTGGGCCCAAATTCAAATTTCCCATTATTTGCATATCAAATCATTTCCCCATTATTTATCTCATAAAAAAAAAAAAAAAAAAAAAAGTAAAAAGAAAAAGTTAGAATTGAATATATTAGTACCAGCACACAGAGCACACACATAGTAACCAGTGCCAGTATCTTAAATTCGTAGCATGTGAGATTTAAAGAGAGAAACTGAAGCCTTTTGTCCCTTCCTCCATCACTACTAATCAATTCCTTTTTTTCAGTTTCTTTTGCTCTCCTGGTAATTTTATCAAACACCTTCCCTGCATTCATTCATATGAAGACCAGCGCCAAGTTCATCGTTCTCCACCCTTCCGTACACAAGACCGCCGGCGGCGGCGGAGGCCCCACCGCCGCCTCCCACCGGGCGTGGCTCGCGGTTTTCGTCCTGTTCTTCATCTTCAGTTTCGCATTCACGCTCCTGACCACCAGGGACGCCGCCTCCGCCGCAAAGGCAGCCGCTAGCGCCGCCGCGAGGGCCAAATCCCAGCTACCCGACCCTGTATTCGACGCCCTCCTCCACTACGCCGCCGCGAACGCCACCTCCTCCGGCCGAATGTCATCCGTGGAGATGAGCCACATCGCCTCCGTCCTCCGCGGCTGCGCCGCCCCCTGCAACCTCCTCGTTTTCGGCCTCACGCACGAGACCCTCCTCTGGAAATCCCTCAACCACAAGGGGCGCACCGTGTTCGTCGACGAGAGCGCGTATCTAATCTCCAAATTGGAAGAGAAGCACCCCTCAATCGAAGCGTACGACGTTCAATTCACGACGAAGGTCAGCGAATTGTACGATCTGATCGAGCACTACAAAGGGGAAGTCACCAAAGAGTGCCGCCCCGTGCAGAACCTCCTCTTCTCCGACTGCAAATTGGCCATAAACGACTTGCCCAACCACATATACGACGTCGCTTGGGACGCGATTCTCGTGGACGGCCCCCGGGGATACTCCGGCGCGGCGCCGGGGAGAATGATGGCGGTGTTCACCGCCGGAGTTCTGGCCAGGAGCAAAAGGGGCGGCGCTCGTGATACGCACGTGTTTGTTCACGAATTCGAGAGAGAAGTGGAGAGAGTCTGCAGCGATGAGTTTCTCTGCAGAGAGAATTTGGTTGAAGTGAAGGATTCGTTGGGGCATTTTGTGATCGGAAAAATGGAGGCCGATCGCCGGAGGTTTGGGTTTTGTTCAGTTTCCGGTGCATCTGTTTCTCCTAAAGCTAAATCAACTTGATTGCTTTTTTCTGATTTTATTTATTTATATTTAATATTTTTATTTTTCAGGTATACATTTAGATTGTGTAATATTTTATAGAGTAAATTACAACTTCCTCCCTGGGGTAAATTATAAAAACTCTTCCTTTTGAGAAATTACATCCAGCCTCCTAAGTTTGTAAATTTCTTACATTCACCCCGTAAAAGGGGTATAGATGTAAGAAATCTACAAATTTACAGGGGTGGATGTAATTATGAAAAAAATAAGGGGTTTTTTTGTTAATAGATTTTACCTCAGGGGCAGTTGTAATTTACCAGATTTTATAGGATTTAAAATTCCAAACATACTGTATTACTATCATCAGCAACTTTTAAGCTGGATTTTAGATGTTCCTTTTTTCTTGTGTAGTGTGGTGGAATTTGAAATTTTATTTTCAATTTGTTATAGTTGTGGAGATTGGGTGTCGGTGGACTGATTTCGCGATTTTTTATATATATATTTTTATCAGAATGTTTTATTATGTTTTAAAATAATAAAAGTAAGAAAATGCTCTTTACGGTTTAAAAAGTGCTATTTACCGTTCAAAACAAAAAAGTGTTTATCTCTCTAAAACTCCTAAAATTTTCGAAAAAAATGGACGAACGCCCAAGTCGGGCGCCCGCCGCCTGAACAGACGCCCAAAGTGGGCGTCCGTTCAGGCGACGGGCGCCCGACTTGGGCGTGTAAATAGTTTTTGGACGCCCGGTTTGGGCTTTTCCCGGGCGAACCGGCGCCCGGTCCAGGCGTCGGTTCGGCCGGGAAAAGCCCAAACCGGGCGTTCGATTAATTTTTTTTTTTTTTTTTTTTTTTTTTTTTTTTCTGTTTTAAAATAAAATATTTTTTTTTCTGAATTAAAATAAGTTAGTAAATTTAATATAATTTATGTTGGATGTCTAATTGGGCGAAAAAATTCGGACTAAAAAAGGGAAAGGACCCCTAATAAAATATGTTGTTCAAAACCTTATTATTATTATTATTATTATTATTATTATTATTATTATTATTATTATTATTATTATTATTATTATTATTATTATTATTATTATTATTATTATTATTATTAGAACATAATATAATAATAATAATAACATACTAACATTCATTATAACATCATAACATAATAATAATAACATACAATGTCAATAGTAATACATTCATTCCAATAAAAAAAAAAACTAAATCAAACACTATTTAGAATATCTCACGCTTCACGTCGACTCCGCAACGCCTTTGGTAGACTACTCTGACCTCCCATATATTGGAAAATGATTATGCTTCCCGTATACTACTCTGACCTCCCATCTATCGTCCGACCGTAGCTTTCCGACAATTTGAAAACCACAGTTTCTTTTTTTGCTACCAGTCCTTCTCGGGCGCGCGTTTGGGTTAGTTGATGGACATTCTCGTTTCTCCCCGTATAGGTCACAAGTCAGAAAAATCCTTTTTTTAGAACAACTTTTTTTTAGCATTTTCACAAAAAGACCTCTTGCAACGAACCTCGCCCAAACCACTACATCATCCTTCGAGTCAAACAACTGAGTTGTTGTAAAATAATCGGTATGATCAACTTCAATTGTAGACGTATCGTCCTGAAAAAAACGTAAAAAAATTGATAAAAAAAAAAAAAAAAAAAAAAAAAAAAAAAAAAAAAAAAAAAAAAAAAACGTTTCAAAGCCCAACTCGGGCGCCCGAAGGTGCAGTGCACGCCCATGTTGGGCGTGCAAGAGCCAACTGCACGCCCAACATGGGCGTGCACTGCACCTTCGGGCGCCCGAGTTGGGCTTTTGAACGTTTAGCCCATTTTTTTCGATCGAAAAGACGGAATTTTTACCTCGTTGTGTCCGCTATCCAGATCTTCATCCGATGAACTCATTTATGTTCGTATATCACACCAATAAGTATGATTTGTGATGAAATCGTCTTGAGAGCGAATTTTTTTAGAGAGAGAAAGAGAGAGAGTCTTTGAACGGTAAATAGCACTTTTCAAACGGTAAAAAGCAAATCCCTAAAAGTAATACATTCAGACCAACTTTAATACTGATTTACAATATAAAATGTATTTTTGTATGGGCCTTTTTGTAGGACCCGCAATACAAGAATTTGATATGTACTTATGATTTAAGTAGGTCCGTTGAGCCAAAGCCCAATTAAATACATTATTACAGCGTAAAACTTTGTAACATGAACTTTTATTAATTGAAATAGATTTATGAACTTCTAATTTATACTGATTATGAAAAAAACAAAAAATTGAAATAGATTTATGATTAACAGCGTCAACATCACTAGCATTTGTGAACGTGTAAAGAGAGGAACTCATTTTTGGGATTATATACTCAGTTAATTTCACGTGGTCCTTACTTTATTATTACACAGTCACGTGACAAAAAAGCTCATATATTATAAATAAGATATTTAAAAACAATATTGATCTATTATAGATTAAAGTAATTATTATCTTATCAAAAAAAAAAAAAAGATTAAAGTAATTATTTGACACACTTGGTAAATAATGATTCTTATATTAATTACTAAAATAACAATTCTTATACTGTAATTATAAAATGAAATGACAAATATAACTTACTATTTGAAGTTTAATTAGAACTTGTCGGCGAGGGGACATGGTCAATAAATTCAGCAAATAATAGGCACTAGGAACAATAAAATTATGGCTGCGGCTATATGCAAGACTAATTCCACTTGTGCAAGACCAAATTAAAATTTTCAATGTATAAATACTATAATACCCTTATTTATTAAAAAAATAAAAATTCCAAATATGCAAGATCAAAAATTCAAAAACACAAAAAACCCTATCACAAGACCACAAAACCACATGATCAATTATCATCTTCTCCATCTTCCAAAACCCACAAGACCTTTCTCCTTCTTCCTTCATTAACCCACAAAACCTAGAAATTCAAAATCATCATAACTCAACAAATCTTACAAAGATGGCAAGTATGGAGTCAGAAGACATCAAAATAGAAGATTCTACGATGGAAGAACCCAATAATGTATGCATTTATGGGTTCTTTTAGCGAGAATATCGATTTTCCAAACGAATTCGACATGTACAGGTCGAATTTTACAGCTAAAAATCGACATTTAGATGTCGATTTTGAGGTATAAAATTCGACATCTAGATGTCGATTTTGAGGTATAAAATTCGACATTTGAATTTGTACTATAAATTTGACATGTCAATGTCGATTTTTACCTATGAAATTCGACGCTTAAGTGTCGATTTGTAGCATAGTTTTTCGACACCTTGATGTCGATTTTTGTTTTTTTTCTCATTATTTGTATTTGGTCTTACATGAGAAAAAAAAGCCAATTTTATTTATGGGCATACTTGTCATTCCATCTTAATAAAATAGAATCTTTTGGAATCTTTCTTTAATTTAGTCTTGCACAAGTGGAATGAGTATTGCATATAGCCGCAGCCTAAAATTATCTATTAATTTAATTAATAAAATTAGGTACGAAAGAAAATGAGTGGGCATTTTCGTTATGTGCATTTTGTTGAATAAAGAACTCATATAGTCACAATTACGTGCACACCGGTAAATTTCGTTCTCGTACAATAACTTACAAATACAAAGCACACGAGTTTAACCTTATTATTTATTTTTAACCTTATTATTTATTTTACACATTCTTCTTTATGCAAAATACAAATATCTTGATACAATACTAAATTAGGAGCACTCAATCCAACCTAGTACAAATGCAGTCAAAGGCGACGATTTAAAGCGGCATAAGCACGCGACTTCGACTTCACCGACACTGCTGAAATACCGTTAGTATCCAACGACGACTCAAGAGAGTTCCTCCGAATAACACCGCCACTACTACACGGAATCCAATTCGACCTGGGACACCTCTTAGCCGTCGAAAAGAACGCTTGGCATTGGGCCCGCGTTCTTTGGTCCGGTAGGCCCGGTATACAATTCATCCTCAAATGTAACACATTTTTCTCCACCAACTCCAAACATTTCGGGCCAATGCCCGTAAAATAATTATAAGACAACGATAAGGTATCTAAATTAGGCAACTCACACACGAGTTCGGGTACATGCCCATATAATTGATTATCGGCCAAATCCAAAATCTCGATCATGCCCAAACACGTGAATGAAAGTGGAATCCGTCCCGTCAGGTAATTGCGGCTGGCGTCGAACACGGTGGCCTTCTCCAGAAGCCCGATTTCACACGACAAGCACCCCGACAATCCATTGTTCAACAAGATAATTTCAATTATGGTTTTGCCCGCCCGGCCGATGCTCGTAGGAATCGGGCCGGTGAACCTATTGTTAGCTAGGGTTACGTAAAGGGCCGGGGTTGAACCCAAATTGTCGGGGAGTTTTTGCATGAAGTTGTTGTTGTTGATAAAGAGGACGTCGACGTCGAGCGTGAAAACTTGGGGCGGGACCGCACCGGAAAACGCGTTGTATCGGAGGTCTAGGAAAGTCAACTGCGAGCCGAGAATTTCGTGCGGGAACTCACAAGTGTACTTGTTGTTGCTTAGGTCTAGTTCATATAGGTACTTGATCTTGGAGATGTTGGAAGGGAATGAGCCTTTGAAGTTGTTGGAGTTGGCATGGAAAACGATTATGTCGGGCAATTCGTCGATGAATCCGGCGAGGCTGAGATCCGGGCCGTCGAAGTTGAAGCCGTTGAACGTTACTCCGGCGAGGGCGACAGAGTTGTAGTCGTCGAGGAGGGTGTCGCAGAAGAAGCCTTTGTAGTTATTGCATATATCGGGGCCCACCCATGTGTTCGTGATGTTGTATGGGTCGCTCGTGATTTTTTGCTTGAATTTTTGGATTACGGGGTAGACTATTTCGATTCGCTTGCTCTCGAAAGGGTAATAAGATGGTGGTGGTGCAAGAGGAGGGCCATAACTACCACCACCGCCGCCGCCGATGATTATTTCTAGGGCTTCTCTACCATTGGCAATTATTGGATGTGCTTGATTGGTGTTCAAACATGTTGCATGGAACAAAAAAATTGCTAGTAGTAGAAGTAAGGCAAGACAAACATTAGAGTGGATCAACATCTCTCTCTCTCTTACCCAATTTTCTCTCTCTTTAATTTTCAAGTTTGTTTATGTGAAATGATTACGAGGTTTTTAATTTTTATAACATAAAATTATCAATAAAAAAAAATGTGGGTGAATAATGTGTAGATAGGCAACTAATCTTCACGGGCAATTGGAATTTGACGTATGTAAATTTGGAGTGATTTGTCGGAAAGTAAGAAATTATTGATCTCTCATTTTCGTGATGATCAAACCTCTCGTTGTTTTAGGATTTGATAATCTTTTTTATTTTAAAAAAAATCCACTTGCTGTGGCTACTCTTGAAATTAGAAAAAATAATTCTAATTTCGATTCGAAAAAGATAGAAAATTTGTTCTAAAATCAAAATTCTTCTGAACGGAATTTGCGAAAATCGAAGACTTGAATTTTTTAACATTATGAAGCGCGTGATATAATAAAATCGGAACGAAAATCAGAATCTTATATACATTCCAATTCCGATTCAAAAACCGGAAATCTGAATTTTCAAACTCAATTAAATTGTCACAATTGAATATTAAATTGGACATTGCTAAGACCAACTCCAATGGGAGTATCAAATGGATTATCAAACCAATAAACCACCTTTTTGATATCTCAAAATTAAAAATTTCCACTCCAATGGGAGTATCAAAATGGGTAAGTATTTTGATATTCCACATCTTTGAATGTAAAAATACATCCTGGAAATTGAGTTATCAAAAAAATAACCACCTAAACATCCAATCACAAAATGACACGTGGTAATTAAAAATAAAACTACTGAAAAACTTCCAATTGATTATTAATTTTGATAACCATGGTTGGAGTAGATAAATTGTAAATAGATATTAAAATATTATTTTAATTATCAAATGAGTATTTGATAATCCAATTTTGATGTTTAGCATTGGAGTTGCTCTAAATAGCCAGATTCTGGCCAGCCAGAATCTAATTTTTTATTATTTTTAAAAATTTATACCATTTATACCCTTAATAGGGTGTTGCTTCCAAATTTAATAGTTGGCCCGAGTTTTGTGGCCCACGAAACCACAACCCACACGGGGAGGCAGATCCGGTCCGGTCCGGAGCGGGTCATGACGGTTTCGGGCAGGATCCATGGCAGATTTTTAATTTTTAATTCGAAAAATGACATGGCTGAGGGTCGAACGCGGGTTGTTTAAAAACAAATAGCAACCCTAACCACTGTGACATAGCAAATATTGATACAGTAACTAGCAACACTATATATAGCGTAAAGAAAAAGTGTAAAATAATTATAATAAATAATGTTAAATAGATTATTAATTAGCATATTCATTATTATTATAATGTTAATTAAATTATTGAAAAAATGTTATATAATAAAAAATTAAAATAAAGAAAAAGAAATTGAAAGGACTAGAGCTTAATCGATTTAAATATTTGAATAAAATGTAAATGTAAACAAATTAATAAAATTTTACAATCTACAATTTGGTTCTTATGATTTTTACAAATTAAATTTTATTATTTTTTATAATAAAATTCAATTAAAATGATATTACTTAAATTGTAAATAGTTAATTTGATTAATACGTCATTGTCAATAGTTGAACATAATCAATTCAAATATTTGAATAAAGCTTACGAATTGAAAAAAACTTGAACTTAATCGATTTAAATCTTACGATTAACAAATTTATTTTTACGATTTTAACGAATTATATTTTATTATTTTATGATAAAATTGAATTAAAAGATATTAATTATACTTTAATTATAAATAGTCAATTCAATTAATATGTTCTTGTCAATAATATATCCCTTTAAAATACTATTAAACGAAGTATTAAAAGATAATCACAACATAATATTTTGATTATACTCATAATCTATAGTTTTTTTAAAGTAGGAAAATTAACTGGAATGATTTATAATCTATTCTTGTTAAAAATAAATATCATCTATATTTTTTGTTTATATATATGTTCTTGTTAATAATTGTCCTATACTAAAATAATTAATAATTTTTATATTAACTTGTTTTTATCAATAATTGTCCTATAATAATATAATCAATAATTCTAATATGTTCTTGTCAATAATTGAAGTTAATGGATTCAAATTAATTGAAATGAGTTATAATCTTATTTTTTTAAATAAACTTCTTATTTATTTTAACTTTCAGTTTTGTTTATTATTATTATTATTATTATTATTATTATTATTATTATTATTATTATTATTATTATTATTATTATTATTATTATTATTATTATTATTATTATTATTATTATTATTATTATTATTATTATTATTATTATTATTATTATTATTATTATTATTATTATTATTATTATTGTTGATGTTGTTGTTGTTGTTATTATTATTATTTATTTATTTATTATTACTACGGTACTTTTCTACAGCCACAATTGGAGTTTGGGTTGCTCCTCAATCCCCTAAACTCATTCATTAATTTTCTAGATTACATAAAATGTGCAGGGGATTAACAGAAATTAAATAAATTCAATATGAAAAGTCAAATTACAATTGAAGGATATATTGGTAAATGCATTTTTTCTGGTTGGCCAGAATCTGGCCAACAAAACCGTATTAAATTATACTACGACTCTCACCTCACAATTTTCCTCTCTTTTTCATCACTCTACCTAAGATATAACAATTTACTTTCCCTAGTATATTAATTTGATCACTGTAAGATAGTTTATTCATTTTCGGTCCTAATATTTGGTCATGATTAAGACAAACGAATATTAGTTGTGCATTTTGCCATAAGAAAGAGTACAAAAGAAGGCTCAAGTAGGAAACTCAAAATGTATAGTGCAAATTATGGTCATCCTCTGAGGTATTACGAAAAAAACCCCTCTTGTTTGGATAATTACAACCACTCCGCTAAATTATGCATTGTCTTACGAAAAAACCCCTCATTCAGTAGATAAATTTGTCACTGTAAAGGTGGACGTGTTAGTCTGTTAGACGATAGTACAATACATAATTGAGGGGGATGATCGTAATTATCCAAACAAGAAGAGTTTTTTTTCGTAATTTGACCTTACTTTAGGGGTTGACCGTAATTTGCCCAAATTTAAGACGCCTTCCCCACAAAGAACAGATCAAACCAGCTTAGCAAATGAGTATATACTAAACAAAGAACCAATGATAATACATTTCTTGAATTTTTTGACTTCATATTTCTTCACAAACAAAAACACACACAACACACAGTGGAAATAACTAAAACCACAACTACTTCAAAAAAAATTGCTAACAATGGGCTCAAAATCTCATCAGATTCTCCACATTTACTTCATTCCGCTGATGGCACCGGGCCACATGATACCGATGATAAACATAGCCAGGCAATTCGCTAGGCTCGGTGCAAAGTCAACCATAATCACTACATCCTCAAACGCAGCCCGATTCTCCCAAACAATCGAACGAGACAGAAAAAACGGATCCCAGATCAGCATCTCCCTCATCAGATTCCCTTGCCAAGAAGCAGGCCTGCCCGAGAGCTGCGAAAATTTATCTTCCGTAACTACCCTCGAAATGTCCATGAATTTCATAAAAGCCCTTCATTTACTTCGAGAACCAATCGAAGATCTTCTGCAGAAACAGGGCAATTGTTATCCGGATTGTATTGTTGCGGATTCATTCTTCTTGTGGGCTAATGATGTGGCGCTCAAGCTGAATATTCCGAGGGTGTTGTTTTACGGAACGGGTTTTTTTCCGGTGTGTGTTTACAGGAGCTTGATGGAGAATAAGTCTCATGAGAGAGTTGGGTCGGATTTTGAAGAATTCGTCGTCGTGGGCTTGCCTGATGAGGTGCGGCTTTCGAGACGGCAAATTCCGGATCAACTCAAAGGAGATGATAATAATAATAACGATCATCCGATGGCTGACATTTTTAGGAAGATTTTGGAATCGGAATCGGCTAGCTTTGGAGTGATAGTGAACAGCTTTTACGAGATGGAACCGGCTTACGCAACGTATTACAAGGAGATTATCGGTGCGAGAGCGTGGCATATTGGTCCTGTTTCACTTTTCAATAGGATCAATGAAGATGATATATCCTCCCACGAGTGCTTGAGTTGGCTGAATTCCAAGAAACCGAACACGGTTTTGTACGTGTGTTTTGGCAGTTTGGCATTTTTACAAACACCTCAGCTGCACGAGATTGCAAAGGGGCTTGAAAATTCCGGCCGACAATTCATATGGGTTGTTAGGGAAGGGGTGAAATTGGATGAAGAATTAGAATCGAGGATTGAGGGGCGAGGTTTGATAATTAGGGGGTGGGCCCCGCAAGTGCAGATTCTCGACCATGAAGCTGTCGGAGGGTTCATCACGCACTGCGGGTGGAATTCGCTGCTGGAAGCGGTGGCGGCCGGAGTTCCGATGATCACGTGGCCGCTATCGGCGGAGCAGTTCTTCAATGAGAAACTGGTGACGGAGATTCTGAAGATTGGAATTCCGGTGGGTGCTCGGGAGTGGACGAAACGAACGGAAGAGAGAGAGGTTATAAAGGGGGAGAATATAGAGAGAGCGGTGGCGCAGTTGATGGGTGGGGAAGAAGAAGCTGAGAGGATGAGAATTAGGGCTACAGAATTGGGGGCTATGGCGAAGAGGGCTGTTCAAGAAGGTGGATCTTCTGACATTGATTTGAAGTCTCTCATGCAAGAATTAAGGATGTTTCATCGTTGAGGTGAAAAATGATTTAGTATGTATCAAGTGTTTTTTTTTTTTTTTTTTTTTTTTTTTTTTTTTTTTTTATGGCTTTTAATCAAAATCACTCTTGGATTTTGATTTAATTCCTCGTACCAATAATTCTGAACAATGTAAAAAACATAATAAATTCTAATCGACATGCATCTAGGGGTGTGAACTAATTTAGTCGAGTTGGACATGTGTGTTCAAGTTTGTTTGAATTTTTATGTAGCTCACAAAGTGGTGTTTGAATTTGGTTTAATAAACAACCGAACGAACGTTTATCATACGGAACATGAATCGAGCTGATCCCTACAAATTAGTTTATTCACTTTAACGTCCTTATGTTTGGTGGTTTTCGTTTAGAGAATACTTGTTTATTTCCGCGAATGTCAATGAGTCAAGATCATGATTGGCTCTACTCTTTCGTTCGGTGGAAAGATTATCAATAATTGACTAAATAATTAGACTTTATTTAATGTTCGATATCGCTAATAACTAGCCAGTTCAACCCCCAAGACTATTTTATCATGGCTTATCTTGCCTTGTAGCGAATTTTTCTATTGAATGTCCAAAGATCCGTTAAAATAATTGGATTGTCGTTAGATTATTTAATCTTATCTTAACCACCAAACAACGCCTTTATGTATTAAGATTAAACCTAGGCATAACAACTATGAGTATATTAGTCTAGACAAGAACCAATGATAATAAATTACTTGACCATCAAATCTTGGAAAATCATGCACTAGTCAAGATAAGCACTGATTGGCGATTGCTGGCCAAGGCAAAGGACTAGTCAACTTAAAATAATCAACTTTGAACAATTCTCTTCTTTCTGAAAGGTCCTTCCAAGAAACACACACAACACACACTGGAAAAAAGCTTATACATACTTGCAATATTAAACCGAAACTGAAACCGAACTTAATACCACTACTTCTTCTTTCGGACAATTGCTAACAATGGACTCGGAAATGCGTCAACTTCTTAGCATATACTTCATTCCAGTAATGGCACCTGGCCACATGATTCCAATGATAGACATCGCCCGACAGTTCGCGAGGCTCGGTGCGAAATCAACCATCATCACGACACCCTCAAACGCGTCTCAATTCTCCCAAACAATCGAACGAGACAGGAGAAACGGCTCAGAGATCAGCATCTCCCTCGTCAAATTCCCCTGCCGAGAAGCAGGCCTGCCCGATGGCTGCGAGAATCTATCTTCCACCACTACCCTCGAAATGTCGATGAATTTCATGAAGGCCATTGATTTACTTCGAGAACCAGTCGAGAAGCTTCTGCATGAAAAGGGAAACCATCCGGATTGTATAGTTGCAGGGGCTTTCTTCTCGTGGGCTAACGACATGGCACTGAAGTTGAATATTCCGAGGCTGACCTTTTACGGGACGGGTTTTTTCCCCATGTGTGTCTACAGGAGCTTGAGAGATAACAAACCTCACGAGAAAGTTGGATCGGATTTCGAAGAATTCGTTGTACCGGGTTTGCCCGATGAGGTGAGGATTTCGAGACGACAAATACCGGACCAGTTAAAAGACGGAGACAATTATAATAACAATCCAATGGCAGAATTTGTGAGGAAGGTATTGGAATCGGAATTAGCGAGCTACGGTAAGATAGTGAACAGCTTTTACGAGATGGAACCGGCTTATGCAGAGCATTACAAGGGGCTCGATGGCGGCAGAGCATGGCATATCGGTCCAGTTTCGCTTTTCAATAGAAGCAACGAAGATAAAGCTTGTAGGGGGAAAGAATCATCTTGCTATGAGTACTGTTCGAGTTGGCTGAGTTCCAAGAAACCGAACTCGGTTTTGTATGTGTGTTTTGGCAGTATGGCATTTTTTCAAACACCTCAGCTGCATGAGATTGCAAAGGGGCTCGAAAACTCCGGCCGGGAATTCGTATGGGCTGTTAAAGAAAACGCACAATTAGATGAAGAATTCGAAGCAAGGATTGAGGGGCGAGGTTTGATAATCAGGGGGTGGGCCCCGCAAGTGCAGATTCTCGACCATGAAGCCGTCGGAGGGTTCATCACGCACTGTGGGTGGAATTCGCTGCTGGAAGGGGTGGCGGCCGGTGTTCCGATGATCACGTGGCCGCTGTCGGCGGAGCAGTTCTTCAATGAGAAATTGGTGGCGGAGATTCTGAAGATTGGAATTCCGGTGGGTGCTCGGGAGTGGACGAAAAGAACCGATGAGAGAGAGGTTATAAAGGGGGAGAGTATAGAGAGAGCGGTGGCGCAGTTGATGGGTGGGGAAGAAGAAGCTGAGAGGATGAGAATTAGGGCTAGAGAATTTGGGGATTTGGCGAAAATGGCGGTTCAAGAAGGTGGATCTTCCGACATTGATTTGAAGTCTCTCATGGCAGAATTAAGGATGTTTCATCGTTGAGGTGAAAAATGATCAATAGTCTATAGTATGTTTTAATATACGGTAAATTACAGCTGCCTCCTTGAGGCAAAGTCAATTTACAAAAAAAGCCCTCATTTTGTAGAAACTACATACAGGTCCCTGAAGTTTGTAAATTCTTACATCCACTCCCCTACAAGGTGTTAATGTGAGAAATTTGAAAATTTCAAGGGGTATATGTAATTTTGAAGCAATGAGGGGTTTTTCGTAAATTAACCTTCTCTCTCAGGGGACAATTGTAATTTACCTTGTAATATAAGTATGTTTTTTTTTTTTTTGAGGCATTGTATAATTTGCCTTATAGGTGGTGTTTGCAAAAGTTTGTGAAAATAAAAGTCGGATGTTGTAAAGTTTAGAATATTTATATTGTGATCTTGGGCACTATTTTTACTAATTTTGGGTTTTTAATAAAATGGCTTTTAATTAAAATCAGCTTTGGGTTTTAATATGGGATTTTGCCCAGTTTGGGCTGGGCCAATTTAGCCCAAATAAAGTAGAATTAGGGATCAATTGAAATCATAATTAATTAGTACGTTAGATGTGGGCAAGAATCAGAATACAGTATCATGCACGTGAACCTTATCCATCATGCACGAAAATGAAACTAAATCTTTTAATATATGGATTTTGAGTTACAATTTTAAATTTTTGATAATATATATATTCAGCCTTTTCGAATAATCTCATATTGTAATGAATTTAATTTGTTTTAATTAATAACCACGTAATCATGGTAAAACTAAATCCGAATTCGGTGTTATTTTTTTTCTTTCTAGCGTTCTTATATTATAAAAATCCAACAATCAATTGCAATATGACAATTAAGCATGTAAATTATTGCTCTGATATTTTGGTTTTGAGCAACCGTTTAATCGGATTTTGTGACTAAAGTTCCGGATTTTATTTGACATTGTTTTTCAAATAACCATTATTGTTATATACTCATGATTATCTATTGTTAATTAATGTGTTAACTTTATTTTCTCTCTTCATTATTCGACGAAATATAAAATGTTAATTTTAACATGAAAATAGCATAATAATCATCTATGAAAAATTAATTTTAATGGTAAATTACGAAACCCCCTAAAGTTAGGCTAAATAATAAAAAACTCTCAAAGCTCAGTAAGTATCAAGATCCCCAACGTTTGTTTTTGTCTTACATCGACCCCTCTACTTTGTATTTTGCAGAGAATCTTTTTGATTCGATGGAATTTTTCAGAAAAATATCAATTATACCCTTGCAGACGTGACATTTCTCTATTCTATTTGAAGATAAAAATTACTCTTAGACGGGTATAGTAATACTAAATTGTGTTATTTAAGAAGAATAAAGATTTTATGTAAAGGTTCCATTATGGTAATTTTTGTCTTTACAAAGTAGTATTAAGAAATGTCACGTCAGCAAGGGTAAAATTGTCAGTTTTGGAATAGATTTCGTGCAAATCACACCACAAGGGGGTGGGGTTTTTAATAATTACAAATAAATGAGAGTGTTTTCCATAATTAGTATAAGTTTAGGGGGTGTTTGTAATTTACCACAATTTTAATAACAACACGTTATCCAAACATTCTATAGGAAGTGGGACCGCCTCTGGAAAAAGCGAGTCTCCTTAGTCCTATTAACATTAAAACTCTCATCCCATAACAATTCCTATTTTCACGGACCCTCTCACAATATATTTCTCTCTCTTCCTCACAAATAATAATAATAAATTCACATAAAAAAATCCCATTCGTCTCTCTCTCTCCGCTTCATCAAACCCTTCCTCCTCTGTGAATTAATTCTTCAACAATGGCTTCTCCTCTCAGGCTCTCGTTTTTCGTCGCTGTACTCACCTTATCATTCCTTCTCTCCTCCGCCCTAGACATGTCGATTATAACCTACGACGAAAAACACCAGCGCTCCGAGGGCGACGCCATGGCGATGTACGAATCGTGGCTCGTGAAGCACGGGAAGGCGTACAACGCCATTGGCGAGAAGGAGAAGCGGTTCCAGATCTTCAAGGATAATTTGATGTTCGTCGAAGAGCATAACTCCGCCGACCGGCCGTACAAGGTGGGGATGAACCGGTTCGCCGATCTGACCAACGAGGAGTACCGGTCAATGTTCGTCCGCGGGAGGCTCGACAGGAACGCGCGCCTCATGAACCGGAGGGCGAGTGATCGTTACGCGCTCAAGGCGGGGGAGAAATTGCCGGAGTTTGTTGACTGGAGGGAGAAAGGCGCCGTTGCTCCGGTCAAAGATCAGGGCCAATGCGGTAATTCCTTTTTTATTTATATATTTGTGATTTGATTATATTTTGGAGCTAACGTATACATACAATCATCTGTATGTATAGCATAGTTTATCTTATGATTCGAATGGTGGGGTTTCAATCGTGATTTGACACGAGTCTTTGTTTGATTGTTCAGTTTGGATCCTCCAAAGATGGGGGCGAATTTTTGTTATTTTTTTATGATTATTTTTTTTATTTTTTTATTTTTTTATGATTTATTTATTTATTAATTTTTTAAATGCTTGGGGATTATTTTATTTTCTTTTTCTCCATGTGATACATACAACCTTGTTTTGTTCCGAATGTATTGGTTCTATACACATTGAAGCAAAATATACTAATGCATAGTTTTTTTTGTTAATTTTCCATTAAAAAAGGGAGCTGTTGGGCATTCTCAACAATTGCTGCCATTGAAGGAGTAAACAAGATAAAAACCGGAGATATGATAGTTTTGTCCGAGCAAGAACTGGTCGATTGCGACAGTTCCTACAACCAGGGCTGTAATGGCGGTCTTATGGATTACGCCTTTCAGTTCGTGATCAAGAATGGTGGCATAGACACGGAGGAGGATTATCCGTACAAAGCTCGTGACGGCACTTGTGACCGACAGAGGGTATGAATCCAAATTACGATCTTTTATTTTTATTAAGTCATTTGTACCTTAATTATAGTTTTAAGTGAATTGTGGTTGTATGTTTCAGAAAAACGCCCATGTCGTCTCTATTGATTCTTATGAGGATGTTCCTGAAAACGACGAACAAGCGTTGATGAAAGCTGTCGCAAGTCAGCCCGTTAGCGTTGCTATTGAAGCTGGGGGCAGAGCTTTCCAGCTCTACCAATCGGTATTGAATCATATTCTCATACAATTACCAATTTGAAAGATTTTAATGATTAGGGTTGCTTTTCAGTTAATGTTATGAATCATGCGTAATCAAAACAGTAAGGCTTTGTTTGGTTTGGTATATGGGTTTTGAAACGAGGAAATCGAAAATTCAAAAGCAAATGAAAACAAATAATTTGGAATTCTTTGATTCCCAAGGAATATGGTGATGAATTTTTTTGGAAAATTAGTTTATTTTACTCATTGAGGTGAACTACTCTTAGCATTTTTCGTTGATCTAAAAGAGCCTAAATCTGCTAAAAAAACTTTCTTAGATTAACTAATTTGATTTACTTTTTACCTCTAGGGTGTCTTCACCGGTCTATGCGGGACCGACCTAGACCACGGCGTAGCTGCAGTGGGGTACGGCACAGAGAATGGCAAAGACTACTGGATCGTGAGAAACTCGTGGGGTTCAAGCTGGGGAGAAAATGGGTACATCAGGCTCGAACGGAACCTTGCCAACACCACCACGGGAAAGTGCGGTATCGCCGTGGAAGCCTCTTACCCCGTCAAGAACGGCGACAACAACCCACCCAAGCCCGCCCCATCACCGCCAACACCCGTGAAACCAGCCACCGTGTGCGACGACTACTACACGTGCCCCGAGGGGACCACATGCTGCTGTGTTTACGAGTACGGCAAATATTGCTTCGGGTGGGGGTGCTGCCCGCTCGAGTCTGCTACTTGCTGTGATGACCATTCGAGCTGCTGCCCGCATGAATACCCTGTTTGTGATGTTAAAGCCGGCACTTGTTTAGTGGTAAGAAATAATTCGACTTTTTTTTTTGTTTTTTTTTTAAGTGTTTCGTGTTTTTAACTGATATATTGTTGTGTGTGGATTGGTGTACAGAGTAAGAACAGTCCGATGGGAATACAAGCGTTGAAACGAATCGATGCGAAGCCGCACTGGTCGAGTCAAAATGGCGGTAGGAAGATTAGCAGCGCTTGAGAGCTATTTATCTGAGTATTTGTAAATAAATTATTTGCTTTTACTTTTTTCGTTTTAGAAATTTGGGGGCCTTTTCTTACTGTTGCAATTTGAATTTCTTGCTTGTGATTATGCAATGACTGAATTACTTCAATACTTTCTGGTGGTTGGTTTCTCTTTTATGTTTTTTCCCTTTTACATTTTTTATTGTCTTGGATTTCAAGGGCATAAACACACATTTATTAATGATGTCATAAGATAAGATGAAAGAAATCAAGATTTGAAAATTTCTAAATTAACTTGGAATTTTTTTTGTTTAATATTTTACCTATCACATTGAAATTTTAATGATGAATTAACTACTTATTTTCTATTTTTTGCCCTTAGTATTAGTAGATTATATGTATGATTGTGGCTTGGGTGAGGTTGTAAAACTTATTTAACCTACATTATGGTCATATTGCTCAATGGTTATTGAGCAATATATTCTAAATTATCCCAATAAAAATGTTGCAATAGTTTTAAAAATATTTACTTTTTTTTAAGTAATGACTTGTCACCACTCGGACTTGAACCGAGATGTTATAACACTACGTCCTAAGAGCAGTATGTCTACCAATTTCTATAGCAGCTTGTCCCGTAGAGTAAAAGAATTTGGGTTAATTGACTCAAATAATGTAAGTTTACCCAATATACCTATACAGTTAACTACTTGTTCTTTTCGTTAAAAAATGTGATAGTTATGGTTGTCGGTAAGGCCGTAAGCCTGCCTAGTTGGTCCCATTTCAAAGCTTTTTATATCAAGTTTTTTCACACGATTGATTCGCTAAAATAATGATAATTATGTTTTACCGAATATTTTTCAATTCAAACAATAATAATCCTAAATAAACAGAAGTGTTTATTTTATGTATTTATTTGTAATTTTTATATTTTTTGGAATTATGTCATAATTTTATTAAATTTTTATTCGTGCTATTGCAAAAATAGCTTTGTGTACAATTTTTTTTTTTTTTTGAGTAATGCTTTGTGTACAATTGCAATCTACATCTAATCAAGCATAAGGCAAAGGCTTTCAACTGCTCGTGCCATTGCGTCCATTTACAAAAACCAAATTGGGACACATCCGACGTCGTTTTAAAAGCCCCCATCAACCACCGCCGCCCTCAACCTATCATCGCCGCCGCGCCGTTGACTCCGATTTTGAGGTAATTTTCAGCAAATCTTTGCTCTTCAGCTTTCAGTGTGTATATTGATGTGCTATATTGCATATCAGTTGAAAGATGTGATTGCCCTCGCCTCTTTCGGAATATATAAATACTGTGGATCGTTAAACGAATTGATTGAAGAAATTCATGGAAATTCGAAATTGAAGTGAGGAATTGGTGGAATTTGCCGAAAATATTCCTTCTCTTATACATCACACTGTTAATTTTAGTGATTCGTCTTGGATTCGTTCATAAGCTTTGCTACATAAGATTCTTTTTGAGGTCGCTGAGTCTATGCATTCTGTGACTGTAATTTTTTTCCAATTTATGAGTATGATCAAAGTATATACAAGTTTTTTAGCTGAAATAAAACTTGTACGGTGTGTTTCGATAAAATTTTAATTATTTATCTTTTAGGCGTTTACTCTGAGAATATTGTGAACTGTTGTCTGTGATTATTGGTTGAGCTGTGGAGAAATGGAAATAATCAGTATGTGATCTTATCTCCTGACATCTGGTCTATCAGATATCCTTCATATCGAGCTGAATTTCATATTTGTTCTAGTTCTGTCCGCCACGGCATAAACTAATATATGTAGTGTTTCTGGTAATGAATAAAATCTTAACTAGTGACATCGTTTCGTGGATCACGTTGTCTCGGAGAAGTTAGAAGTAAATTTAGTTTTTCAAAGAATATTGCCGGTTTCTTATTTGCTTACTTTCATATGGAGGGTCATCTACACCTTATTAATTTTGCCTTTTACATCTAACGAAGCTAATGAAACTCTATTGTCTACGGTGATACATTTTATGTATATAAAAAAAGGATTTCTATTTTTATGGCAGGTTCTTTATTCAATTGTTGCTGCAAGGTTCCAAAACTTATCTAATTGTTGAATAGTTCTGTAAAATACTAACAGGGCTTCAGAAATGAGTTCCGAAACTCCTGATTCGTCAAATCCACTGGATACCAAGTCTCGTGATATAAAAATATCAACTCCGATGGAATCCGCACCAGATAATTCTGAACAGGTTGCCCCTTCAAAATTCTCTGCTTCTGGCATATCCACTTGGGCAAAGAATCTCAAAATTCCCCAGCCATTTGTTGGAACCCAGGAAGTTTCCCCGTCTGGGAACTCAGGGAAGTCACCTTTTTCGCGTATTACGAGTGGGTTTGGATTGCGCGCATCTCCCAAATCTCCTCAATCTGAAGAAAGTTCAGGTGGATCTTCACCAACTACACAACCAGGCTTTCTTGGAACCATCACAAAGGGAATAGTTGACACATCTAAAAATGCGGTGAAAGCTGTGCAGGTCAAAGCTCGTCATGTTGTATCTCAAAATAAGCGAAGATACCAGGTACGTTTTTTATGTTTACTATTGAGTTTTAGTCAAGATTGAAGTAGTAGGCCATTAAAACTGTTTTACCTTAAAATATTACTCTTTTACAAGCTCAATTAATTGGTAAGCTCGTTGTTGTTGATTTATTTCATTATTTTTATGAGAAATGTAATTTGCCGTTTCTTGGAATAGTTTTCTGCACCTTATTATGCAAAGTACCATGTATTTCTCATCTAATGTTGTCTAGATAACTTAATGATTTGGTGTATGGCTTGGGAAATGTTTGGGTTCTATAGGAAGGAGGATTTGATTTGGATATGACATACATCACCGAGAATATTATTGCTATGGGTTTCCCTGCTGGTGATATTAGCTCTGGTTTCTTTGGCTACGTTGAGGTATAATATTCATTTAATCTGAGATACATACGAACCATTATTTATTTATTTATTTTTTCTAAATTGAACTCAATGGTGATTGTGGTTCAGGGATTTTATCGGAATCACATGGAGGAAGTCATCAGGTTCTTTGAAACTTATCACAAGGTATTGTCTGCGTTACAATGTTTATCGATATTAGTTTTACCATGATAAACATGGGCACTGCATCTTGCTGTTACCACCCAAACATAAAAAAATTATGCTCCATTCGCCCACCTCATATTTTGTTATTACATGTGGTAACCTGTATATTTACTGGTTAAATTTTGATTTATTCCAATTATGCAGGGAAAATACAAAGTGTACAACCTTTGTTCTGAAAGATTGTACGATGCATCTTTGTTAGAGGGAAAGGTTTGTTATCCTTTATGCAACCTTATCTGTTGATAGCCTAATTGAATGCTTATATTAGTCATGTAACCCTGATTTTTCCCCATATATATTTCTTCATTCAACTTTCCACAGGTGGCTAGTTTTCCTTTTGATGATCACAACTGCCCTCCTATCCAACTCATCATATCCTTTTGCCAAAGTGCATATTCATGGTTGAAGGAAGATATTGACAATGTCGTGGTCGTACATTGCAAAGCTGGGATGGCAAGGACAGGATTGATGATTTCTAGTCTTCTTCTGTTTCTGAAGGTAAATTGATCATGATTTTTCTTTGGACCCAAAAATGACGACGCTGGTATTTTCTAATGAATATGGTCGTATGTTTACAAACTAATTGCATCGTTATTGCTTTTCATTTAGTTCTTCCCCACAGCTGAGGAGTCAATTGATTTTTACAATCAGAAAAGGTGTATCGATGGGAAAGGGCTTGTTCTGCCTAGTCAGATAGTAAGTCTAGTCCTTTTAAATATATGTTGACTACTCCTGCTATGTTTGTTTAGTAACTATATATATATATTTTGTTTTATCTATAGAGATATGTCAAGTATTTTGAACGCATTTTGGCATACTTCAACGGAGAAAACCAGCCAGGTCGTAGGTATGTTATCATTTAGTTTTCTGATCCAATGAAGTTGATCAATAAGTTTGACAACATAAGTCTTATCTTGTCTTATATTATTGTGGAAATTGTTGTAGGATGAGATGATGGATGAAAAAGTATATATGTTATTGCCCTGTGTTATATTTTTAAAATCATACTCAATTGCATAATGCAGATGCATGCTCAGGGGATTTCGGCTGCATAGGTGCCCATACTGGATCAGACCTTCCATTACAGTCTCTGATCATAATGGTTACCTCTCTTTCTTTCTCTCTCTCTCTCTCTCTCCCTCTCTTTCTCTCTCTCCCCTCTAACGAAATTTTTATCTTAACTGATGCTTCTATCTGTAGGTGTGCTGTTTTCAACAAAAAAGCATCCAAGAACCAAGGATTTATCGGTCTGTTATCCTTCTTTCAACCAGTGTTTGTTAATTAACTAATAATTTTATAAACTTCTAGGGCAATTTATGCAACCATTTATAATGACCCTTGCTGCCAATCATACTTTGACCTGTAATACTTCTTCCGATGATTCAACATTTTCAAAGAGATTGCTCATTTCTAGTTGCACTGCATACGCCTTAGATTACAGTTTTTAGAGAAAAAAATTCACCAACTCGTCACGTTTAGCCACCAGTTATTTGGAACATTTGCTTTGCAGAGATTGGGTTTAAAGTAATGGCTTAGGCATGTTCAATTTGACCTTGTACTGTTTTTTCAGCCTGAAGATTATTGGTTCAGTGCACCGAAGAAAGGAATAATGGTATTCGCTCTTCCTGGGGAGCCTGGCCTGACAGAGTTATCTGGTGATTTCAAAGTCCATTTTCACGATGGCCAAGGAGACTTCTATTGGTATAATTGGTTACTGCTGTCTGATAATTTCTTGTACATTAGTATGCTCACTTCAAATGGCTCGTATTTAGTAACACCATTTTTTTTTTTTAATTTGGGTCAGCTGGTTAAACACAACAATGATAGAAAATCGCAAAGTTCTAAACACAGGCGATCTTGATGGTTTCGACAAGGTAATGTATATGCTATGCATTATACTAAGAAGTAGCTTCTCCCACCGTAAGATGGACTTTTGTGCGAATTTATTAAATCTCATGTGGACTAGATCGCAAATATGTATAAATTTGACATCGTGTGCAGAGAAAACTACCATCACCAGGCTTCCAAGTGGAAGTTGTGCTTGTGGATTACGACGCCGCTACTGTTCTTCCAGCAACGTCTCCATCAGAGACAACAACCGCTAGTGAGTCGACTCAAAATCCAGGTGCAAATACAGGGTCGAGACAAAATCCCGGTCCAGTCGAAGAAGCTTCAGTTGCAAAGAACTCGAACAAAGAAGGCAAAGACGATGATGAATTATCTGACAACGAAACTGATGTCAAAGCTGCAAAAAATTCCGACCAAATTGCTAATCTGACGCATAAGGCAGAGCAAGTCTCCTTAGGGAATACTTCAGCTTCTTCTTCTACTACTGCACAAACTGAGGTAAAGAAGAAGGATAGTGTTGCATCTGGGAGTGACGTGGCGGTTGGTTCGGTGGGTGAGGTGAGTGAGTTCAAGGCAATGGCTGCCGATGCATCGATTTTCTCGTTTGGAGATGATGAAGATGACGAAAGCGAGTAACGGGCTGTTGGTTTGGAGATGTGTGTATATATATTATGCTCTGCTTTGTGAATATTTTTCATAAAAAGTCCGGCTTTCGTGGTTTATTCATTTATTGGATTTTATAAATTACGGTGTCTGTTTCGGATTATTCGGAGTTTGCTGATTGGCTATAGTTCTCTCAACTATTTGTGTTACTTTAATCTGTATGACTGTTGTTGAGGGAAATGTGTACTGTTGCACAATTTATTTCAATCATATTGCGAGACATGTTCTAGTTTGTTACTTACACTCTGTTTTGGTAGTAACAACTATACATTTACACATCTACAAATTAATACAGTCGGGACTAGCAAAATTCTATAAATTTATAAAAATTTTAAAATTTATTGAGCCGATAATTCTATTTTTATTTATGCGAAGTTATTAATTTACAAATATTAATTTATCCAGGTCTACATAGATTACTTGTAAAACTAATTAAATAATATGAAATTATTATATTCTCTTGTAAAACTTACAAGTTACACCCATCATCTCAATATATATATATATTTATTATTTTCCAATTAAATTAGACATGATTGACTGCAAGTATATTCCTACATTAGCAAAATTGATATAATCTAACAATTAAAGAAGACAACGTTATGTGAAGTGGTCAACTAAGACTAGCAAAAACAAATGAAAACTCCTTTTGATTTTAAATAAATTAAAAGTCAACTCAAATTGACTTGGTTTCATTTATTTTTTCTTCTCATTAGATGCTATAGAACTTGGGATTAACATGAGCATGTCAACTTTATATCCATCGATTCATTATCAAACGCGTATAATTATATAGTAATTGCACGTATATTATGAAAATTAATAATTATGCATAACTCATAACAAAAAAAAGACATCGAAAATCACTAATTTACCCTCACAACATATGAAACTATGCAAAGAGACACATTACGAGACAGTCCGATTCCGACGGAGCGAGTCATAAGCAATAAAGATGTCCTGTCTTTTTTTTTCGTTTTTAAAATTATCATTAATCTGTTTTTTTTAATAAAAAAACGAACGATCGAAGAAATATTTATTGGAAAGAGAGAAAAATCTATGAGGCGATTTGTAGCTAATTAATTCCCTGTATTTAATTAGATTATTTGAGAAAACCCCCTCATATGCATTGTAATATTAGACTAGATCCTCTTTTTTTTCCCATTTTTGAGATAAATCCAATTGTATTTTATTCAGCAAATTATATTATTAATAACCTATTTTACCCTTTCTTAATTTTTTTTTAACCTACCCATGTCTCTTCTCTAGCCGTCTCTCTCATTCTCTTCTCTCCCTTCTCTCCACAACTCACAACTCACGCTCACCCCCTCGCCTCCCTTACCAGCCCCCAAAACGGGGCAAGACGTATGGGTTCTTCCTCCCAAACCCTCTAATTTGATGTTTTGTCTTATCTCTCATATATTCTCCCCCTCACAAACGCTACCGAGCCTCATGGCCGGAGTCAGATCTGCGGCGACGGCATGTCCGGTGCCGATAGATATGGTCCACGTAGGAAAGGAGAAGAGATCCGATATGCATTGATCATATCTTGAATTTGGCAGCCCCTCATTCCTTTCAATCGTCGCCGCCATTGACGGTGGATATGGTCAGCACAAGAAGGGTTGCAATTGACTACG
Organism: Erythranthe guttata; assembly: GCF_056151865.1. NCBI lineage: Eukaryota > Viridiplantae > Streptophyta > Magnoliopsida > Lamiales > Phrymaceae > Erythranthe > Erythranthe guttata. The sequence continues at coordinate 1,762,122 of NC_142534.1, forward strand.
CAAAATCTTGTTTTGCATCTAAGGTACACCGATCCTGAAAATATAATTTATTTATTTTTCTGTATTTTGTTTCAAATTTATTTATTTATTCGTAATTTTGTTTTTGTTGTCTACATCAGTTTTCTTGATTTTTGATAAGGTTTTGATTTCTTTGATAGAGTCAGAGAAAAATAGAGGGCTCTTTTTTGTTCATGTATAGTGGATGATGGAGTTCTACGGGGTCTCTCTTGATTTAAATTCAATTTTCGAAATTCTCAATTACTTCATCAGTTTTGATAATTTTTAGAGCTTATGTGAATTTTTTGCCTAGAGTTTGCATGTCTTGTTCTCAGATTATTGGCTATTTTTTTTGCCTAGAGTTTGCATATCTTGTTTGAAGATTTTGTTACTGGAAAGTGGTGATTTAGTAGCAGGAACCGATTAAATACATATTTGGCCCCTCTCTTGTTAAGACAAGATAACTTTTTTTTTTTTTAATTATTTTTTGGTGCGGTGATGAATGGTAATTATAATTTGTGTGTGAATTGGATTATGGTAAGACAGGGGTAAAGAAAGATGTGAGCATAGAGAATTTGAATGATAGTTTTGGATCTTTTGGTAAAAGATAAGTGCAATTGACCATTATGTTAATATTTTTGTAATTGTTTTGTATTGGGTTAGGTTAATTTTGTAGTGGATTATGTTAATATTTTGGTGGATGATGATAGTTTTTTGTAATGGTTTTGGATGAGATTGTAGTAGGTTTAAAATTCTTGCTTTGTGAACTGATTTTGTTTTGAATGAATTAAGTTTACACGTTGTTGTCTTTTTTTTCTTTGATTCAGGTTCTTGCACAAGTGGAGTGATGGCAACAAGTGGGACGAGGTTGGGTGATGTTCGGGTGACTCTACTATTGTCTGTCATGACATTTTTTTTAAAGGGGATTTTCGTAGTGGATTTAGGCAAGTTTTTAGTGGATTTTCTCTTTGTAAAGGGGATCTTTTGTAGTAGATTTCTATATTTTTGTAGTGGTTTTTGATGAACTTTTAGTGGATTTCAGACAAAATATACCCACCTGACGCATGCGCGAGCAATAGAGGAGGGGATGTCGATGCGCTTATAGTAAATAGTGGTTTTCGAATTCTCAAGTGACATTAAATAGTGGATTACGTTAGAGGGGTTGCAGTGAATAGTGGATTTCAAACAGTGAATAGTGGATTTCAAACAGTGAATAGTGGATTTCGAATAGTGGATTTTAAATTCGGACAGTGAATAGTGAATTAGTAAATAGTGGATTACGTTAATTTTACAGTGGATTACGATAATCTTTTAGTGGAGTTTACGTTAATTTTTTTTATAGTGAATGTTCATAAATTTTGATGTGTAGCGAATTTCATCTTTTAGTAAATCTGCTGGAAAAAAAATTATTTTCACTAAATTTTGAAATATTTATAGTGAAATTCGTACGTGTATAGTGGATTTTCAATTTGATAAACTGAAGAAAAACATCAATAAAAAATATTAATTAAAAAAATAAACTGGAAAAAAAATTATTAAAAAAATATTTTAAAAAATATATTTAAAAAAAATAATATTAAAAAAATATTTTAGAAAACAAAAAATTAAAAATAATAAACAAATAAAAAAATTAAAAAAATTAAAAATAATATAAAATAAATAACTATTTTTAAGTAGATATTTAAAAAAAAAACATTGTTTTGAAAGGAAATCGGTAAAAAGAAAATAAATAAAAAATAAAAAGAAAACAAAAAGAATCTGAACGTTTGCATATTTTCAGATTTTTTAATTGATTTTTATATTAATCCATGAATGTAACAAGGGTAAATTGGATATTATGGTAACTGAGGGGGTTATCCCTAATAGTGAATTAAAAAATGGATTTATGCCTCTATGGAAATTGTATGAGGGGGTTATCTCATATAACCCCTTAATTAAGATGTTTAAGAGTAAACAATCGTAAGAAGTCAACCAAAATGCAACTTGACTTGGTAGTGGGGCCAGTGGGGCCGAAGAAGAAATATATATATAATATATAATATATACAATATATAAATATATTTATACACCATTTCCTCAAATTACTTTTACGCGCTCCCAAAATACGAAAGCACTCGGTTACTTCAGAGACTATATAATTTACGCGGAGGCGAAAAAACCCTATTTAATCAATTTTGCGTGTAAAGAAGAAATCCCCAAATCAGAAAGAATCGTCAGCCACAATTTCAATAAATTCTCCATCCAGATTTGATTTCCTCAACTCTTCTGAATTAAATAATCTCTTTTGACTTCAAAAAATTTCAATAAATAAAGTCTGCCCTCTTTTGCGCTTGGAGCTACATAATCACGTTAAACCCTCATTTTCCTCATATTCTAATTCTCCTCCAATGTCGATTTCTGGCATCCATGGTCAACTTCTCGAAGTTACTGGTATGTTCCTTTGTTCATTTTTTTTTCCTTTTTTTTTTTTTGGGTGATTTATTGGTTTAGTGATTATGCTGTGAAATTTTCTGTTTGTGCGATTGATTTGTGGTTTTTTATTCTGGATCTCAGTTGTTGGTTGTAGTAAATTGAAAAACACCGAGTGGATTTCTAGGCAGGATCCCTACGTTTGTCTCGAATATGCGACCACCAAGCATCGTACTCGCACTCACACAGGTAGAGCTACTGTTTATAAATTCACACCAACTCTTAATTCGTTTGTATTAGTTTGATTTTGTAGAAGAAGAATCATGATTTAAGGTTTTTTTTAATTTTTTTTTTATTTTGTTTTTGGGGTTAAAATTTGTTTAGATGGAGGGAAAAATCCCACGTTTCAAGAGAAATTCGTGTTCACCTTGATCGAAGGGTTGCGTGAATTTTCCGTTGTAGTCTGGAACAGCAATACTCTCACCTTCGACGATTTCATTGGCACCGGAAAGTAATATTTTAACCTCTTTCCTTTTTTTTTTTTCCGATTTTTATGTATTATTTGATTGCGGAATCTTAATTTACGATCTCGGTTTTGTTCAGGATTCAATTGCAGAAAGTTCTGTCTCAGGGTTACGACGATAGCTCGTGGTCTCTTCAGGATAAACGCGGAAGGTATAATAAATAATAAATTTGAACTGATCTACATCACTAAATACTTTCCGAGCTTTGTGAACAAGTGGTATATCATATGTGTATAATGTTTTTTTCTCGAGTTGTGTTTGTTCTCTGTATTTTAAGAATATTAACTGCTTTGTAGTGTTTAAGAAGGTTCTATTGCTCTACAATTAGTTAAGGTGATTGATGAATTAAGAATTAATTAGCCTAATTACGAAAATGATAACTTATTCTTGATCCCATGGCTTCAAATGAGGAATTATCACACCTTCTAGAAGGTCAATGAATAATCGATCTTCTCGCTCGTAAATGTCTTCGACATTTTTCGAGAAAAATATGTAAAACTACAATTTATTTTGTTTTTGCGGTACGTGTCAGTTTTAATCTCGGGAATATCATTGTAAAATCTTGCTGATCATACATCTAATAATATGTGTTCTATATCTATAGGCACGCCGGAGAAGTTCGATTAATAATGCACTACGCTGATGCCAGTGTAAGCTAGACCAACTTTTTTCCTATCATATATTTTCTTTTGTCATTCGATTATTTACATCCTCGGGAATATTATAATTGTGGAATATAAACTTTTTATTTTTTATTTTCCAATTCAGAAACCAGCCAAACCACAGGCTTCAGCACCAACTCCATCAGCTCCACCGTATACAGGTGGACCAGCGCCTCATGCTCCGCTATACTCCGCACCTCCAGTATTACCACCCTACCATCAAACGAGCTTCGCCTCGTCACCACTCGTTCATTCATACCCTCCAAATTCTTCTCCATATCCTCCATCACCATACCCTTATCAGCCATCCGCATACCCTCCTCAGCCATCCGCATACCCTCCAACTTACCCTCCCACTTCATCATATCCTCCTCCGCCACATTCGACTTATCCTGCTCCGCCACCTCACAACACTTACAATTATCCTCCAGGTAATATTTAAATTAAAGTGTTTCTCTCACTTACATTTACAGAATCGACATTCTTCGTAATCTTTAAAGCGAAATACTGATTAATGTTTTTTTTTGCTTTGTTGCAGGTTCATATCCTCCGGCTCCTTACCCACCTCCTCACTACTAAGACACACTTTTGTCGAGGCAGTCGAGAAAATCAGACAATCACTGTCTGATTGTGTTGTGTGATTGGTTAGTTGCTTGGTAATTTCTTTGTTCGTTGTAACTTTACGGTTTTGTTGTGGTTCTTGGTTGATGAATTTGTTTTTATGCAAGGAAAAAATGTTGATAATAGAAGTTAAGAATTTGTGATCTTCCATTTTTTTTTTCTCTTCCAAATTTTATATTAGGCCCAAAGTTTTCCAGGGTTTTATGTTGGGCTTTTTCAATATTTGATGCTTTCTGAAATAAATGTATATTTGCATGACGTTTTAGTATTAATATGAAATAAAAACACATTTATTGAATTTCGCAGCATGAAATCATTTTATAATGAATTTCAATTTCTTGTGTTTTTTTCTTCTTTACATCTGAAGTTATTTAACGAAAAGGAAATAAATATTTTTTTGTGAAATATATTAATTTCCCGTACAAGGGAAATATACAATAATTACAATATCGACATTAATTGTTATCATTGTGTACTTATTTGTATATAAATTGTACAAAAACAATAATGCTAAAGCAATTAGTATTTTGGGATGTGGAAAGTAGGGAGAAATGATTGGAGATTATTATGATTAAAAAAAAAAGCAATTGGGGCCGGCTCATTTTGAGGTTGCTCCTAATTATCATTAAAGACAGAAAATAAGTAACATGGGGCTCGCTTTGACTTTGACTTTTTTAATAAATAGAATCTTGTACTCCCTCCGTCCCAATTTAAGTGACGTTTTGGGTTGTTGCACACGTATTAAGAAAATCAATAAATGTGCATAGATTATAGTGAAAATCATAGGAAAATATTAATATATCCCTGACATTAATTATTTTACACTAAGTAATTAAGAGTGATAAAGGGTAAAATTGAAAATAGTGCAATTAATGATACATTGAAAATCTAAAATGACAAATAATTTGGGACAAAAAGAACTCTCTAAAAAAACATATAATATGGGACAGAGGGAGTAATAATTAGTGGTTTAATGGGGGATTAAAATGGATAACAACTAAAGCTACTCTGTTTAATTCAATGGTCCTACTCTTGTTTATTCATGTTTAGTTGGATTGAGTTGGCATCCTTGACAATATAAACCCCATTGTAATGTAATTGGGGGAAAAAAACCCCACTGAAATTCAGCTTTAACTATCAGCCACCATAACAAATCAGAGTGCGTGCGATTAAAGAATGATTTAGCAGTTGGAGCAAGTGAGCTTGTATCAATTGACCAGCTCGAATTCCTCAGTCAACTATCGTTTGGTGGGGCTTATCATATACTCCTATGGTTAGCCTAATGTGGTGTACGTCTCTCGTATTGTTTATAAGCTATTATACGAGAGTATAGATTTATCCAGTGCATGATAAACTTCTGCGTTAGGGACCGATACACTTTTGTAACATCTATAGTGACTAACAAGCATTTTTTAGATGTTAAAAGCAATTAATGTGCAATTACTCCTTAGAATATATATATATATATATATATATATATATATATATATATATATATATATATATATATATATATATATACCAAAAACAAAAAAAAAAACTACAAGGCTAAAGCTTCAACCTATTATTTGGGCTATATATATGTTTGGTTCTAAATTATAAAAGCCTACTCCCACTTGTTATATTTATTAGTGCTCAAAAATGAGGAGACAAGATGGCATGATTAATGGCTTTCATTAAGCCCAAAATTGAGAAGTGAGAGACACAAGCCATAGCCACATGACTCTACCTATCACTATTCACACCATAAAAAGTTCCTTTACTTTTATCGGTCAAGGCTCAAGAAAATTGTGGTTAATTATTATATTTATTAAAAAAAATCTACAATAAAAAACCCGAAAAAGAAAATCGATAATAAAAAACCTGAAAAACATAAATCGATAATTTAAAAATCGATGGATTAAATATACATTTTCGTATTTTAATTGACAAGATTTCTTAATTCTTTATTTATTTATTAATATTTTGGTAATTATAAATTTATAATTGTGTATATCGGAGAGATAAATAAATAAAAATAGTAGGAGTATTTGGGTTAGGCAATAGTAATAGATCTATCTTTTTGGTTGTGCAGTGTCTCTTAATGTTTGCTTCCATAACAGGCACTTTTCGCGGGGCCTGCTTGGTATGTGTGCCTTTGCTTCTCTTCCCGCCAACAATTTTACACCTTAAACACACACTCACCACACACACTAATTTTTTTTTTTTTTTTTATTTTAATAAGAATTACCTAATTGTTGGAGTAAAAAATAGTGCAACATTAGCCATTCCGATTCGATTTTCCCAGTCGGTTTACATATCTTGTGTGATTTAGACGAGAGCTGTATTTACCCATTAGTAATATGCGGTTGCGACATGTGGGTCAGGGTGTAAAACGAATCAAATCGAGCCGAACATGCACATTGTTATTCAAGTTTATTTGAATCTTTATCGATTTTTTTAAATTGTGTTTGAGTTTGGTTTGATAAGCGATATCTGAGTCGAGATTGAACAAGTAATGCTAGTCCTGATCGAGCCTGGGTTCGAACTCAAAACGATTCGTTTATTACAAATGAAACTTTTCAAATTCCTAATGAACGATTTCGAATCGAGCATCAAATTTTTTTTTTAAGTTTGTAAAAAAGTAAAAGAGGAATAAAAAACAATAATTAAATAATTAATTAATAATACAAGTAAATTCACATTTACATTTACCTTGTAAAATATTGCATAAAAGAGAAAAGACAAAGCGTGACAAAACTAGTCTGAATAAAATCTCCTCCTTTATATCTCTCTCTGTTTTTTCGAGAACCGAGTTTCCTCCCTCATCACTCCATTCCACTCCCACCATTCAGATTTAGAGAGAGAAACCAACAAAAAGCTTAATCTAGAGAGAGAGAGAAAAAAAAGAAATCAAAGAATGGGTTTCGCTTTATTACTTTCCGCTTCTTTTCTTGTACAATGAACAGAAAAGAAGAAGAAGAAGAAGAAGAAATACAAACCCTTCTTCTTATCAACAACAACACAACAAACAATGGCTATTGACCAAACCCCACAAAAATCAATGCTCGACGCTCTCTACTGTGAAGAAGAAGAACAATGGGAAGAAGAAGAGAGCGAAATCACATCAAATAATATTAATAATAATATTTCTGTTCTTCGTCGTCCTCTGTTTTTATTGGAGCAGGATTTATTCTGGGACGACGAAGAACTGCAAACCCTATTCTGCAAGGAGAGAGAAACTTGTCTGAAACCCAGAGAAGCAGGATTTGTTGCTTCTTCTTCTCTCTCCTCTGAAAGAAAAGAAGCTGTGGAATGGATTCTCAAGATCAATGCCCGTTATGGGTTCTCGCCGTTGACCGCCATACTTGCGGTCAACTATCTGGATAGGTTTCTTTCAAGTCTGCAGGGCTTCTCTAATGAGGAGAAGAAGCAGCCGCCATGGATGATGCAGCTCTGTGCTGCCACGTGTCTCTCTCTTGCTGCTAAAGTTGAAGAAACCCATGTCCCTCTTCTCTTAGACCTTCAAGTACTGCCTCTTTCTCTCTCTCTGAAATTCAAAAAATAAAAAAAGATTCCATTTTTTTTCTTCTGATTTTTTATTTATTTTTTTTTTTTTTATTAAATTGCAGGTGGAGGGTACGAAGTATGTGTTTGAGGCGAAAACGATACAAAGAATGGAGATTTTGGTGCTTTCGTCGCTGAAATGGCGGATGAATCCGGTGACACCACTTTCGTTTCTTGATCATGTAATAAGAAGGCTTGGTCTGAAGAGCAATCTTCATTGGGATTTCCTTAGGAACTCCGAAAATCTTCTTCTCTCTTTCGTCTCCGGTAAGTAATTGCTAAATAGTATTAAAGATTGAATTTTTATGAAAGAAAAAAAAAGAGAAGAGATTTTTAATTTTAATATGTGATGTATACATACATAATACAGATCCAAGATTCATGCTTTACATGCCGTCTGTATTGGCTACTGCGACAATGCTGCACGTTATCCGTCGTGTTGAGCCCTGTAATAACGCCATTGTTGCCTATGAAAACCAGCTTCTCAGTGTTCTCAACATCAGCAAGGTACTTTCTCTCTCTAGCTAGATCTCTCTCTCTCTCTCTCTCATATTATATTATGTGTTTTATTTATTTATGAATTTCTAAAATTAAATTGTGGGTTTTGTTTATTTAACAGGAGGAAGTTGATGAGTGTTACGAGGTTATATCTGAAGTACTTTCGATCAACAACAACGTTAATCATCATCTCAAACGTAAAAGTTGCAGAGTTCATCAAGAAACCAATAATAATAATAATACTAATAATTCATGGGGAATCTTATCATCAGTTGATGATCAAGAATCATCGTTGTCTTGCATTTCATCGTCTTCTTCAAATATTATTATTCCGAACAAGAAAATAAAAAGGGGTGCTGGTGCTGGTGCTGCCATTAATCATCAGTTGCCATCTTTGAGCAGATCAGTTTTTGTGGACGCTGTTGTCACTCCTCATTAATCAAATCAAAGCTTGCTTTCTCTCTCTTCTCTTCTCTCTCTCTCTCTAGAATTTTCTATATTCATCATTTGTCTATTAAAGTTAATATATTAATTCGCCTTTCGTCAACAACTCTGCAAACTGCGCGCAAGAAGAGGAAAGAGAAAGGGAAAGAAAATGAGAAAAGAAGAAACTGCTGAGAGTTGGTAGTATTGGCTGCTGCAGAAAGAGCAGCTGGCATGCAATTTACAGACACAGAAAGAATTAAGAGAGAGAAAGAAGAGAGAGAAAGAGAAGAGGCCACAGAAGCAATGAAGTATATCTGCAATTTTTTTTCTTTATTTTCTTTTTTTCTCTCTCTTTCTATCTACTTATGTTTTTAATTCCTTATTTTCATCGATCCATCTCTTTTGTCTCTTTCAAGAATCAAAGACTACGTACGTACAATATATATTTCAAGAATTATTATTATTGGACCATATTTATATATATATTAATGTTAAATAATATATGTAGTTTGTAAGATATAATAGATCTTCTGTTTCCATTTTAAGCTCTCTCTCTTGTTGCAAAATTCTCTTGCATGTGATGTGAAAACGAAACATGCAACAAATAAAGAAGAAATTTGATATAAAGAGCTGTCGGTCAGTGGGTTTTGACCTAGCTCCAAATTTCAATTTATCAATTTTATATATATATATATATATATATATATGGTCCCTTTTCTGTAATTATATATATATAATGTATATATATATATTTCTTCTGTTCTAATGATGTTTGTCTTCTCTTTCCATGGCTGCCTTTCGTTTTAGTTGTGTCAGTATTTCGTAGATGACAGTAACCATTTTTTTTATTTTCCAAGAGCTATTAAAGCTAAATATAATTCTGACATTATATATATATATATATACTAATTCCCAAATGAAAATACTTTTCTTAGATTTGTGTTAAATCTTTGATTAACCTATATATATATATTTCTGCAGCTTTTTATGTATTAACGCATGCATGCATGCGTGGATGATGATTATGTATGAAATTTGTTGCATGCGCATGCTACTGTTATTGAGAATAAAGGATATTTATTTGACTATTCGTTTTCTTTGTTATTATTACATTAATTAATGAAATAAATATCTTGTGTCATATTAGTACTATTCATGATTTACAAGTTATTATACGTCGGGTTTGTAAGCTATTATTAGTTCATTATCAAAAACAAAAATATATTGGTAAAAATAACCTAAACTTTCGCTTTAGCAATACTATTTCCTTTATTTATTTATTTATTTTTTCTTTTTTACCCTTTAATTGGAGCACTAGAATAAAAGGTTGAAACCCTCTTTGGCTTTGTCAAATGTAGTAAATTTGTGTAGAGAATGTGAAGCGTGCCAAATCACGCTTTTGGCCTTTTCTTATTTGGCTCTAGCTTTTTTCACGTGTTTTGCTCAAAATCAATTTTATTTACAAGAAATCTATTTCATTTTAATTAACTATATATTATATATACATATTCGTGGGTGACAACTGGCTTGATTACATGATCATCATCTACCTATAATTCTTGAGCCACGTCTCAATTTTTGATTATTTTCATGCCCAAATGTTTGGGCAATGTGACCTAATTTACATCATGCATCAAATAATATTTCACACCAAATAAAATATTTAATTTATCATCCACACTAGTTAAGTACGAACCTTGTCCTATATAATATATATTTTTATGATAGTAAATATTGTAAAAAATCTCTCCTTTGTTTATTTTTTTTGAGGGAAAATATCTCCTTTATTTAAATGTATTGGTTTGAATTTGGCTCTTCCTATAAATTAAAAAAAGATTTGAATTTGGGTGACAAAATCTTTGATTTTGTGGAATATGTCCTCTGTCCCACCTTTAATTTCATTTTTCTTTATGGTGTGTGTGTGTGTGTGAGAGAGAGAGAGAGAGAGAGAGAGAGATGCATGCTTGTGATAGTCGTTCATGGAAAATATATTATGATTGTGGTTTGAAGTTTGAACAATAATGATTTTAAGTATTCAAATTTTGTTGACCAATCACCACAAAGAGTTGGTATATAGGGGAGGACTTAGGGTTTTTTGTTTGGGGCTAGTACATGGGGTGATTTAAGAAAAATAAAAATAAAAATTGGACTATAAGTGTATAAAATAAATTTTGGGGGGTCAAAAGTCTATAAACTAAAAGATAAATACCAAATTAAAATAAAAAAATAATACAAAAAATGCTATTAAAAAAATCACATTTTGAAGATTAAAGTCAACAAAAATAATAAAAGAAAAAGAATGACAATAGAGAAGTCCAAACAATGAAAGATCACAAGGTCAGTTTTGTCCCCCACACAATAATTGTAGAATAATTGTATAATTAATTATTATTATTCATCTTAAAACTTTCTTTTTTTATTGACCTGATTTTCTATTCTTTTTTTGTAATTTAATTATTATTTTTTAACTTTGCTTGTTATTGTATCATTAATAAAGAACATAAAGTAAAAAAACCCTTGATGGAATTTTCACCTTTTCCCTTCCACTTACAGCTGTAAAGCTGTAAAGAACAGAAATTAAATCAAAATTTAGTCCCAAAAAAAAAATCAAAGTAAATAAATAAAAACAAAATTCCAAATAATATGACTTTTTTGTTTGGTCCCTCAATTTATGTCTACTTATTGATTTTTTCACTCTCACAAGGAAAGATTTGTTTGGCAGTTCATAAGTCAGTACCTTTTTATATACATAACTATGGTCAGAATTATTTTCTTTTGACTTTGTAATAAGAAGCATAATAATATTTTCTTTGAGCTATATATTTATATATGATTATTGGGAAAGTGACAATAATTTAAGGATTTGTTTTATGTAGGGGCGGAAATCGAACTGAACAAATTGAAAATAGTTTTTCTGATTTTTTTTTTCGAAAGTATAAAATGTGTTCTAATTTATGTTCCAAAAAATATCAGAATTCAAAATTTAATTCTAAATACTTTATTTTCCATATACATACATATATCTGACATTAGTAAAAAAAAATATTTAATTTGATGAAGTATTATATTAGTAATTTTTTGATGATCTTAATTGAGTACGATCAGTACAACGTAAAATTTAATGCCTCAACCATAATAACACCTCATATATAAATTTTAAATAATTATTAAAAGATTAAATAAAAAGAAACAGCATTTATGCACAATTTATTTGAAAAAAAAAAAAAGAAACAGCATAATGAATAAAATATTATTAAGCATTAAATTGGGAAATCCAAATGGGCCCATAACCCAGTTGGGCTTTGTCTGTGGGCCCACAACGTATCTGGAAACTGACCTCACACACCTCGCGTGAGTCAAATAATTGTTTTTATTTTTAAATTTATTTATATATTATTTAAAAATAATTTGTATTTATTTGTGTCTCAAATTTGAACGTACATTTAATTATTGTTTGAGATATGTGCGACAGAAGCGGCATCCTATGAAATCGTCAACCACGACAATTATTTTCAATCTAACTCACCATTTTGTCTTATTCTTTTTAGTCACAATTTACATTTAACATTATCAATCATTTATTAAACATTCTATTAATTATTCGAATTAAATTCCAAGATCGGAAAACTATTTTCCAATATCAACTATACATATTAGTTGAATGATTAATCTTATTCGAGACAAAAGTAACTGTTCTTTCGTTTTAAAAAAAAAATATCAAAACATACGTTAACATGTCAAAACGGCCGGCAAATTACAGTCGAGTTCTTCAGGTTAGATCAAGTTACGGAAACGGTCATTCTGTTTGGATGATTACAACCACTCCCTTTAATTATGTATTGTCTTACACTTCTATTTTTACGGTATCAAATTTACCAACTAAATGATGGGCTTTTTCGTAAAAAAATAGATAGTTGAGGGAGGTTATTATAATACCAAATCAAGAAGGTGTTTTTCCGCTATTTGACCTTACCTCAGAGGGTTGGCCGCAATTTACCCCTACATTAAATAAAATCTTGAGTCCAACAAGAAAATTCAAAATTATTCTTTGTACAAAACGACATATCATAAATATAATATGAGATTGTATTTTTTGTAAAATTACTAAAATAACACAGATGGAGTATATATATTGAAAAGTTACTGATAAATATTGCAAGAAATTAAAAAAAAAATTACCACTGTTTTATTAATTGATGAATAAATGCAGCAAGTGGAAGAGGGTAAAAAAAGAGTGGAAAATGATGGTACAGGAAGCACATTGAAGAGCATAGTTAGCTAAATGCCATTTTCTGCGTGATAAGAAGCTTCGGTTTGGTTTGTTCGTGCATTTATTTTTTGGATTTCCAATCTTCAGAAAATCATGCCCCACTTCTCATATATCATTTTCTACTATTTCTATGTGGGACCTTTATTTTATTTTTTATTTCTAAACAGGCCCTATTGTCTCGATTTTATTATATTTTTACTTCAACATATTTGAGTGTAATTAAGAAAATGATTAAATGTATATGCATAAATTATAAAAAATAACATTGAAAGGGAATAAAATATTCTTATCATTACTAGCAATGGACACAGGAAAACGGCATGTCCCGAAAATGGGGATATAAAAACTTAGGGGAATCGTGTAAATATTAAAAGTATAGGGGTATAACATATGTGAGTTTATTTTATATACATTTTGATATATACATATATATTCAAAATGTATATTATTATCAACCAAATTGCAATTGCTCATTAAATTATGTAAATAATTAGAGAAGATTTTTTTTTTTTTTTTGAAAATTTGCTATTCAAACATGTTTCTAACTTTTCAAAAATTATAAAATGACCCATAAGATGTCCGACATGTGTCCCTGCTACATAGGGTAAGTGTGATTAACCAAATAGTTATAACCAGTCTCGAGGCTTAAATAATAGGGCTCGAAAAAATTACTCAAACATTACTATAACATGGAGATGTCCATTCATATTTTTCTCTTGGAAATGAACCCTTGATATTTTCTAATTCCAAAATTGCCCTTCCAATATCTTTTTTCACTACACTCCATCCCCTAATTCATTTATTTTATTTATTTATTAATTTTGGTTATTTGGTTATGAATAACGTAGATAAGGATTCCAATATGATCATCAAGAACATACATTAAATGCCTCATTTAGTTATATGCCATTTTTTCCGTGACAGAAGAAACATTAATTAATACTTGAAGATCAGAAGATAGAGTAGTAGTACTCCTGAAAATTAAATAAAACTGAGGGACATAAAATTAAATAATAATATATATACATATATATAGAAAACATAGGGTGAGACATAAATTAATATACATAGAGCCCACAAAATGGAACCCTAAGAAATACAAAGAGTTTTGTCGACTCAATTTGAGAAAGAGAATGTTGGGTTAGATAAAGAAGACGACGATAAACATTAAATGAATTTTAAGTTCATATTCTTTATGGTATATATGTGGTCCAAATATTGCATTATCTCTCAAAACAAAACCACAATCTATCTTTCTATGTCACAAATAGGGGTGGGAACGAGCCGAGCTCAGGCCGAGCTCGGCTCTTTTGGCCAGCTCGAGCTCGAGCTCGAGCTCATCGAGCCTATTTTTTTGGCTCGAGCTCGAGCTTATTTAATATATATATATATATATTAAAATCATTTTTTTATTAAAAATTATTCATAGGAAAATAAAAAAAATTAAAAAATAAATAATGAACTCTAGTTATATATATTTTTTATTTTTTCTATTATTATTATTATTATTATTATTATTATTATTATTATTATTATTATTAAAAAAGTAATATAGATTTGTTTCTATTTAAATACTAGATATATTTATTATTATAGACTATTTACTATTTAGTTAATAATAATAATAATAATAATAATAATAAGAATAAGAATAATATATATATATATATATATATATATATATATATATATATATATATATATATATATATATATATATATATATATATATATATATATATATATATATGTAAAAAGAAAAAAAAAAAAAAAGAGAGAGAGAAGGCAGCTCGCGAACTGCCGAACAACTAATTTTAGGCTCGAGCTCGAGCTCGAAAAACCCGAGCTCGAGTTCGAGCTTTTTTCGAGCCGGCTCGGCTCGTTTACCACCCCTAGTCACAAATATATCTTAATACTATATTATTGTCCTACATTCATCCATGTTCTCGACGTTCCAATCAACATAGTGATCAAGCTACCGTCGAGATCGTCGTTAGTTGATCTACGCAGATCGATAAAAACCAAACGATTATCTGAGTTTTCAGAAATTCAGCGCCCGCAAGCATCAGATGCTACGCGCCTCATCTGAAAAAATGTCACTGTGATCTGGTTGACAACCTCAAGTTGGTTTATCGCCCACCTTATCTTTGAGGTGGATTGTTAATATATGATTAGGAGTTTATTAGTATAGAATTTAAAGATTTATATTTAGATTATGAGTTCTATTTAGATTGTAACTAAATCTTATATTTCTCATTATATACACACGTATAAATTGTCACACACGTGTGTGTATATATATAAAATATTATAAAATAGGAAATACTAATTGAAAATTGAAATTAGATGGTAATAAAGTGGGAATTTAATGGAAGAGTAGGCTATATAGGATGTGGTTACTTGAAATGTAGATAGTGAAAAATGAAAGGTTAAAAAAGGAAAGAAAAGAAGACAAGAGAATTGAGTGGGGGTGTCCTAAAACTGGGTGGGTGCTATTATGCATGTCTGAGTCTATCGGACAAAGATCTGGGCATCTATTGGCCAGGCTCTATTTCTGTGGGACCCACCCTTCAATTCAATTTACAAAAATATATACAGTACAGTGCCCACTCTTTAAATAAAGGTCTAACCTCCAAAACTGGCAACTGATCAGTAATGGAAAAAAGATAAGTGTCACCATCCACCACCCGGATTTTTTAATTTATTTTTTGAATTTCAATTCAAATATTTCCAACTTTTATTTAATATTTTGATTTTTGATTTTTTCCAAAGTTAAAATTTCACGGGTTATTTTAGATTTTTTTGGGGAATGGCGGGTGTTTGTTCACTTCGTAATGCCGTCTTTTCGGATGTGACGTGTAGTGTCTGGGAGTTACGGCGCGGTTGAAGGCGTGCAAAATTTCTGACAGCTTCGATGATCGTCTGGTTTCCATTAATAGCATAGATTCTTCTTAAATTTAATTTTTTAATTTATTTTCTGAACTAGATTGGATTTAAAAAAAAAAAATTAAATTGACATGAATAAAAAAGAAAAAAATAACTAAATCTTCTGAAAATTAAGATATAGAATTTGTAGCAATTAAAGTATTTTAGATGGGCCGGATCCAACACTGACTTAGAAGCTCAGAGCCCGTTCTTAAGCCCGTTGGGCCCAATTTTAAATAAAATTTGTTTTAACAAAAGGCATGATGAACATTCATTAGCAAATAGCAAACCCTAATTACTTTCAAATTGTTGAATCTATATAATATATAAATTGAAACCCTCATAGCTTAGAAATCCGACATTTGGCATCCATGTCATCGACACGTGTGAATCTACATGGCATCCAACTCATTTTACACATGTCATTATTTATTACTTTGATATCTTCTATTTTTATTTATCATCATTAATTGATGATTAGGCTAAACTTGCCAAAAATATTATCCGAATCATTAATTAGTATTTTAACATGGAAATAATATCTTATGTCATAACAATTTACCAAATATATTTAAAATCTTTTCCATATTCCATGGTATCAAACTTTAATCGTAATCAATTAATATCAATTAAAATATTTATCATATTAATTTAATATGTAAAATATTCAATTTTGATTTTCATAAAATGTGTTTAACTAATAATTGTCATTAATTCCGATTTATAGATTGTCGTCCATTATAGAATTTGATTTTTTTTAACTATATTTCCGGATTAAAAATCCTACAATTTCAATTCAAATAAAAAACTGAAAACTCAACCCAAAAAAAAAATAAAATTATCCGGATTTGTGTATTAAGTGGTGTCAATTATTTTTATAGATAATTTGAATCAAATCAATTTACATTGGTTTTAAATGTTTAGTAAGCTCTTCAATGCACATTTCTATAATTACTAAACATTTAAAATATTTCCTTATAAAATCAAAATCAATGTTGTAAATTGTAATAATGAAATGAATGCTTAATTTAAAATTAATTATCCTCATTTTTTTCATAATGGTATTTACATCCTATATATTATTAATATCAAAATCAAATCTTTTTTATTACAATCAAGTCTCCGGAAATTTATTTTCACAAGGAATATCACAGGAATTGATTATTTTGTCAATTAGTCATTATTCACTAAGTGTAATTTAAATTAATTTCCTCAATTATCTTCTAAATATATGGCATTAAATCTCTCTTTCCTTCATAACAATTTTCTTTTACTTTTTTATTCTCCGAAAATTAGTATAAAAACCCTCCATCCTAACACATTCAATCACATTCATACTCTACACCCCACTTTTTGGAATCACACGAAAACACTATAGATTCAACACAATTTTTTTTTCATATTTGTATTCAATTATAGAGATTTACATTTATTTTTGTGTAATTATTATTTTAGTTCGTTCGATGCATATTATTTTTTTCTATATTATTTTTTTTCTCGAAATGTTCCGTTATAAATACCAATATCATTATTTTATTTTGATTATAATAGGAGGAACATGTTGATCAAATTTATCAACAAAATTAATGATTCCACATGCAAGAGATGAAAGAGAGCACACGACGCTTGCTATTAAATCTTCTTCTATTGTTTTCTATTTTTTTTTTCTTACTAATTTAAGGAGACACTTTATGGTTACATGACTTTGTTCTTCTCCATTTCTAGATTTGTTTGTGTTTTAGAATGTAGTGTTAGTATATGTTAATAAAGTAGAATACATTTGTAAATTGATATAAACATTTCAAAGGTATTTAATTTTAATCAAATCGATTGAGTTTTTTTGGTTTTTGACAATATAGTCATTTTTTGCGGATTTTTCGAATATTTATTTTTATAAATTTATGTTTTAGATACATATTCATTATAATATGATTCATGCTAACTACCGCAATATGTTAGTTGGCAAAATAGTTTTGAAATTTAAAACTCATTGATTCACCCGTAAACATGTAGTCTTTTGGCATTTTGCACCCCAAAAAATATTTATTAGTATTTTTCACACTCAAACCACAATATATCATTCACACTGCACACTATAATATTTTTTTTAAAAATTTTATGAGGGAATGGTCATATTTTTGGTGATTTTGTTTTTCGAGATACATTATACAAAATTAGAATATCATTTATTCTAATTGAGTACAACCTAATTTCGAGCGAACAAGGCAAAAAAAAAGTCTCTTTAAATTACTTAAATTTTTATTTTCTCACGTGAGATATAAAAGAAATTCTCATAAACTTTTATTATCAAATTATCCAATTGGTAGATCTTTTATTGCAATTGGTGAAAATATTTGATGGATTTTTATATATAAAAAACACAACTTTTACGTGATTTGGTTAGAAAATGGGTGAGAGAGAACTAAGTATAATACCCTCCATTTTCACCCATTACATAGCATCCTTACTCCACATAGTGTTTTTTTACTTTCACATGATATAGTCATGTGTTTTTTTCCCTTCCGTAATTTATATAACAAGTGTGTGATGTTGTTTGTACAAAAATTCATTTAGTTTGTTCAATGGATGTTTTTCTTTTTTTCGTTCTGTTTATGTTTTATTGTAATATTTCATTATATAATAAGATCTAATGTAACTTATGTTATATAATATATAAAAATTGAATTTCATCCTCAATTGCTTGACATTTGGCATGTATTCAATTTCATCCCATGTGGCAAATTAATTGGTGAAAATAAATCATCAAAAAATATGTTACCGTTTTCTAAAATTAAAGATAATTAAATATATTTAATTATTTTATTAATGTATTTATATCCTATCATTTATAAAATGTTCTAAATATATCAACTTTCTTGGCAAACTCTAAATAGATTTATGATTGAATTTAATTTAATTTAATTTTAATAATAATTAATTTTATTTGAATTTAGTTAAATGCAATTTCAAATCTTCCCTTATTTTAATTCCTTGATTGGTATTAAAAAAAAGATGGATTTATATTAAAAAAAAACATGGATTTATATTTAAAAAAAAAAGATATTGAAAAAAAAATCATTTGATGTTATATATTTTATATAAACATGACCATATTATAAATAATGTGAAAATTGGCACTCATTTTTTGGTCTGCCATGTGTACACTAACATGCTGTCAATTATTTACCATATTGAAAATTATACTACTTGAATTTCATGTCATTGTTTTAACTTTTGTTTTTTGTTCATTGAATCCAGTGACAAAAATGTATGATTGATTTAACTTTTTAATTATATACTAATTAACATACAAACTTTCTTATGATTATACTACTAAATTAAATAACTTAAGTTAAGTTTAATTAGTTGATAAAAAAAAATATGAATTGATTTTATATATTTCAAAATATAACAATGTTATTCTAAATCTTTGGTGTTATTTATTTATTCACTTTATTTAATACCAAAGATTAGTAATATCTCTCTGAAAGAAAAAAAGATTAAGAATACCAATTGTTTTATTTAAAATGTATAATGATCGTATATACTATATATTGTATTCCACTAATAATTATTTCACTGTGATAAATATAATGAAGTACACATCTAGAGTAACTCCAACCCAAAAATATCAAAATGAGTTTGCAAAAATTTATGTGATATTTAATATTTTATTTTGATATTTATCTAAATGTATTTGCTCCAACCATATGTGTATATTATATTGATGTTAATTAAACATAATTAAATTGATTTATATATCTAATTGCGACATGTCATTTTCTAAATGGACACTGAAGTGGTTAAATTCATAACTCATGGTTGATATTTTATTATGCATGATGTATTTTTACAATCCGAAAGATGAAATATCAAAATACAATCCTCATTTCATACTTCTGTTGGAATTAAAAATTACTATTTTTTAATATGAAAATGGTGATTAAAGGTTTTGATAATTTACATTAACAAATACAATATCAATTGGCAAATCAGTAGTTTCTATGATCCATTTTTAGTTATAAACTCAATAAGATATTTATATATTACATAAAAGACTACAATTATATGAAATGTAATTGCATAAGTATGTGTGTGTCTTTTCAAATTGAGAAAGTTTTGATGCAATATTGTGGCTATGAATGGAAAAAGTTATCAAATATCATAGTATACCAACAAAAGTTTTTATCTAACAAAAACAAAATTAATGGTTATCATTTCATTTGGTACGATATTGGTACCAAATCGAACTTATATGAGATTTACTATGATCCATTATAGTGTTGGTAAACATATATACAACCTATCATTGCAAAAAAAAATATGTTTAGCTACTAATATGCTGACTACTTTTTAAAATTAAAATTTTAAACCATATGAAAATAAAAATATTAATGTAGGGCATTATAGCGTAAATAATTGATTTTTAAATATTTTAAAACCGTATTTTCATATCATAATACATGAATTCTTTTGTCTAACTTACAAGTTATGTATCTAAGTTAGTGAAATATTCTTAAGTTTGCTATTTCCCCATCAAATATAATAAGATAAGTTTATTTTCTTAATTTCCATTTTTAAAATATTTGTAAAATAAAATTATATATTTTATAATACTTATAATAATCTAATATCTATTTTATATCTCATTTTTTATTTTTTGATATCACAATATATTCGACTGACTTACACAAAAATCCAATTAATTTTTTTTTCCATTTATTATTTTTATAAGCACTTTATAATGACTTTTGCTTACTTGAAATTTGATCTATTTTCATTAGCATCAGCCTTTCCTTTATGTTAGTTTCTAACATATGATCATACGTGTAAATCAATTTAAGTTGTATATTAACAAGGATAAATTACAAAAAACCCCTGAACTTAGACTAAATTAAGAAAAACACCCCACATATTCGTAACTACCAAAATTCCCCGGGTGTTCGTTTTCGTCTTACATCGACCCCCTTATGATATGATTTTACACGAATTTTTTTTATTACGTGGAATATTCCCTGAAAAATGCCAATTCTACTCTGCACAGGCGACATTTCTTTATGGTACTTTTTAAATACACAAATTGCCCTCATGGGACTTTACACGAAATATTTATTCTTCTTATTCACAACTTTTAAGTATTACCATTACCTCCCTTGATCATATTTTTTTGTATTTAAAAAGTAGGATAAAATAAATTTCACGACGCCAAGAGTAGAATCCACATTTTTTTGGGATATTAATTACATGGAATAAAAAATATTCCGTAAAAACTCACACCATAAGGGGGTCCTGTAAGACAGAAAAAAACATCAAGGGGATTTTGATAATTACGATTAGTGGGGTGTTTTCCATAATTTAGCCTAAGTTGAAGAGGATTTTCATAATTTATCCTACTAACAACGATTATTGTTCTTTTTACGTCTTAACATTTTCTTATGTCCTGATAATATTTTAAATAATTTTAACGTCACTTTGATAATATAATTAAATATTATTTTCTAATATATTTAATATGTGTTTTTTGATGCTTCAGCTACCACGCATAAGGATTGAAATAAAAGTCGCGTGATTTAATAAAATTATTTTTGATACAAAATAATAGATCATTGGGAAAAAAAATAATGCAAAAACAAAATTAGGATTGTGATTAGTATTAGGATTATACTTAATATTCTTTGAATTAGTATTAGTACTAATACTAGGATTAGGATTCGAATTATAATTAGGATTAATATAGTATTATAATTAATATTAGAATTATGATTATGATTTATATTACTATTAGAATTATAATTGAAATTATGCTTATGATTAGTACTACAGTGACATGTTTATGATTAGAATTAAGATTAGAATTAGAATTATATTTATAATTAACATTAGCAGTACCATTACCATTAGCATTATTAGTATTAAAATTATTAGGGTTATGATTAGAATTATGATTAGTGTTATGAATATGATTAGAATTACCATTAGATTTATGATTAGTATTATGAATAGGATTAAGAATACGATAATGATTTAGATAATATTAGGATTACAATTATAATTAGCTTTAGCATATCCAGATTTGCATTAGCATTAAAATTGGTATTAGCATTAGTACATTAGCATTAACATTAACAATATTAACATATTAGTATTAGTAATAGTATTAGTACTAATATTAGTAATAGTATTAGTATTAATATTAGTATTAGTAATAGTAATAGTGTTAGCATTAGTATTAGTATTAGTATTAGTATTAGTATTAGTATTAGTATTAGTATTAGTATTAGTATTAGTATTAGTATTAGTATTAGTATTAGTATTAGTATTAGTATAAGTATTAGTATTAGTATTAGTATTAGTATTAGTATTAGTATTAGTATTAGTATTAGTATTAGTATTAGTATTAGTATTAGTATTAGTATTAGTATTAGTATTAGTATTAGTATTAGTATTAGTATTAGTATTATAAGTATTAGTATTAGTATTAATATTAGTATTAATATCAGTATTAACATCACTATCAATATCGGTATCAGAATCAGTATTAATATCAGTATCAGTATTAATATAGGTATCAATATTATTATTATCATTACCAATATTAGTATCATTATCAGTATTAGTATCAGTATTAGTATGAGTAACAATATTAGTAATAATATGAGTATTAGTATGAGTATGAGAATCAGTATTAGTATGAGTGTCAGTATGCGTATCAATATTAATATTAATATTATATTAGTATTACTATTAATATTAATATTAATATTACTATGAGTATCAGTATTAATATTAATATTAATATTAATATTACTATGAGTATCAGTATCAGTATCAGTATCAGTATTATTATTATTATTAGCATTAGTATCAGTATGAGTATGAATATTAGTATTAGTATTAGTATTAACATTAATATTAATATCAGTATGAATATTAGTATTAGTATTAATATTAATATTAATATCAGTATGAGTATTAGTATTAGTATTAGTATTAATATTAATATTAATATCAGTATGAGTATTAGTATTAGTATTAGTATTAATATTAATATTAATATCAGTATGAGTATTAGTATTAGTATTAGTACAAGTATCAGTATTAGTATTAGTATAAGTATTAGTACCAGTATCAGTATTAGTATATATCAGTATCAGTAGCATTATTAGTACTAATATCAGTATTAATATTAGTATGAGTAACAATATTAAAATGAGTATTACTATTAGTATTAGTATTAGTATTAGTATTAGTATTAGTATTAATATTAGTATTAATATTAGACATTAGTATTAGTATTAATATTAATATTAGTATTGGTATTAGTATTAGTATTAGTATTAGTATTAGTATTAGTATTAGTATTAGTATTAGTATTAGTATTAGTATTAGTATTAGTATTAGTATTAGTATTAGTATTAGTATTAGTATTAGTATTAATAATAGTAATAGTATTAGTATTAGTATTAGTATTAGTATTAGTATTAGTATTAGTAGTATTAGTATTGGGTATTGGTATTATATTGGTATTGGTATTGGTATTGGTATTTGTATTGGTATTGGTATTGGTATTAGTATTGGTATTAGTATTAGTATTAGTATTAGTATTAGTATTAGTATTAGTAGTAATAGTATTAATATTAGCATTCTGTTAGCATTAATATTATCATTAGCATTAGCATATATAATATTAGTATGCATATTAGTATTAGGGTTAGCTTTATGATTATAATTAGTATTAGTATGCATATTAGTATTAGGGTTAGCTTTATAATTATAATTAGTATTAGTATTAGTATTAGCATTATGATTAGAATTAAGATTATGATTAGCAGTAGAATTAGCATATTAGGATTGGTATTAAGAATATTGTTATCATTAGCATATTTCGATTTTTATTAGGATCAATATTATTATTATTATTAGGATTAGGATTATGACTAGAATTAATATTAGGATTAAGATTAGCATTGGCATTATGATTAAGATTATGATTATGATCCGGATTGTGATTAGGATTATAGTTATAATTAGAATTGGTATTAGAATTATGATTAGGGTTAGGAGTAACATTAGCATTTATGTTAGGATTAGCATTATGATTGTCATTAGTATATTAGCTTTGGTAATGGTAATAGTAATGGTAGTGGTAATGGTAATGGTATTGTTAATGGTAATGGTAATGGTTATGATAATGGTAATGGTTATGATAATGGTAATGATAATGGTAATGGTAATGGTATTGATAATGAAATTAGTACTATTGGTAAAGATATTGGTATTGATATTGATATTCATATTATTATTAGTATTAGTAGTAGTATTAGTATTAGCATTAGCATTAGTATTATGATTATAATTAGGATAATGATTAGTATTTTTATTATGATTGGAATTATGATTAGTATTATAATTAACATTAGCATTATAATTAGGATTGAATTTCAATTAGGATTAGGATTACGATTATTAGTAATGGTAATGGTAATGTTAATTGTAATGGTATTGGTAATGGTATCGTTATTGTTATTGATATTTCTATTGGTATTGGTATTAGTATTGATACTGGTATTGGCATCGGTATTAGTATTGGTATCGATATTGGTATTAGTATTGATATATGTATTTGTGTTGATATTGGTATTGGTATTGGTATTAGTATTGGTATTGATATTGGTATTAGTATTTTTATGGTATTGATAATGGTACATGTAATGGCAATGATAATGGTATTGATAATGGTAGTAGTGATGGCAATAGTAATGGCAATTTTAACGGCAATGGTAAGGGCAATGGTAACGGTAATAATGGTAATGTTATTGGTAATGGTAATGGTAATGGTGTTGGTGTTGGTGTTGGTGTTGGTGTTGGTGTTGGTGTTGGTGTTGGTATTACTATTGGTGTTAGTATTGGTATTGGTATTGCTATTGGTATTGATATTGTTATTGTTATTGTTATTGGTATATTAATATTAGTATTATTATTGACATTAGTATATTAAAGTTAGCATTATCATATGATATATGTAATAATATTATTAGTATTAGTATTAGTATAAGGATTATGGGTTATTTCTCTGCTACAGCCGATGAAAACTACAATGGGTGATTTTTTTACCGTTGATCCACACACCAATGTGTGTGTTTGTTTGTTTGCGCATATAAATGAATAAAGATCTACCAGGTGTATTTTATTGGGTGTAGTATAAAATAAATTGAGGATTATGATTAGGATTGATATATAAAAACAGTACTGGAATTGAAATTCCCGATGACATTGCTGATTCGTGATTCTTTCGAATCATTTTTTGGATCTTATCGAGTTTGTTTATTCCAATCTGGTGTGCAACCTGTTCAATTAAATAACCCCTATGTAAGATTTTTATCAAGTAGGAATCTGCCGATACGACCAACGTTACAAACAATGTGGTACACCTTGAAACTTTTCAGCATATATTAAGGTAACTATGTAAAATTGTATACATTATTAAATAACAACCTTTAATTTTTTATTACTTATATGTATCGGTTATTCGTAATTTGTATTGTACTATGAACTTACTATCGCTTCCACTCAAGATTTTTTATCAAGGTAAATTTAGCGTAAAATGATTTTATTTCATTAAACATTTATATTGTTGTTGTTTTGGTAATTGTTAGTTATTTCGTATGACCACTGTACAAAATATGTAGGCTACTCGCATTGTATTGGATACATGCGTTATGGCGGTTGTTATCAAACGCAATAACAATAATTGTTTGGATCAGATTAAGAATTTGAATTAATTGTTCCTTATGGTTGTATAAGTTTGGGACCAACGATGTATTCACTCTTTGTATACGGAAAAAAAACCTTCGATTGTTAACTTTTCCACTTATTTTGGCTTAATTGATCCCTTACACCATACGAAATAGTTTTTTATTAAATATTTTTCTAATACTTTGTATTGCATATCAACCATTCATCTTACTATTTCAAGAACTTTTTTAATATCAAATATTTGTTAGAACTCAATGCCCCGTGCATCGCACGGGTGAAATACTAGTTTCACAAATTACAAACAAAGACAACTTATTAAACAAGAAAGCACAGATTAATTTCACATTTGAATGAGAATTATTCATCAACATGCAATTTATTCATTTATTTATTTAATTAGTAGCAGTATCGAAAAATCTTCTATCTCTTGCAAACAACTCCTCTCCCACCAATTCCACCGCCGCCGCATTTCATGCTCGGCATCACCTCCAAACCAGAAACCTGACGATCACGCTGCATGAAATCTTCACCGCCGGAAAACTGAGAAACAGCACAGTCGGCGGCGAAAAGGCCGGAAGCGGCGAACTCTCTCTCTCCTCCGAGAACCGGCATCGGAACTCCCATCTTCACCCTGCTGACGTAGCCATCACCGTAAGTCTGGCCAAGAACTCCGTTCACCGCACCGCTCAAAGAAAAGAATTTGAAACCCAGTTCCAAATGCGCGAAGCAGTCTTCTCCGGTGATCCCGTAACCATGGACCTTCGATTCGTGCTGTGTGATCGGAACCACCTTCGCCGAAATCTCGAAAAGCCCGTCCACTCTGACGACGACGCTGTTTGCGGCGGCGTCTCTTTCCACGGTGGTTGACGACGCCGCGTGTGTCCACGTGGAGCCTTCGGAGGCGGGGAGGGGGATGGGGTCGCCGTTGAACGAGAGGGAGAGGCGGTCGACGGCGTCGTTCCAGGTGGAGGTTTTGTCGGCGGAGAGGGAGAGGCGGTGGTTGTTGGCGAAGAGGATTCCGATGGATTGGACCCAGGTGAAGTCTCTTTGCATGTTGACGTTACGCCGGCCGATGAAGTGGGCGTTAATGTGGAGGTTGGGTTGGGTGAGGAGGCAGAAGTGTTGGTCTTTCTTGCCGTGGAAGTAGAAGGTGATGCCGTCGCCGCCGATGAAACGTGGGTCTTGGCACACTGCACCTGGCATATCACATTCTGCACTCCACCCATGCAATTATTAATTAATTAAATGTATTTTATTTTTGCATGCATGCATGAATGAAGATGAGAGAGAGAGAGAGAGAGAGAGAGAGAGAGAGAGAGAGAGAGACTTACTGCAAACGGGTTTGCAGGTGACGCAATCGACCTGGCAAGTGTTGGGACAAGAGGCAGGGCAAACGTGTTCAGAACCAAAGCAAGTGGGGAAGAGTTTGTTCTTGCACCTCTTTCTTTGTCCGGCGGCTGCTTCCGACGAATCATCGGTTGGGGGTGGTGGTGGACTTGAAGTAGGGGTAGGCGGAGATGGAATAGTTGGTGGTGGAGATGGGGGTGATGGTGTCACTGGAACAGGTGGAAGAGGAGAGCTTGGTGTGGTTGGCGTTGGTGGCGGCGGAGATGCTGGTGTAGTTGGCGTTGGCGGAGATGCTGGTGTTGTTGGTGTTGTTGGTGGCGGTTGAGATGCTGGTGTTGTTGCAGAAGGTGGCGGCGGAGATGCTGGTGTTGTTGCAGAAGGTGGGGGTGGAGATGCTGGTGTTGTTGGTGGCGGCGGAGATGCTTGTGTGGTTGGCGTTGGAGGTGGTGGTGGAGATGGTGGTGTAGCTATTGGGGTAGGTGGAGGCGACTTTCCGTCACCACCGTTTCCCTTTCCATCTCCTCCATTTCCTTTCCCATCGCCGCCGTCTCCCTTCCCATCGCCTCCATTTCCCTTCCCATCGCCGCCACTCCCCTTCCCATCTCCTCCATTTCCCTTCCCATCGCCGCCACTCCCCTTCCCATCTCCTCCATTTCCCTTCCCATCGCCGCCACTCCCCTTCCCATCTCCTCCATTTCCCTTTCCATCGCCGCCACTCCCCTTCCCATCTCCTCCATTTCCCTTCCCATCACCACCGTCTCCCTTTCCATCGCCACCGCCATTTCCCTTGCCATCGCCGCCGTCTCCCTTCCCGTCACCGCCATTCCCCTTGCCATCGCCGCCGTCTCCCTTCCCGTCACCGCCGTCACCGCCATTCCCCTTGCCATCGTCGCCATTTCCCTTCCCATTTCCCTTGCCATCGCCGCCATCTCCCTTCCCGTTTCCTTTCCCATCGCCGCCGTCTCCCTTTCCATCGCCACCGCCATTCCCCTTTCCATCGCCGCCGTCTCCCTTTCCGTTTCCTTTCCCATCGCCACCGTCTCCCTTTCCATCGCCGCCATTCCCCTTGCCATCACCGCCGTCTCCCTTCCCATCGCCACCGTCTCCCTTGCCATCGCCGCCGTCTCCCTTCCCGTTTCCTTTCCCATCCCCGCTGTCTCCCTTTCCATCTCCTCCATTTCCCTTCCCGTCGCCACCGTCTCCCTTGCCATCGCCACCGCCATTCCCCTTGCCATCACCGCCGTCTCCCTTCCCGTCACTGCCATCTCCCTTGCCATCACCCCCGTCTCCTTTTCCGTTTCCCTTGCCATCACCAGACGAGCCCTTATCATTTTCCGGTGGCGGAACCTTCCCACCATTGCCTTCTTTATCACCCCCATCGTCAGAAGGTGGAGGAGATTTTCCCTCACCCCTCTCCTCCGGCGGAGACGGAGCAGCCGGCCCACAAATAGGTTTACACGAAACACACTCAACGGAGCAAGAATCGGGGCAAAATTTAGGGCAAACATGCTCCAAATTATAACAAAGCTTATACTTCTTGATCAAGCACCTTGCATGGCTCGGATTGTTCGCTATCCCCGGCGGAGTTGCTTCCGCCATCATCGATGCAATCACCACCAAAACCAACAACACCCAATACACATTCTTACTCATCAATGGCTTAGCCATTGATCAAATCAAATCAATAAAAAGACTAACTAGTGTTTAACCCTAATCAATAGTATATATATTCCCTATTATGTATGTATGTATGTATGTATGTATGTTTGCAATAATATTTATGAATGGGATATTTGAAATAGGCAAAAATAAGCCTATATTTATAGGAGTACGTACTTGTGAGTGATAGTGTGGGGTTCCTAATATTGTGGATCAATACTTGGCATTGTTAATGGATTGAGTAAGGGGGTTTAGTTTCTTCAAATGGCCATCTTCTAATAAAGTCAACGTTTCTATTAGTGTGGTGTTTTTAAATTTTAGGGTTAGCCAACCCAACCTTTTTTGGGGGCAGTTGCTTTTGAAGTGAATTTGGCATCACTTCACCATCAAGTTCATAAATGAACACTTTCCAGCACATGTTTATTTTTATTTAAATGTTTCCAGCACATGTTATCAAATTATTAAATTGCCATCTTAAGCGCCTAAGGATGTGTAAGATGTTGTATTCGCTGAAATACATGGGATAATTGTTAACCGTTAATGTGGTGAAATAATTTCCCTCTAAACACACATGCATGTGAATGTGTACGGTTATGTGGAGATCAATGGTTAATAATCAACCGGTGAAATTGTGTATGATTATGTGCAGATGATCGTTAATAATTAATCACACAGTGAATTTGTCTATGATTATGTATCGATCAACGGTTAATAATCACCTGGTAAAATTGTGTATGATTATGTGCAGATCACAGTAAGTAATCACATAGTGAAAAAATTGTGTATGATTGTGTGCATATCACATTTAGTAATCACCCAGTGAAATTATGTATGATTATGTGCAGATCAGATCAGTAGTTAATAATCACACCAAGTGTAGCTCCTTATAAACCTATGAACCTGTAGAGATGCCTTAATTACTCACTTTGAATTTAATAGTATGTATGAAAAATTGGATAAAAGTCTCCTACTGTTATTGTTACTAAACTAAATCTGCCTGTTTGATCCCCAAGAAGCCACGTCACCTCCTGAAACCAATATCCCAATTTTCAAACCTCACAGCTAAATTCTTCTTTTTATTAATATTTTATCTCGTATTTAAGTGATGCTTGCAAAAGCTTTAGAAAAAAATAAATAGCAAGTTGATGAAAAGAAAATAAACACATTTTTGCCATCCTGAATGAGCATTATTATTTATGTATACTGAAAATAAGCTTATTATTATATTTGGTCCACCACCACAAATTATTGCATTAAAAATATAAAACGAGAGTGAGAGAGTCTGATAAATATCTGTGATTTAGCTATTATAAGCTTATCTGCACAAAAACCCATTGCTCTTTCCTCCACCTCAAAACCTTGCAGTTCTTCCTTCGGTTTTCCTGCACCATTGCACAAACGAAAATCGAATTAGCTACTATTTAAGATTTTTTTTTAATTTTTTTTTATATATTAGAAACCAAATGAAATGATCGAGCAGACGAATTTTGGGAAATAAAAACGATGTGGGATTGGAATTACCTACGAGAATTATGTGCTTCACTTAATGAGGATGCATCTAATGGGTGATCCCTCAGCACCGACCAATCTTAACGGCAAGCAATGCACTGAATATATTCCTGCTTTAACGTCATCAAGTTTCAGCCCTTCGACTAGGATGATTTCCTGTGGCACGTGGAGGAAAATTTGTTGGTGATTTATTAGCAGAGAAATCTTGTTGGTAAAATATGTTGTCCGAATAACAAATATCTAGTTGAAGAAAAGGCTTACCCTGCTTTTGAGGAAAACAAGATGAGCAGGGATTAGATCATCATAAGCAGCGACGGACAAGTAATCGGTTCCTACAAGGAAGATAAAACAAAAGGGTGGAAATGTTCAATTAGCGACAAATTTATCCATTACAAACAAGCGAAACCCGATTCGCAGGAGAAAAAAAAGAGTAATTTGAAAATAATATTAAATCTTACCCACGAGCTTGACATCAGTGTTATCTACAAGCCATTGTGCTCCATCTTTCATGAATCCCACATAGCTTGTGTCAAATGCCTTGTTGTACATGAGACCCCTAATATTCACGTGTATATTCTCAATTAGCAACTCTCTCAGAGACAACCAAAACAATCCATGACACAACACATATCAATAAAGCATATATATATATATATATATATATATATATATATATATATATATATATATATATATATATATATATATATAGATTCCATATGTATATACCCTGCTCAAGTAGAATTCTGCCACTATCTTAAGCTTCAACAGAAGAAAAATAGTACATTTCACAGAACTTAGGTCTTGTATCTAAGTTATGCCGAATGACAAATGAGAAATACTGAAAATACTGTTTGTCTATGTTTAACCATAGAGACAAATACAGTTTTACAGAACAATAATATGTATTAATCAGATGTCAAAGGAGATATCCAAGATACACATACTTTGCTATTGATATAATTACCTGTCTGTATTTAGTGTTCTGAAAAGTACTCTTTTTACTCCCTTAGGAATGTTTAAGGACTTCATAACTTTAGCTGAAAATGGAAGAGAGAGAGAGACAAGTCAAAATTTTATATAAGCATGGTAAAGCGCATCACCTACGTGCTGCACTGCATATAAATATAAGTATATATTGATATATTTCAGAAGCCTTTGCTTTGTTTCAAGGTAAAACATGGAAACAGATCATCAGAAAAACAGCTTATATATATATATATATATATATATATATATATATATATGGAGTTCACTTTAGCAACAAACGGTTCATGGTATAAAGCATGAGCAAAGCTACAATCGGAGTTAAACATGTTCAACTGCTGCTGCTCATATCATCGCAACTTGGAACAGATCAACCAATAAAGACTTGGTGAAAAAGCATTAGTGCCTCTCATAATTTGTTTTCAATCTTCTGGTTCACATAATACAGATGCCAAACTTCAAACAGATATTTTATGCTAAATTCAGCAGCTATACCATGATCACTAATTAATTAAATCATTTTGAGCATGCAAATGATGCAATTCAAAAGTTAGCCACAAAACAAGGAACTCTGCTTACCGGTTATATTTTGATCTCTTGGAACATCAACAAGTAATGCAGGACCTGTTAAACAAAAACATGTCATGAAGAACGAAATAAGGCAATTAAATCATTTTAAAGCAACACAAATGAATAATATATACACAACAAGGCACAAGCGAAAGAACTGCAAAGAAGAACATGGAAACAAATCAATATATAACAAAACACCCTTAACCACCATATATTACCATTGAGGACTTTGAGGTCAAGAGTATCAACATCGTACCCTTCCTCGAAGTAGTTTTCATACATATGTCCAGGTGCATCCACGTGAGTACCAGCGTGTGCAGGTAATCTCAACTCGGAAAAATTATAGAGAGAGCCATTCTTCATACTGAACAACAGTGTAAGAAACTGGCCGATACCCTCGTTAGAAATACCCACCGGAGTATGAGGGGTGAATTTATGAGTAATATCGAATATGCATCCATTATCATAAACTTCTCTTGTGATATGCTGCAACTTCGGGTCACTAACTCCGACACAAGTACCCGATCCACCACCATACGCAGACGGGTATGCAGAATCGGGTGACGGTACAGCCAAAGAAAGGAAAGGAATTGATTGAACAACAGCACAAATCAGCAAAAATTGCAGAGATCCCATTTTCTATCTCCCTTCTGAAGCAAATTCAGAATTTTCTTTTTTTTCCTTACTGAAGTTTGAATACAGTATTGACTTGTATATATTGTTGTCGATAAGTGGTAGCAGTCTAAGAAGATTTTTCAACATAAAAAAATTCAGCGCAGACAAGTTGGACTTGGCTAGGGATCTCAACAATAAGATCTCTTGTCCAATATCAAACCACGTGGGCTCATTAATACACAGAACAAAACAAAATTTGGGTCAATTGCGTCATTACAAAAAAGATTTACAGGCATCTTTCTATCTCCGGCATAATTAGAATATCAGGTAAGTATGACCTTGAAAAATGATTAATTTAGTTGCGTAATTTCATCGAACACTTGGCCTTCAATAAATTGATTAGTTTAGTAACACCAGTGCGTACACACAGACAACACATGCGAACTGAAGTTTCAACAAGAGCTGCAATCTATCCATGTGGTGGTGCTATGGGAGCCAAAAGCTAGTCTACTAGATGAAAATTGGCGCGAAAGCAAAAACAAAAAAAAAAATTGAAAAAAAAAAATAACCAATCGACGGCTGAATTCATACCGTTAAGAACTTCGAGATCAAGCGTGTCGACATCAAAACCAGCATCAAAGTAGTGATCGAACACGTGCCCCGGCGCGTCGACGTGTGTCCCGGTGTGAGTGGGGAGCTTCATCTCCGAGTTGTTAGCGAGCGAGCCATTCTTCATGCTCTTAGGAAGCCACAGGAGTTGCCCTACGCCGCCGTCAGACTCCCACGACGGCATCTCCGAATGGTACCTGTGGCTGATGTCAATGATACGACCACCTCCGTACACTTCACGGCGGACAGGGACGAGGTCATCGGCCGCGGAGATGGTGGCCGCGGTAGTAGTGGTCAAGGTCTGATCAAGGCCGTACGGAGGAGGATACGCCGCGTTGGAGGTGGCGAGGGCGAACGGAAGCAGCAGCGCGTGCGCCAGTGCGCACGTTAGCAGGAAGGATTGCAACGGCGTCATCACGGAAAATTTTGGCCGGCAAAAGTAGAAGAATTTGGGGATAGTGAAAATGTGCAGTGGAACTTCTAATTCGAACGGGTCGGGTCAACTATTCAGGTGAACCTTATCCAACAATTGGGTTGGGCTTTGCAATATTAAATAACTTGAACTGAAATTTTGGGCCCTAAGATAAGCACCACTTAATTATATAAATAATATTCTAAAACAAAACATTAATAATAAATTAACATATAATTAATTGTAATTTTATGTGGTATTATAATAGATATAACTAGTTTCAAATAAAAATTAATAGATGATATATGCGAGGGACGTGATGAATGTTCTCTCAGTTTTAGTAATACTGTTTCGACTTCAAATATGATTTTAACCATTATTTAGTTCGTATTTCGCAAATCTCTATACACGGAATTTGTAGTTCTTTGAGTTAGATTTCTAATGCAACTTGAATCACCAAGATTGAATATCGGATGAGAAATATATGAATGAATCATTGAACAATGTTCACAACTTTGATGTTTTGATATATGTAAAATTCAAAATGTCATTGTTCCATGCATAATTTCTTCACGCTACATCCAATCTAGCTGATTCAAGTTGCAATAGAAAGTTAACACGAATGACTATACTTTTTATTTTTTGGATCATGCTAAAATCATTATAAAATGATCAAAATCACGTTCAAATTCAAGAGTTAAAACCATATTTGCATTTCAGTATATGGGACTGATGTGGGCTCGTCTAGCCCACATCAATAATAATATGAAGTCCAATAATCGTTGGGCCAAAATAATATGAACATCATACAGTTTTGGGTCAGGGGCCTAATCTATTGTTTTTGGTACATCCCAATTATTTATACGTAAAAATAATAAAAATAAAAATACATAAAAAGAGCAAAAAAAAAAATGTGTGGTGGAATTTGGAGAAAATGAAATTGGTGGTGGGAAATAAATGCAAAAAGCTTGAAATATCTTAGTTACAGGGACATGGGGTTAAGACAAGGACTTTTGCATCCAGCTTCCAAGTGCTTGTCCGAAAACGATATGTCCTTTAAATAATAAATATATATTTTACACCAAATTGAAATGGCACTTTTATTTTTCCCTTTTAATTATTATTTGAAATAAAGAAAATAAATTGTTTATTTGATTTTATTTTTTAATTGTCTCTTGATTGTGAAATAAAAGTTATTTGAACTGAAAAATGGAATAAAGTCGTTGAACTAACTACTAAGCGTCTAAGCCAGCTCATTCGATTCCGCAAGAATAATATTGGTAATTTGGTACGGATTAGATAAATCCCAGTCAACATTGTGTGTTTTTATTTGACTCGTCATCACTTTCTACCTTTTATTTTTCGAAAAGATTTGATGCTACACTCGATAAAGTGAAATACGCTGGGCGATAATGATTATTACACATAATCACACATATTTACCAAAATGTAAGGATACTTAGTGGATAGTAATTTGTCTACATCAATGATTAGAAGTCATTCTTAGCACTAAATATTACATTAGACACATTTTGTATGTTAAGTTATAATTTTGTATATTTTGAGGAGAGTACTAGAAATATAAATAAATATAAAATAATTAATAGTTTAATTTTATTTTTACAAAATTTTAAGTAGTGGTACATTGCTGTGTCCAACTAAGGCAAAAAGCCCCACACACTTGAAACACAATAAATAAAAACGAACCAAACACACCATAATAATAATTTCCCACTAATTCTTTTCCGGCCCCCAACTAATTTTTTCCACCATGCCAAACCCCAAACCCACTTTCTCACTCTTCTTCCTTCTTTCTCTCTCATCTATTCTCACAGTCCGATCAGCCACTTTTCCGGCGGACATCGCCGCCCTCCGCGCCTTCAAATCCGCCGTGAAACCCGCATCCATTCCCGCCACCTCCTGCCTCGCCACGTGGAACTTCTCCGCCGATCCATGCGCCGTCCCCAGGATCACCCACTTCACCTGCGGCGTCACCTGCTCCGGCGACCGAGTCGTTCAACTCACCCTCGACTCACAAGGCTACGCTGGAAAACTCACCCCGCTCATCTCCAAGCTCACCCAGCTCATCAACCTCGACATCGGCGACAACAGTTTCTACGGCGCAATCCCTTCTTCCATTTCATCTCTGCCCAATCTGAAGAACCTGATCCTCCGAGTCAACTCGTTCTCCGGCGCTCTTCCGCCGTCAATCGCCGCACTCAAGTCCCTCCAAACCCTCGATCTTTCCCGGAACTCGCTCTCCGGCTCGTTGCCGAACCTGAACTCACTCGCCGGACTAACGAGGCTCGACCTGAGCTACAACAAACTCACCGGATCACTCCCGAAGCTCCCACCGAACATGAACGAGTTAGCTCTGAAGGCTAACTCGCTCTCAGGGCCCCTCACTCAGTCCTCGTTCGACGGGTTAACTCGTTTGATGGTGGTGGAACTCAGCGAAAACTCGTTCACCGGAACGGTGGAGCCATGGCTCTTCCTCCTCCCTTCTCTACAGCAAGTCGACCTAGCGAAGAACGCCTTCACCGGCGTATCCGTCTCCAAGCCGGCGCCGGCGCCGGCGAACCCCAACACCGAGCTGGTGGCGGTGGATTTGAGCTACAACAAAATAGAAGGGCTGCTCCCCGTAAACTTCGCGGAATATTCGATGCTACGCTCACTGGCGTTGAGTTACAACAAGTTCCGGGGACCAATCCCATGGCAGTACAGCAAGAAAGGATTGTCTCTTCAAAGACTATACCTCGACGGGAACTACCTGAACGGGTCTCCGCCGTCGGGATTTTTCTCCGGCGAGGGGCCGATCTCCGGCAGCCTGGGGGACAACTGCTTGCAGAGTTGCCCGGTTTCGTCGGAGCTTTGCTTGAAATCACAGAAACCAGTTTCGATTTGCCAGCAAGCATATGGTGGGAAACCAAAGTCTTGATTGTGTCAGTCAATTTGTCTGTGCTTTTGTTTTCTTCTTTTACTTTATTTTTTAAATATTTAAATTTTTTTTTTGTTAGGTATTGTAAGTACAAATGTTTATTTATTTATTTATTACAAATGTAGCTGTTAGGACTAAGATTTTATGTAGTTTATAGATATTATTAATGTTGTAACAATAACATCGTCCAATAAATGTTACATCAGTTGATATTTTGCCGTCGATCTACATATACTTACGAGAGCGCTCGTTAGTGTGTATATGAATGTAAAGATGTAATCGATGTAATTCACTCTATGTAACATAGTATAAATCAAACATCTCTACTTGAGAGCGCTCGCTTTAATTGTGACTCGCTCTCTAATTGTCTATAATTTCACAAATTTCATATTTGTGATATAATATTCAAAATTTTATCCAAAAGCATTACTATTATAAAAGTTCAAAAATAATTTCTTTAACTCGCTGAGTTAATTATTAACTATTGATTTTATTTATTTACTCTTTTTTTTTTTTTTTTTGAAAAAAATCAGTCTCTATATGGTGTAGTAATTAATTAATCATTAAATTATAATTGTGTTGGATGTCAGAAGACTCTGATAATTGCAGTGACCAATTAAATTACCAACAAAACAAACCTTTCTGACTAAAACATTTTATTAATTGAAGTATGAAGAATCTCCAAGTTTATATATACACACACTGCAACAAATGTATATTTGTATTCCCTCAAGAAAGTTGGTAGGGACTCGATCTATAACAGCCAGATGCTGCTATTTAAATAATAAAATAAATCTCAATTCAAATTTTGTTTTCAAATATATATATACAAGTATTTATTCAGGACATAAATTTCCGTGTACGACAACGTAACTTAAATGTAAGCCATATGTATTACGAATATTGAATGTCAACAGACTAGTGGGTTGTTACGCAATATTATCTCCAACTATTCTAATAAATATGATCAAAATACAGTAAAATCTTGATAAATTAATTATTTCATTTAAATAAAATAAAAATCGATTCCAGACTCACGGATTGTATGTTCAAAAACATTTCGAGCTCATCCTAATGTATTGATTTATAGATATCTAACTGCACATATTTTGAAAAATAATTATATCTTTTGAACAATCAAACATTATCAATACATATTGAACTATAAAGGGGGTTAATAAATTAATAATTGTTTTGGTAGGGAAGATTTTTTACATGACTCAGAAACAAAGATATCTTTATAGATATGAAAGCACATGCCATTGTCTTCTTTTACTCATTATGGTTTGGTGCATTGTGATTCTCCAATCAATTCATGGCATCTTTTGGTAATTATAAAATCTAACAAACTTCTAATTATAATATTATGGATGCAAATATCTATCATTAATTAATCATAAGTTGTCCGGCATGTGTCATCGAGTATCAGACACGAAAAATTGAAGTTTTCTCGCCACACGGCTCATCAGTATTCATTTAGACACAACGATTTCGAATAATAAATTAAACCCGTACGCAACGACCTTTCGATAGAAAATTTTCCATTATCATAGAAAATGAAATCAATTTCCATAACAAAAAAAAAATTGAAAAAATGAGAAACGATAAAATAAACGGTCACGTGTTGGGGCGAGCGGAAACAGCGGGCTTATCTTTGTCATTGGAAACAGGATCCATCTTGAAGCCAGGTGGCATAAAAAGCTTCTGGCGTTCCCAACGGCCTTTGTCGCCACGGTACAACGACGGGTGCTTGTTGATGCTCCAGAAGCACTTGGTGCACCTGGACCGAACGGTGTAAGCCCAGAAAAAACCGTGGCTTTTAGGGCTGATGTAGAGGTAGCACCAACGCATCGGGAAAGCAACCTGGAGGAAGCTGAAACGGTAGGTGGCGTTGGGCTGGAGCTGGAACAGGGAATTGCTCTTGTCCGTCATTTGGCACATGAACCAAATCGGGTACGTTCCGTCGTTCGCCAGCGTCACTTCCAGCTCAGGGAAGAGGTCGAACGCCGCCGCGCGATGGGAGGACGAGAGAATCGCCACCGCCACCACTGCCGTCGCTAGGGCGGTGAGATTCCTCGGGTTCGCCATCGTGTCCCACGGGAAAAGAGCGGAGGTGTGTGTGGGTGGGTGGTTTGATTATTCTTGTTTTTCTCCTCCTATATGGCGGAAGAATGAATGAATGAATGATATTGGTTTTTTTTTTTAGTTTGCCGTTTTTCTGTTTTCTATTTTTGGTATTTATTTAGTGGAACTTGTTTCACTTGTTTTTTAGAAATTTAAGGTGATTTATTATTGGTGTGAGGTTTAATTTTTTTTATTTTTTTTAATTCCAACAATTTAGATCCAAAATTTATAATTTAAAAAATAAATATTTCAATTTTCAAGATTCTAATTCTAGATACTTTCAGAATCTTTTTAGAAATGGAATTTGAAATAAACGGAATATCAGAAAAAAAGTTTAATCCATCCTATTTTCATCTCTAATAGATGCAATGAGATTAAAATGATTTCACATATAGAATAGAGGTTGAAGCATACTGTTTGGCAACAAATTGTCTGCATAATTTACCAAAGAAACAAAAGAATAGCGTTTGTGATCGATCATTATATATACGACAAAATTGGTAATCAAAATGAAAATGAAAATTACAGGCACAGATGAAAGCATTTTACAAAAACCAAACCGGAAAATGTGAACCGATTCGTCTAAGTATCGGATGCAGATTGGAAGATGACAGCTGCAGTAAGAACTCCCACCACCGCTATAACAACCAATGCTACTGTCGGCAATGGAGCTGTGAGCCCAAAATTCTGCAATTGAAGCGAAAAAATTTGACTGAGTAAAACACCAAAACGGAACAAAGTAAATGATATAACTTCATCATCTATCTATCTATAAGATCGAATAGGAAAACGAGACAACAATAACATATCATGGAAATCATTCATTGCCTGCAACCTAATTTTATCATGTAGCTTATTACACCAAAATCAGTAGACTTAGATTCTTAAGCAATATACATCACCTGGTCTATACTATGCTACACCAGGTGAAATACACCGGTAGATCTTTACCATTCGTATACACACAATCACACACACACACACACACACACATTGGTGTGTGTAGATCAATGGTAAAAATCCACCCAGTGTAACCTTCACTCGGTGTGGCATAGAAATACCTGCAATACCTCAAAATACTCGGCAACAAAATGCTACATTTCAAACACAATTAGAGTATATGCAATAGCATATGATAAACGACAGAGTGAAATATCGAATATAACCCGAGACGTAACTTAACAGAATCGGGGGAGTTAAATAAAAAATATATTAAATAAGGGTTATCAGACAGTTTTATTTACATCGAGGAGTCCTTTGCCAGTAGCGATTTCAACAGTAACGGCAGCAACAAAGCCGACCATTGCGAATCGGCCGAGCCATACGTCTATACCACTGCCCTCTTTGCTGCTCTGCTCACATCTTATGGAAACTGATTTTGAATTGCTGTACTTGTACACACAGTTTCTCCTCTGGTGCAAGGGTTTCTCAATCACTGAAAAAGGGCAATTATTTTGGCAATTACCAGCAGATCAATTTTTATTTTTTTTTGAAAAATTAATATTTTCCACCATTGGAAACTACAGTTGACAGCTACATAAAATTCAGAAGATGCAGAGATTTGAAAAAGGACCAATTCAAAAAACAGTGCTTACAAAGAGGGGAACCGGTGGCGAAAGAGGTTCCAAATTTGCGCGGGAAACGAGCGGAGGAAGCAGTTATTGATGGATTCAGGGAACAAATATCTGCAATTGAACGTACAATATGTATATAATTACAGCGCAATGCGTGAAATTGAAACTGTAGTACGCGAAGCATCGAGTGTTGTACGGAAGGAATTGGGGAGGGGAGGAGTTCGAATCTCACCGCGGACTGAGTAGTAGCAGCGGGGGGAGGAACAAATCTGCGCCGCGGCGGCGGTGGAGGCGGCGGCCATTTCAGCTGAGACCTCTCAATTGATAATCCGGTGGAATTGCTTTTTTTTTTTACTTCTGTAGAAAACTGAAAGACCACCAGGAAGAAAGAAGAGGATGTGGACACGTGTCACGTCTGGAGGCACTTAAAAAATTATGGCCCTCAATCGCGCGCTTTCGTGTAAGTTATATACTCGTTTTAAAACAACTAAAGTCGCATAATAGCTGGTGCGTTTTTTAGTTGTATAAGGGGTATTTTGTATGTGTATTTAAGTGTAGGGGTTTATTTGATAATACTTAAATTTTTGAGGGAGTATTTCATAAAAATAATATAGTTCAGGGAGTAAAGTGTATTATTGTTTTTCTTTTATTTAAAAAGCGCGTTTTGCTGAGAAAGAAGAAGAAACGCTATTTAGTCAAAGAGCGACACTTGCAACGGCCAACGGACGGATATGCCGAGTAATGTACAGTATATATAGTCTCTCTCTCCTCTCTCTCTTTCTCTCTCATGATACAAAAGCCCACTCCAAAATCCCATCCACACCTCCATATCAGTCACCTTCAGAAGCTTCAAATCCATTTATTCGAAACAAATTCACAATAGCAATGTCTGTTATTCTTCCCCATCCAGTCAGAATCCATCTCTGTAATTCATCAATTTACAAATTTAAGAAACACCCACCGCCGGCGGCGGCGGCGGCGGCTGTTTTACCTCCGCCGTCGACTTTGTTGATGCGAAGAGATTACTGCCCAAAATTCTCGTCGCGTAGAAATGGGCTTTTTATAGCTCGGGCCGAAGACAAGGCCCGTGGTAGTTCTTCTACTCAACCCCAATCCGACTCAGACAATCAGCTTGAGGTCCTAATTTATTATTATCTCTGTTTAAATTATTTCCTCAATTAATTATCTCGGCAGATCGTATTTTTTATTTCTCTAAAAGTATAGTTCACATTCGAATTTCTTTATTTTATTCATTGCTCTGATGATAAGTTGATCCAGTGTATCTGTATATGTATTTGGTATGAAATTGGTGAATGAATGCTAATCCGAGATTCTTTTTTTGGGGATAAATAGGAAATTTTGATATGGTTTACCATGAATAAAATTAAAATAAATAAAAAAGATATATGATTCAAATATTCAATTTGGAGTCCTGTTTTTCGAATCTGATTGAAGCAAGTTTGTAAAACCACGTCGACGTAGGAGTTGAATCCATCTGGAACATGTGACCCTTTGTGTTCCGTCGATGAAACAAGCTCCGAAGATTTCGAAGTCACCACTAACCAAGCCAAGACAGATTCGTTGAAAGCTTTTGCGATTCTAGCAGCTGCGGGTACCGGAGCAGTCGCAATCAATCATTCTTGGGTGGCAGAAAATCAGGTTTGTCGCCAGCTGTCTCGTAATTTCTAATTTCCCCCATGAATGGAAAGAAGGGGGAAGAAAATCGTTTGATGATAATTCAATTGTCGGAATAATTGTTCGGTGGGTGAATCAGGATCTTGCAATGGCATTGTTATTTGGACTCGGGTACGCCGGAATAATATTCGAAGAGTCTCTCGCCTTCAATAAAAGTGGAGTCGGGCTTTTGATGGCTGTTAGCTTGTGGGTTATAAGAAGCATTGGGGTAAGTTTTTTTTTCTTCGTCGTTTAAATATAATGTTGAACTTAATTTATGTACGGCCTTACAAACTTCGTGCGCTCTCAATGAAATAACGGAATAGAACAAATTTTCGGCAGGCCCCTTCAACTGAAGTAGCTGTTTCGGAGTTATCTCATGCTTCTGCTGAGGTCAGCGAAATAGTGTTTTTCTTGCTCGGTGCGATGACGATTGTCGAGATAGTTGATGCTCATCAAGGATTCAAGCTGGTCACGGATAATATCACCACTCGCAAACCGAGGACTCTGCTCTGGGTGGTAAATGTTTCTTGACAAACGCAAGAATTTTTTAATTAGTTTGCTAAAAAAATTCATGTTTGTGAACGAGATTTTATCGTACGGTGTTTGCTAATTGTGTTGCTACTAAACTTCAGATAGGTTTTGTGACATTCTTCCTCAGCTCAGTTCTTGATAACTTGACATCTACCATTGTAATGGTGTCATTGTTGAGAAAGTTGGTGCCTCCTTCAGAATATCGAAAGTATGTACCTCAAAGCCACTCGGTTTAGTTCTTCAATTCAATTAATACACACACACACACACACATATATATATATATATATATATATATATATATATATATATATATATATATATATATATATATATATATATATATATATATATATATATACATATATATATATATATATAAAAGGAAGGGGTTTTATTGAATAAATCTGTTTGACAGGATTTTGGGTGCTGTGGTTGTTATAGCAGCAAATGCGGGTGGAGCTTGGACACCTATAGGTGATGTAACCACTACTATGCTTTGGATACATGGTCAAATATCCACATTGCAGACGATGAAGGTACTTTTGTTATGTTATCGTGTACTCGGTTCTTTCTTTAGCAGATCTCGTTTAGTATTTTATTTGATGTT
This sequence comes from Erythranthe guttata, assembly GCF_056151865.1. Taxonomy (NCBI): domain Eukaryota; kingdom Viridiplantae; phylum Streptophyta; class Magnoliopsida; order Lamiales; family Phrymaceae; genus Erythranthe; species Erythranthe guttata. The sequence continues at coordinate 1,804,921 of NC_142534.1, forward strand.
GATTGAATCTTTGAAATTGGTTTCGTAAAATCGGGTTACTAGAAACAAACGCAAAAATCATATATTAAAAATCAAAATTCACCATTTCGATGAACCAAAATGAATTAGGTTCACTCGCGGTATAGAAAATTGAAATTCTCTCAATCCGTTGAAGTTCGTAAAAAATCACTCCCGTTTTCACATCTTGTTCTGTGTTGACTCTTCCAGCTGTAGCTTGTATAACTTTCGTTTTGCTTTGTTATTTCGAAATTAACAAAAAAAAATAGTCTTTAATTTCCGTTTTCTTGTACGGGCCTACAGGACCTAGTAATACCATCCATCGTTTCACTGGCTGTTCCTCTGGCTCTTATGTCCTTCACAAGGTACTTTTTCCCTTTCAGAAAGCATAATAAATGCAAAGTTCTCAAAAAAAATCTCTCGAGTAATATAAATTCTTGATAAAAGAAGATAGCTATAATCTTTTTTTTTTCTTTTATCTTGATCCAGTGAAGTAAATGGGAAAGGGCAGGATGCAGCAGATGTATTGGCAACCGAACAAATGGCACCACGAGGCAAGCTCGTTTTCTCCGTAGGAATCGGTGCTCTTGTTTTTGTCCCCGTTTTCAAATCTTTAACGGGATTGCCCCCTTACATGGGCATGCTTCTTGGCCTCGGAGTTCTTTGGATCCTCACAGATGCCATTCACTACGGTGAATCCGAGAGACAACGTTTGAAAGTACCACAGGCTTTATCAAGAATCGACACTCAAGGAGCTCTTTTCTTCCTCGGTATTCTCCTCTCTGTCAGCAGGTACTCTTCGCCCGTTATATACCATGAGTAATATATATAATATTATATTATATAATTTATTTTATTTTATTTGACAGCCTGGAGGCAGCAGGTATTTTACGGGAACTAGCGAATTACCTCGACTCGCATATTCCGAATATAGAACTGATTGCTAGTTCGATCGGGGTTGTATCAGCAATTATAGACAATGTGCCGTTAGTTGCTGCAACAATGGGAATGTATGACTTAACTTCTTTTCCTCGAGATTCGGAATTTTGGCAGCTAGTGGCATATTGTGCCGGTACAGGTGGGTCCATGCTAATCATCGGATCTGCTGCTGGTGTTGCGTTTATGGGGATGGAGAAAATCGACTTCTTTTGGTACTTCAAGAAGGTATATATATTTTGATTGATGTACGCAATAATATCATCTTGTGGCTAAATGAAATTTCTTGATTTTTGATTTTTGATTTTATCTTTTTAATAGGTAACTGGCTTTGCTTTTGCTGGTTATGCTGCTGGGATTGCTGCATATCTTGCTGTTCATAGTCTGAGTATTTCGGTTCCGACAACTCTAGCTGAGATTCCGTTTCTTTCTGGTTCGTAAATAACGAAGGGAGTTGATCTGTTAATGTTATCAACTGTAGCAAAAGTATGTAATTCTGTAGTTTATACTTTATAGTGAACTTGTTGTCTGTATATTTTTTGCTTAGACAAAGACACTCAATAAGGGCAAGAGCAAGGGCAAAACCGTACATTATATAAGCGAAGATGTCGGTTACGAAAAAGCCCTCCAAATTTTGTTGTGGAAATGTAACATCGACTTTTTTGTTGTGTAAAAATAAGATTGTTCAAGAATGCCTGCATTTGTCTGTGATTTCCTGTTTTTTTCTTTTAATTATTATTATGATTATTATTATTATTTTAGAATTAATTATAAATTTAGTGTTTCTTGATAAAGACAATGCTTAAAACAAACATACTTAAATTAACTCCATACCAAATACGAATTTTAAGAAGTAATTCAAATTGAGAACTAATAAATTAAAATAGGGTCTAATTGCAAAACTTGATACAACGACCACCCCCAACAAAGCAAAACACATACTTCAATTATTTAATTTCACAAACTAAAAAAAATCCATCAAAATTGGCGAAAACAAAACAAACACCCTACAATTTGAGGTAAACGAGTTCCTCGACGGCTGAAATCTCGCCGATCCGCCTCAATGCCGCCTTGCTCGGCTCCTCATCCACCCCAATAGCCATAACCGCCTGCTTCCTCGGAGCAATCCTCCCCACAGTCATAAAGCTCACATTCACATTCTCCTCCCCCAAAATACTCCCCACTTTCCCAATCATACCTGGCTGGTCAACTTGCCTGCACAGTATAATACTCCCCTCCAAGCTCACATCCACTTCGAACGACCCCACCTTAGTCAAATGTGGGACCCCATCTTTCACGTGCCCCTCCACTTTAATCTCACCCGAATCTGACATGGCACTGTGAAATTTCGATTCGACGTTTGCGATCTGGACTTGGATTAGTTCGAGTGGGTTTTCGGGGGAACCATCTAGGGTGACCCTTTCTTCGGTTATTCGGATTCCTCTTTGTTTGGCGGTGAAATCTGCGTTGACTAGGTTTACGAAAACGCTCGAGATTGGCTCGATTAGACCCTTTGTGATCATGGCTCGGAGGAGCCTTGTGTCGAGGTCGTCGGGCGCTCGGGCGGATGCGTAGGTCACTTTTACGGTTTTGACCCCGCTGCCTCCGGCAACTAGTTGGACGGCAAGGCGGCCGAGTTTTTCGGAGAGGGCTACGTAGGGTTTCAGCTCTGTGAGGACCTGGGATTTATATTACAAAAAAAAAATTCAGTGATTTTCTTGATAATGCAAATCCATCTAGGTCTCATTTAGTTGGTAAGATTAGCCATGGTTAATTAAATAATTGGACCTTATTGGATGTTTGGTTAGTCCAATAACTTTTATTTTTGGTACTACATATTTCAACCTAAGACCAATATCTGATGTACAAAACGAAAGGTTGAAATGTCCAGTACATTAAAGATACACTACCTCTGACCTGACAGTAAACACTGTGTTCAGAAGTTTATGATTCATATATGTTCCTGTTACGAAATCTGTATAATATTGGGGTTCGGGATGTTTTAACAAGACAGAGAAAATCTCGCCCTTCAATAGAAACAAGTAAGAGTTGGCATGAATGAAGGACATAAAAGTAATTTGAAGGTGTACCTGAGCAGGAACCATGGGTGCGTTGACAGCAGTGGAAGCAAGCTCCCCCTTCAAAGCTCCAACAACAGCTTCAGCTATTTCAATGGCAACCCCTTCCTGTGTATATATTCAAACACAATCATCACAAAAAATATTTTGAGAGAGAGAAAGAAAGAGAGCTGCATTCAGCATACCTGAGCTTCCATTGTACTGGCACCAAGATGTGGAGTTGCAATTACATTTTCATTTTGTACCAACTTGCTATCCTTTGCCGGAGGCTCTTCTGTGAACACATCAAGTGCTGCCTGAAATGACAGTGCATAATTAGCATTAGGCTCTGTTTAGTTCATGGATTTTGAAACGAGGAAAATGAAAATGCAAAAGCAAATGAAAACAAAGAATTTTAAAATCTTTAGGATTTTTTGGAGCTCTAGTATAAAATAAACGATTCTTTCTTCTTCTCCGAGTACAAAGAACAAACCTGAGCCACAATGCCAGCATCAATGGCCTTCACAAGTGCATCCTCATCAATCACACCTCCACGCGCAACATTAACGATTCTAACACCCTTTTTCATCTTTGCAAAAGTTTCGTCGTTCAGAATTTTCGAGGTAGCGGCGGTAAGTGGCATGTGAAGGGAGATGAAATCAGCAGTTCCAATAGCTTCATCAAAGCTCACGAGCTCTACACCTATGGCGCGTGCACGGTCAGCAGGGGCATAGGGATCGTGTGCAATGACATTCATACCAAGCCCCTTTGCACGCCTGGCAACTTCTGATCCAACCTTACCGAATCCCATCACAGCTAGTGTCTTGCCAACAAGAGATACACCCACATATTTGCTCCTCAACCATTTACCTAGTTTAGTTACAACATAATAACTTGAGAAATTTCTCCAATATATCATTTCTTATTATTTAAAAAAATTAAAAAACAAGTGCCCACAACCACTACACCTAATAGGCTAATATGTAAAGTCCAATAAATTGTATCATGGAAAAAAAAGAGTCAACAACCCTTGATGTATAATTCCTATATTTCTGTATTTTCAATCCAATTGTTAGACAAACATTATAATCCAGTTTTGCATTTTTGGGTGAGAAAGATAGAGATGCATGACACGGTACAAAACAAAGGATATATGGAGCATATGAGAGGGTATAAAGTTCGTATGAATGACGATTATTCAAAGGTATTCTCGTGTAAAATGAATCGTTACTATGTGAGATATTCGAAAGCTCAATGACATTGGTTGAAAATAAAAAAGACAGTCGCACCCACGATTCAACTATCACATGCTAAATTTGAGTCGAAAGAAATATAAGCAGAGTTACTTCCGCAGTTGATCTACAGATTATATTATAGTATCTTCCATCTCACTATAATAGAAAAACTTTTGAGGATCTTTTTATTTTACAACTTTTGCAAATTCCAAAAGGAGTCAGATCTAACAGAACAACCACCCGCATTTCCAATTTAATCTAAATACAAAAAATTCACAAATCAAAAGTAAAATCCACCTCATTAGAATAATCCTAAAAGCAATTAAAGCATACTGTTCGAAGAAATGCCTGACAGAGTTCTGGCACTCGAATAACATCACCGGAAACAGAAGCAAAAAGTGAATCAGGCAAAATATTAAGAATTAATTACTAACCAGCTTTGACAGAGGCATCAGCTTGAGCAATGTTTCTGGCCATGGCAGTGATTAGAGCGATACCGTGCTCCGCCGCAGCGACGGTGTTAGCAGTCGGCGCATTGACCACAAGACATCCGTGCTCAGTCGCCGCCGCCAGATCTACGTTGTCAATACCAACGCCAGCTCTTCCGACGACCTTCAACCTACCGGCGGAGGACTCAAACACCTCCCGGCTCACCTTGGTCGCGCTCCTGACAATCAGCGCGTCGCAGAGTGAGATCTTGGTGCAGAGCTCCTCGGGGCTGAGGTTATAAGAGCAGTCCACGTTAGCGAATTCCTTGAGGAGCTTCACCCCCGCCTCGCCGAGCTTTTCGGCTACGAGAATCGTTGGCTTCGCGTCCATCGAGAGGACGACGAATCGGCGGGGTTGGTCGCGGAAGGAGAGGGCGGTGACGCCGAAAGTGGTGGAGAGGGGGCGCCGCTGGCTCAGCCATAAGCCGTTGGTGGATGCGGCTGAGGGTTTAAGGCTCGTCGACGAAGCTGATGCCGCCATTTCAGAATCTGCTTCGTACGGTGGTGTGAGCTAACTTGCGCCGGAATGCAAAGTGTGTGTGTGTGTGTGTGGGTTTAGAAATGAGATGCGCAATTGGGATATATGCTGTTTGGGGTTTTGTAGGCAAAGAGAGAAGTATTTCACTATTTATGCCAAAAAATTAAAATAAAAAATTGTTCTTAATTATCACTACATGTAATCTAGTAATTTGTTTTACTCACAAAATAAAAATGAAATAAATTATTAAAATAATTATTAGTTTAGCAAAAAATAATGAAATTGTTATTTTTATTGTTATTGACTAATTTTTTTCCTATCGGTTAATTTAATATTCCAATATTAAATCTTGAATGAAGTTTCTAAATTCTTAGACTGAAGCTCTTTTTCTTAAGATACTATTGTTAATTTCCTTCCCTATTTTGCTAAACGAATTATTCCGAATTAAAATAATTTGTTTTTTTGGAAAATCTAATGGGACCCACAAAAGATGGTGGAGGTCCAAAATATCAACTTTCTTCTCAAGTTGATTTATCAATTATGATTAATGGTGGGAGTTGGTGGCTTCTCAAAAAATTAAAAATTAAAAATTAAAAATTAAAAATTAAAATTAAAATAAAAACAAAAATTAGAAAAAAAAAATTAAAAATTAAGTGAAGTTTATTTAGGGGGGAAATCATCCATTCTAAATTTGGTAATAGGAATATGATATAGCAATATATATTCGATTGTGATGCTATTTGTAATTTATATTGACAGCCCCAAAGTTGTTGGACTAGCAGCTCACTCGAGTATGGGCTTTATTGAATTCAAAAAAACAATATGGGCTTTATTATTCTAAGTGAAGGATCAAACATTGGGTCAAAGAATGCAATTTAATGCAATTAATTACTGTATTTTCAGTTTTGCTCATATTAATTATCACAAAGAAAAATAGCAATCAATAAAGAGAGATTTCTAATATTTCGGTCCTATTATATATAATTTAAGCTTCATACATATTTAATAGTTTTTGATCCGCACGAAAAACACTTCAACCATAGTGAGCCCCATTTGCAACTGCAGTAGAAGTTGTGATCAAACTGCTAAGAAAGGAGAGCCGGACTAACGATAGAATTAATATTCCAACAGTCAAGTCAGTAGGGAATTATAGATACTTTAAGGATGAATTTGTGTATATTTTAGGAGAAAGAAAATGGATTGGACTTGATATGTATATAAAAACTTACCTTACATAGGAGGGGGCAAGCTCTTAAAAATTGGGGCGAGCTTATACCTGCTGCCGCTTCGGTTGCCCTCCCTACCATTTTTTCTTTCTTCAGACAGCCTAAGTTATCATTCTCATCTAATCAGTCGGCCCTGCCTTGTAAGATTCCTAGGTGGGTAGCCTTTCCCCACGTCTTCTTAGGCTTTTACCCTTTTTCGACTATCACTGGTCACTCGGGCATTAAATGTTGGTGTCAGCGTATTTAATTTGCCAGCGTATGCGTAAGACGCACAATGCACCTGTCAGAGTCATTAATGCGCCCCTCCGTACCTGCCATGGTCATTAATACCCTGAACATACCTATCACGGCGACTCTACAAGCACCGTAGTTCATATACTCATTCGGGCCGGTGCGGCCAGTTCCCCTCGTTCGGACTTGATGAGACGATGAGGGGACCTTGGCATGAGCTATCTTTTGGGTTGGACCTCTCGATGGGCCTTAGTGGGCTTCGCCTCCTAGCCGCGTTCTTATCCGGATCAATTTTTATAATACATACGTCGAAATTTTAAACAATATTTAATTTGAAAAGAAAAGGGTAATAAATATTAACATAAAATGGAATAATTTATTTTGTCGGCAAATTAATCAGACAAAAGAAGTGAGAGGAAAATTCACATGCTTTTAAACTTGCCATCAACTAATCAACTTTCCTCCTCTTTTTTTCACAACACATTGACCAACAACTCTCACAAAGAAAATGCAATAAACTTTAATAATCATGTTTACTTTCTTAACAACAAAGCAAATATTTAATGACACTCACCATCTCAATAACCCTAAATTAATTAACAAATCTAATCAATCACCTTAATTAATTAATTATGAACAAAAGATTAATTCACCACTCTCACACTCCAAAGTCAAAAAAGGAGGAGACTCCTTTTTTATGCCCTTTTTCTCTTCCTCCCAAACAACAATCATTAATTATTCTTAAAATAAAATTAAAAATAAACAATCATTAATTAATTCGAACAACATGGAATCTTTTCCAACACATGAACCGCATCTTTCATGCAGGGTCTCTTCTGTGGGGCCAACGAGGCACAGCTAAACCCTAGCTTAAACCATGCCAACACAGCCTCCTCCCTGCCCGCCACGTCACCCCTTATCGCCACATCAGCCATCCTCAGAACCCGGGCCGGATCCTCCGCAGCCGAACCGGCGGTCCACTGGCCCAACTCCCGGTCGGAGAAGACCTTCCCGGTCAGCAGCTCCAGCAGCACGATTCCGAAAGAATAGACGTCCCACTTGGGGTTAGGCTTGAGGGTCTTGAGCGACTCCGGCGCGTGATACGGAGATGTGCAGCCCACGAACCCGGCCCGGCCCATATTCGGGCTGCCGTGAACCGGCAGGTCGGTTGATCTCATGCTGCCGTAATGCCGGGCCGGGCCGTCGGATTTGCGGGTGTACTTGCCGTGGATGAGGCGGTGCAGCCCGAAATCGCTTATTATGGGATCCATATCGGGGGTTAGGAGAATGTTGCTGGGTTTGATGTTGCCGTGGACGTTGTTTTTGCTGTGGATGTAGGTTAGCCCCTTGGCTACGCCTTTTGCTATCTTGAGCCGCGTTTCGAACGGCAAGTGGTACGGTGATGACCCGATTTTCCCTGAAATATATTTGATCATGAAATATATCAATATTATTGGCATTGTTATATCAATATAGTTTTAGAGATGTATAAAATTACGCACCCCTAGAATTCAACAGAAAATTGATAAAACTCTCAATTTTTTTTATTTTTTTTTAATTAAATTCAAAATTATATCTATTGAATACAAGCCCTAAACACTTATTTTAACTGAAAATGATAATTAAACTAGAAAAATTACGAAAAATGGCAAAAAAACAAGAAAAGTCATAATTCTAATAGCATTCCTAGAAACAACACGGATTTGTAATCGATCCGATTATATATAAATTTTCAAATATTTCCTACAATAGCAAAAATGTCGTTTTGAAAGCCTAAAAGACGTGGATCGTGGAAAACTCGACTTGCATCTCAAGATTTGCTCAAAGAGTGTTGTTGATCACCATTTTGCTTTCAAACTCAGATAATAAGAAGATTACCCGAAAAAATCTCTATTTTTGTTCGATATTTCCATTAATAATCATTCTCCTAATTAGATAACTAGTTATCAGTTATGCATCTCTCTCTCTCCCTCTCTCTCTCTCTCACACACACACACACACACAGTGAATGCGTGGGCACGGAGGGCTACGAGGTAAGGTAGGTCATGCTTTTGGCTTACTATGTGTTTTGTCTGTGTAGAGATTTTCAACCTTATTTGCACCTCACATGGAGCTAGCCTCGCATGGGGAAGAACACACTGTATTTAGTATGAGGTCCCAAAATATTGTCTTATCTATTTTTTTTTTTTTTATTATTATTATTTTTTTCTCACAAAATCAAAATTAAAATATGGATACTATAGTTTGAAAGAGACTTTGCAATGCCTACAATGAGAATGTTTCTCTATGATTATGTATCAAAAAAAAAAAATTAAAAAAATGTTTTAATTCCGAAATTTGAAGAATTTGAATATAATTTGAATAAATAGAATTATAATAATAATAAAAAAGAAAACTTACTGTAACCAATATTGGCCAAGCTGCCATTGCTGACGTAATCACAGATGACAAGCTTCTCGTCATCTCCCCAATAGAAACCCCTGACACGGACTAGATTCTGGTGGCGCATTTTAGCAATCGCCCTAACTTGTTGTTCGAATTTCTTCAATCTCCGAGCGCCGCCGCCGCTCTCTCCGATTCTCCTCACGGCGAACGCCGTCCCATCCTGAAGCACTGCCTTGTAGACGACGCCGGCGCCGCTCGATCCGAGAACGTAAGCGGAAGCCTTGAACAGCGTGTCCATTTCCAGATCGGTTTCGCCGTCAACCATCACGAGTGACCTAATTTCTCGATTACTTGATTCTTCTTCGGCGGCGTAGTTTGTGCTGCTCTGATCCTCGCTTTCTGATTCCGTTGTTGCTTCCTCCGACGTTTCCTCGCCGTTCGTTATTCTCAGGCAAGTCCACGTCGGCAGATTTCTCGTCTCCTTCACCGTTGATTGGTCGGAATCTTTCTCGAATTCGTACGCCTTGATTGTTGTAATTGAGCTTGCGCCTTGTTTGGTTTCAGTTTCGTTCAATTTCCTCTTCTTCTTTTGGTGGATGAACAGAAAAATGGCAGCAAGTACTCCAACTCCGGCCAAAGGCACCACCGCGATTCCCGCTATCGCCGCCGGTTTCAGCCCTTTCGCCGGCGGAATTCCAGCCCCGGCCGCCGTTGTTCCGGTAGAATCCGGAACCGTAGAAGAATCCATTGTCTTAGGTATAGCTGCAATTGCCGGCGAAGACGTAGATGAAGTGTTTGATGAAATGCCATTTGGTGGTGTCGACAGTGTTGAAGGAATCGTGCAGAGTTTCTTCATCGGTTTACCGCACAAGCCTTCGTTTCCTGCGTAAAACTCCGTTTTCTGATTGGTCAAAGGCACTACCTCTGGAATCTCACCCGAAAGATCGTTGAACGAAAGATCAACAACAGCATCTGCAGGAATTTTCTTGGCAAATTCTTGAGGCACCAAACCAGATATCTTATTCGAAGAAAGATTCAAGTACTTCAAATTAACCCCACCGAATTCGACAGGCAAAGACCCGCTCAACAGATTCGAAGACAAGTCCAAGATTTCGAAAGATCGAATCCCACTAGGAACGAAGCCCGTAAGATAGTTACTCCTCAACGAAACCACACTGAGATTCTGCAGAGAAGTTATCCCACTAGGGATAGTCCCCGTGAATGCATTATCTGATAGATTGAGAAGTTTGAGGTTGCTTTTCGAGGCCGTAATAAACTCCGGAATCGTACCGGAGATCGCATTGTTCGACAGAGAAAGCACCTCGAGTTCCGAGGCGTTGAAGAGTGAAATAGGCAAAGTCCCGTTCAAGAAATTGCTCGAGAGATCGAGTTTTTTCAGATGCGGGATGAAACCTAAGTAAGCTGGTATGACACCAAGGAGTTGGAAATTCGGGAGAGTTAGGCCGACGACTCTGAACATATCAGGTACGCCGATGGAGCTTTGAACCTCGGCACACGTCACACCGGTCCATAAACATGGAGTGGCGTCGTTGTAATTCCAGTTGTCGAGAACCGACAAAGGGTCGTCGATGATTGAGTATTTGAAAGAGAGAAGAAGACTCCCGTCGAAGTTGAGCCCGAATGCAGGCGAAACCAAGACGAGGAAAAACAGAGGAAAAAAAGTGCAAATATGCACATTTTTCGAGTTCATTTTTTTTGTTTTTTGTTTTTTTTTTCAAGAAGATTAAAGCACATAGAAATGCATAGTGAGAGAAAGCCCCTATTTGATGAGGAAGAAAGAGAGAGGGTAAACAACTACTTGAGATGTTTGTTTTGGTGAACCAGAAAAAGAAGAGATGGGGAATGATAGAGAAAGTTGGTGTGAAGAGATGGATAATTAATAATAATAAGAGATGAAGGATAATTTGAAAGTGAAATGTGTTGGAGTTTAATGGCTATTAAATATATTTTTATTTTTATTTTAGTGTTGAAATATTTGTAGTTATTGGTGTCAATACTCTGTTGAATTGTTGCAAGAACTTTAGTTCTAGTTGCATTGATTTAGGAAGGAAAAGCAGAAAGTGGAATCTTTGTAGTATTTTTTGTGTTCTTGTAATAAGACATTGACAGATGAGTTTGGGCCCCACCAGATTATATGTGGAGTAGCTCAAGTCCAGATTCTAATGACTTTTCTTTTCCCCCATACCACTAGTCCGTTTTTTTTTTAATAAAAAATTATTTTTTTTAATAATAATTTTTTTACCATGATTTTGTTTGATTGTTGTTATTGAATATGATTAACTAATTAGTAAAGGATATATATTTGGCTAAGGAGGATTCGAAATGACAATTTTGTCCATAAAATATCATACAAATTATTGTTAAACAATAAATTTTATATAAATTGCATCTAGAAATAGGTTTGGATAAATTTAATACATATATATTCTAATATGAGAAAAATAAATAACTAGTAGGGGAGTTGGTATAATTCAATAATATTCAGATCAAGAGTCTGGTTGACTAAATTTATTTTTAAATACATGAGAAACTCTTATATCTGATAAGATGTTTCAAGAATTGATAAGCTGTTAGGAATTACTTTTAAAATTATTATTAAAGTGTTTGAATTATAATGATTTTATAAGCTATTTTTACTAATTATAATAGAGATACTTTTTAAAAAATTATCTTATTCAGTTATTTGTTCTCGGCAACTTATTTTTTGAATTTTAAAAATCGAACACTTTGAAAGAGCTTATAAGCTCTTAAACATCTTATAAGTTTAGAGGGTGTTTGGCTAAGCTTATTTTAAACAGCTGATAATCTCTTAAGTCTGATAAGATGTTTTTAGAGCTGATAAGCTGTTACATCTTATTTTTTGGATTAATTTTTAAAGTGTTTGGATAATGAACATATTTCCTATTTTTACTCATTATAAGATCTTAAATAAAAAATTGGGGTAGATGTAGTTTTTTAAAAAGATCTTATTTGCTCTCTAACAGCTTATTTTTTAAAAAATTAAGATTTTTTTTTTTAAATTTACCAAACACTTTGGAAGAGCTTATAAGTTCTAAAACATCTTATAAGCTCCTTTTAACATCTTATAAGCTTAGCCAAACACCCTCTTAGTCAAATTAAACGCCCTCTAATACCATTAATATATTATACCATCGAACGATGCCTATGTTTTAAAAAAAAAATTCTAAACAAAATACTTCAAGACAACCTTGTACTCTATATATTGCTTAGTTTTGATGACTTTTTTTAGGCTTTTGCAGTGTCTTTTTTTTCTTGGAACTACTAAATATAATTTAGTGTAGCTCGTGGGGGCTGACAGCAGATTGAAATTTTCCTTGTATTGTAGACAAAGTACAATATGGGAGTGTTCTTTGTAAAAAGTGATCAAAATTTAATGTAATTAATAACCATGCTCCTAAATTTATGATGGTGAAACCCTAAAAATTAAATTTGTTTTACAGCCCATGCATATTTCATGCAGTAGGTTATGGGCGTCTTTTGAAGAAGCTGGGTGAGTTTTAATAATTAATATACAAGTATTAATATTTATCAGAAAATAAATAAATAAATAATATAGTGAGTTCAAGAATCATATTTTACTTGATTCTTTAAATTCAAATTCAAAACCCTCGTATATATTTGAAATTTGAAAAATTCATCGATAAATGAATGAAATTTGGTGGTAGTGCAATCATGTAGCTGGTGATTTCACCGTAGTTGAAAACAATAAAATGTCAAAAAGTATATATTTTCATAAAAAATCAGGAGTATAAAACAAATATTACTTAGCAGGTAAACTATATTTTATTTATCTTTTTTCGCGTATCAACAGAACTACAGAGAGAGAGAGAGAGAGAGAGAGAGAGAGAGAGAGAGAGAGAGAGAGAGAGAGAGAGAGAGAGAGACCTACGTCAAACTCTAATTATTTAATTAATTGAATTTTCACGTGCATGTGATTTGGCTAACTAATCTAATTCAAAAGACAACGTCCATCAAACATATTTTGTACAGCATCTGCACAATTATCAACGTACAGTACAGTTTATTTGCTGTTAAACTTAGAATGGTTTAGGTGAGACATTAAATAATAAATTAGTTTGGAGATCTCAAATATATTATTTAATTAATTTATTTTAAATAATTAGTGGTTTTGGTTAAATAATTCACCTCACCTGCCTATGATTTTGATATTATCCCATACATTTTTAATAATTTATAATACAAATGCATCCTTATAATTATAAGTTAGTATAGGTTGTTAAGGGTCAACTCGATGTTATCTTTTTTCCTTTTCAAATAGACAATTCATCCTACCTAAAACCCTATATACACACACATATTATAAGACTAAAGAAACCCTTCTAGGGTTGTATATATTTGGGTTGGAAAAATATAATTTTGATTACAAATCTTGAAGAAATTGCTGTAATATTTCCATAAAATTAAAGAAGTCTCCAACCCTTTTTCTTTACTTTGGCCTTATAAATTGGCTTACGATCACGAACCCGACGAGAATATAGAACCATTGACCTAATAGATATTAGCCTCCTCACTTAATCAAAATACTACTCGCCACTCGCGGGCAATGCGTTCACGGTGAAGTGACGGTCTCCAAATTCACCGTATTCATTCAAACGTTAGAATTAGTTCGAACTAGCTAGGAATTTCAAATGGAATGTAATAATAAATTAATCTAAAACAAGCTTAATATATAAATTAGTTAGTTAGAGGGTGTTTGGCTATAGCTTATAAAATGTTAAAATGAGCTTATAAGATGTTTTAGAGCTTATAAGATGTAATTTAAAAAAAAAAAGATCTTATTTTTTTTTTAAAATAAGTTGTTGGAGAGTAAATAAGATCTTTTTAAATAAGTACCTCTACCCCACCTTTTTATTTAAGATCTTTTAATGAGTAAAAATAGGAAATAAGCTCATTATCCAAACACCCTAAAAATTTATCCTAAAAATAAGATGTAACAGTTTATTAGCTCTAAAAACATCTTATCAGACGTAAGAGTTTATCAGTTGTTTAAAATAATTTAGCCAAACACCTTCTTAATGTGTGCATGTTGGGTTTCCATTCAAGTTTTGCATATTAATTTGAATAACAAAGCAACTCAATATATAATATAGTTATTAATTACAGAGCATGCAATAATGTTACAACGGTGAAGCAGAAAAGGACTGTATAGAAACGAGAAGATTGAGCTTTGAACAACTCAGGCTATGTTTGGTAAGTTTTTGGGTTTCCATTTCCATTTATTGTGTTTTGGGAGAAGAATTTAGAAATAAAATAAAGTTTGTTTGTGTTTTGAGAGGAGACAATTTGTACTGTAGCAAGTCAAAAAGAAGAATTTAAAATATAAAGTGATTTGATTTTGTATTTTAGTGAAGACAATTTTCACGTAGCGGTCAAATCATGTTTGTTAGAGAGAGAAATATTTGAATTTGTTTTGGGAAAAGTTTTTGAAAATAGTGTAGAAAGATAATTTTCATTTTGGGGAAAATGAGAAAAGAATTCGAAAACGTTACCAAACATAGCCTCAGTATTTGGGTTTTATTAGGGTTCTTATCTGTATCTTCACCGCCTCCACTCAGTGTTATTTCCTTATATATAGGACTCGAGTCAATAGTAGCCGGTGAAGGTATCACCAGAGACTCAAACTATGTCGTACGACGACGTTTGACTCGCAGTTGACGGAGTCGTTAGAAAAGAGGAGAAAGACAGAAATTCGGGTTGAGTTTGTGAGGCTTCAAACGAGAGAGAGAAAATGAGAGGAGTAGAAAGTATTTAAGAGAAGAGATTAAAAAAAAAAAAAAAAAAAAAAAAAAAAACCTTGATCCAACGCATGTGATCAGTTTTCATATCTTTCCACATCCACACGCTAAGTGATGCTTTAATTGTATTTCTCTCGATTTTGCCGTTCATCACTCTTAATTTTTTTTTTTTTGATAAGTAAATCACTCTTAATTAACTGATATAGAATCATTGAAATTAAGTAAGAGAATAATTAATGCAAAATTTTGTTTTAGTCACTTTGTGTATTATTTACCTAGATGAAGTGTACAATTATACAAAATTGCAAAACATAAATATGAGCCAAACTGGCCCCCAGTCAATTGATACTTTTGTAAATGGGCCCTTTTATGGATCAGCCCAATTCTTAATTTTGGGTGAACAAAAAAAAAATGAAACTATAAAATAATAATGATTTGATTATGTATATTTAGGGCTGTGCATGGATCGGTTTTAACCATCAACCAACCCATTTTCGACCCACAATTTATGATGGTTAATCAACCATCGACCGACCCATTTAAGTTGGGTCGATAATGTCAACCAACCCATGTATAGGTGGGTCGATAATGGTTTCTAATATGCTAAAAAGTTGGTTAGTCGGTTAATATCGGCCAACCAACTTTATTCATTAATTTATTATTTGTTAATTTTAATTAAAATATTTAATATTTTTAATTTCAAATTTCTATTTTATATCACATTTATTAAATTGTTTAATATTGACCAAAATCCCAAAAGCAATAAATCTAACTTAATTATCTAATTTGAACTATTTTAATTTTAAGACATACAATCTAAATATTTGGACGATTATTATTTGTTGAACTAGTTATGTTTAATTGCAATATATATGCACGTAATGTTTTGAATCTTTTATTTGAATATTATTGAACTAGTCGCATTTAATTTATAAAAGATATAGCGTTGTAACAAGTAATAAAATATTAAAAAAAATTAAAAAATATTTAGATGGATGACCCATCAACCAAACCACCAACCAACCCATTAAATTGGTTTTCAACCATCATCCAACCCATGTAAGTTGGGTCGATAACGGTTTCCAATATTTACCAAAGTTGGTTGGATGGGTTGGGTTGGTTTTATGCCTGGTTTTTAACCAAACCAACCAACGCACAGCCCTATGTATATTTGCTAAATGAATTTAATTTTGTGAAATTCAATTTTAAAATCTATTATTTTATACAGGTGTGTTGATATTTATATATCAATTATCGATATATATATCATATATATATAGCTAAGAACACACTTTCCTACCCAAAAACGATTTAGTACTTGAAAAAAGCTACAATGCAAACCCTTCTGCTTCCGGCAGGTCGCTCCTCCGTCGCACCACCAGCTCCGCCGTACAGGGAGGCGGTTTCGAAAATCACACTGTGCAATTCGCCTCCTACTTTCGTCCGTTTCAACGGCAACCGCGATTCTCCTCATTCGTCTCTTTCTTCATCGGAATCACTCAAAAGTTTATCCTCACCTTACTTAAATCTCAATTGCCGCCGCGTAAAAACCCTATCTTCTTCGCCCATTGCCGCTGCTTACACTTCTCCGAGTGATGAGTCTGAAAAGGGGAAACTTGCTCAGGTATTTCTGTGTGTTGGAACAGTGTAATTTTGTGAATTGGGGAATGCGAAATTCGCGATTGCGTGTTTTACGAGATTTCTGAGCTGAGAATTTTCTGTTTTTTGAATTGTATAATTTAAATCTAGGGTTTAAGTTGTGTGTGTGTGTGTGTGTTGAGCGACACTAGTATTACTGATTAGTGGTTTTACAAGGATTGAAACTCATAATTTGGTTAGTTTTTCTGAGCATTTCAAGGAATGCAAGTGTGTTCCCCTTAGAACATGATTAACTTGTGTAGATAATAATTAATTTGGTACAGTAATTGGATACATAAATTAGTTCAAGCTGGCGATCTTAATTATCAATGATGCTTTTGTTATCCCGAAATTATGAAGCGGATTATGATCCAGGATTTAAACCACACGCCTCAGTTATTGTTGCTAGGTATTAACCTAAATCTTTGATTTGCCCTTACCAGCACCTCTTTTAAACTGTATATTTGTTTAGGTTGCAAAGAGATTAGAGAAAACTTCGAGATCTTTCAAGAGATTGGGGAGTTTCGGATTTTGGGGACAGCTAGTTTTAACAGTTGTTGCTGCTGTAATACTTTCATTCTCTATAGTTATTACTGGGAAAATCACTTCACCTGCTACCTTCTATGCAACTGCTGGCGGCGTTGCAGCGGCATTCGTCTCTGTGTTTTGGTCATTTGGCTACATTCGGTTAGCGGACAGACTTCGAAAAACAGCCAATGACCCTTCCAAGGTAATTAACGATCACAAATTTTTGCATTGCTTTTAGATTCCAGAATTTTAGCTTCATTTTGAAAGGAATACGTTCTTTCAAGATCCACTTATCGTAGCATATCATAGCGTAGCCATTTTATGTTCACGGGGCATTACTCTTGAATTGGTTATTATTTTGGTAAAGAGGGTGATAGTCATATTCCAGGATTTCGGTTCTTTTGGTTTGAAGATGTGTGATTGAGGGTCCTCGGAAGAAAGAAAATCGAATTAAAATTTCTAGTTTTAACTGTCAAGGTAAGTTACGGCAGATTTTAAAGATCCTAGTGTATTTCGGCACTCTGTTTAAATTACACATGAATAGGTCCTAACAACAAACACAAATTACTAAGATACTGAATTCCTGCAAAGTATCAAGATTTAATAAATCTCCATAGTTAAAGGAAAAATTGATTCTTTTATTACACTAGAAAGTGAAGTTTATTAGTATTTCCCAATCAATGGCGTTTCTGAGCGTCACTAGTCATGGCAATTCCGTTCTTGACCTCTACTTTGACTTTTACTATTCAGAAGAGAGTTGTCCTTGCACACTCTCTTACCACTAGTTAACTAGATTTTGATACTGGCCAATTTTCTCTAACTCCCACTAGTATAACAACTTGGTCGCAGTTTAAGAAAGTAGATGCAGTGTGTCATAATAACTCAATGTACTTGCTTTTTTTTTTTCTTTTAAATTTAACTCGAAGCAAATCTTGTGGTTTCAGGCACCTCCTCGTGCAGAGGTTGTAAGAAGCCTGAAAAACGGTATAAGCGTAAATCTATTGGGCATGGGTGCTGCTATACTTGGCATGCAAGCAACAGTAGGTTTGTTGGTGGCGAAAGCCCTCACTACTTCAGCCACTCCTTATTACCAGGGCATCTCTCCTGGGAGCAGTCCTGTTCTTGCATTGGATGTCTTCTTGGTCCAGGTATAATATAATATACCTTCACTAACACAATTCCGAACCTTTATTTAATTCATCGCATATTTGCACTTGAAATCATTCTTGAATTTTGCTAACTATTGGCATCTGCATTTCGTGTGTGCTGGATTTTGCAGGCATCTGCAAACACCATACTTTCGCATTTTATAGGGCTGGTGTGCTCGTTGGAGCTATTGCGTTCGGTTACATTGCCAACTTCTTCGGAAGGTGTTCCTATTCCTAGGATTGCATGAGGTACTTAGAAATGGAGCTGTTCGCAACACGTCTGAATTCGTTTTAAATTGTACCAATCGGGGATCTTGTATTTTTATGCAATTATTGACTTTGTTTTCAATGCCAATTCTGCTTTAGATTTTGATCTTAAGTAAGAACTGATTCGGAATCTTGTAATGCCAAATTTTCATTTGGTAGCTTAAATTCGAGCCATAAAAAATCATTACAATCCATTCAATTTGCATACAAAAATCAACACCATCCACATCCCAACTATATGATTTAACTACCTGAGTTGAATTCGACAAAACAAAACAGAAACGAAAAAAAAACAAATGTTGAAGCACAAGCTCAAGCTCAAGCCCCTGCTTCGGTAAGTGACAACTGGCGCTTCAATTCCACGTCAGCATTCTTAAAAAACTCATCCCACCCACTCCCGGGACTCGTATCCAAGTAATCATACGGAACCGCAGTTTTCAAACCCGGTCGAATACCACATCTACTCTCCACAATCCTAAATTCCAATTCGAATTCATCACCTTCTTCTCTCGACTCATCTTCCAATTCCTCCCAACTAAACATCAACGGAAGAGTCGAAGCACCCCACGGATTGAAATCCAAAACCTTAACCCGCCCATCTTTCGTGACATAAACATCAAACGTAAAACTCTCCGACCCGAATTTCCCCTTCACTTCCTCCACGAAAAAATCCAAAATCATAGCTTTTAAATCACTTTTCCTTTCAAGAAGAGTAGGATAAAAGTTGGTCACTTCCCTTTGACAAATCCCCACAAGTAGTTTATTCAACACAAAGCAACGAAACTCCATCTCCGGCTGAAGAGAAGGGTACCATTTACGAAGAGCAAGGAAGAAACTGGACGGCCTAGACGAAGCCTTATCCACGCACGCGTCGTATGCATGGCAAAGATCGTGGACAATAGAATCGGAAGACTTTAGAAGAAGAGCAATATCGGAGAAATTTTTACATTTGAGATTCCCGATCGAACTTATCCAAGCGGCGTCCTTCGGTGCGCTCCAATTGAGCTTAGGAAAAACAGCACCGCCTAGGGTTTCGATGGATGCTTTGATTTCGGCTTCCAATTCGGGGAAAGAAGGGGGTGGTGAGGGTTGTTCAGATTCATCTTCTGATCCTTCTTCGACAACGAAATCTTCTTCCTCTTCGGGTTTGTGGAGTCTGTTCGGAAGGGCGTCGTCGTTCGTGATTGAAAGAGGGAGAAGGAAGGGGCCGGAATCATCTAGAAGGTACTGGATGAATGACTCCGGAAGCTTGTGGATTCTGGTTTTGACGGATACGGGTTTGAATTTCGGGTACCATTCTTGAATCTGGCATCTGTTTATGTCTTCTGAGTTCATCTCAATGGTTTAATTATGCCGCTGTTTTCTGTGCTGCAACGCATAGTTAACAATTGCTTAGCTTTGACAAACAATAAAAATTAAAAAAAAAAAAATAATTCCAGTACATGCAACCTAATCCGATTCCTTGAAAATGAATTATCGAAGAGTTTGAATTGATTCCGCATGAACAAGTAGTCAAAATTGGGATTCTATGTAAAATAGAAAAATCGAAATCGTTTGAACTGAAAAGTATTTTGTAAAACGTAACGAGAAGATTTTTTATGCTCACCGGCGTTCGGATAAGTCACCGTTCCCTGCCTTACGCACTGGTCGCCGTCGTTCGCTCCGGTCGCCGCCGTTTCGTGTTGGCAGGAATCGCTGATGACTAGGTTTTAGTTCTGTCTAATTTACAACCGATCGGAGTAGGGATGGGTTGCAAAAAACAACGATAAAAAAAATTGGCTGGGTTTTGAGGTACACATGGGCTTTAATTATTTGAAGAAAAAAGCAATTAGCTACAGCCCAATAAGATTTTACTAGAGTATGATTTAGGGTAAATTACAAAAATTTCCCTCGAACTTACTAAACTACGAAAAAATGCCCCCACATATCCGTAATTACCAAAATCCCCCCGATATTTGTTTCCATCTTACACATGCCCCATTGTGGTGTGGTGTTTCACGGAATCTTTTTTATACCAGAGAATATTCACTGAAAAATGCCAATTCTACCCCTGCAACGTGGAACAGGTTGAAAGTATTTGGGCGCAAATTTTTAAAAAATTGCCTATGTATACCATGGTAGTTCATATTAGCAATCCAAGAAGTGTACCGACATTGCAATAGTGTTGTTGAAGAAAATGAGGTTCCTGTAATATTCCCTTTGAAATCAAATAGAAAAACCTCAAGAAAGACAATCCCAACAAAAGAGAAGTAGAGAACATTTGAAACTACAAACTGTTTCAGCTTATGAAATAAATTGCTTCGCGTTATTAGAAAAAAAAAAAAATCATGTTTCAAGTTTCATAACTTGAAACATAATATATTTTATAATTAATTTTGTTTTTTTACAACCGGAAAAGCGCTTAGTTAAAGACCCTTCCGAATTTAATAACATAGGACTCGAACATCGTGAAATACTCTTTTTTTTCGTTGTGATTCAGGGTTATGGATGTAAAAGAAAATTCCGGAGTAACCCGAAGCGGCAAAACTGCAGAATCAATACTAATGTTCACATTAGCACCAACAACATATCCAGTAAATTGCTTAGAATGACAAAAATTACAATCAAGAGGAGTTCAAAAATCGTGAAAGTTGAAATCTTTACAAGCCGCACACGCATACAGGCTACAGCCTTCTTCTGCTAAGGATCTCAATATCGATTTCATCGGAGGCTAAAATGTTAGGCAATCAGCATAAAGGTACCTACAAATCGCATTTGACATATTAAACACACCAGACACAAATACACCACAGTTGCATTAATAAAATAAATAAACTGTTGTGTATATGTAATCTGAAGCAAATTACACACTTGTAAATGCAAAGTTTCCAGTACTCAGTTTAAGCAAATCAAACAAACGTAGATCCTTTCATCGAAGCATACAAAGTAAGCTATGGCAATCTTGTAATAAAACACAAGCACAAGGCTCACCTAAAACACATGTACAGATAGAGCGATTGATATATATATATAGAGAGAGAGAGGAAATAGAGATATTACAGTGAATCTACTGAGTCTTCTTCTCCTTGTTTGAAGGCCATACAACCTTGCTGAGTAACTTGTCGTCAATCATGCGGTATTGTACCAGAGCTATTTTATATGCCGCACTCAGCTTGATATCAATTGCACTTTGGTATTTGTCATACACTACGGGTAGCGATAGACAAAGCAGAACACCTGTTTTTTTTAGCAACATCACAAAATACAGACTGTTAATCGAAAAACCGAAAAGGTAAATATTGTACGGCAGAGAAATTTCGGACTTACCGATGTAGAGGAGTGTAAGAAAGTTGAATAAACCGCCAATGTAGGATACAATCCACAATCCTATTGCAAGCTGATAAAGAAACCGAATAATTTTTACCACTCGATCGATAAATTATTGAGAAGTAATTCAAGAAGACGAGAAAAATGTAGCACCTGAGTAAAGAGTCTCAAGTTTCCACCAATTGCAATGTCGTGCGCAATTGATAATGCAGAATTTACCCATACTAGCATCTCGTCGGCAGCCTTTACGACAATCTCTTCGGAAACATCAAGATTTGGGAGAGGTGGCAGAGGTCTAAATCCATGGAGACAAATTCATTCAATCAGAATCGAACAAAACAAACTACAAATCACAACACCAAACCAATGAAAAACCCCCAAACACGAAAACCCTTGTACATTTTAAGAAAGAAGCATGAATTAGTTTGCAGAGTAAGACTCGAAAAAACAAAATCAGTAACAAGATCTAAAGAGTAAAGAATAAGGAATATAACAATCATAATAAAACAAGCACAAATTATTAATCTACCTATTGAGAAGTGATGCAGATTTAGCCCAAAGGAACAAGATCACAACGAGCAAGAACAAAACATTCGATATAAACGATAACAAATTGTATCCCGCTCTCTCGAATAGGAACCAAAACGCAGTCGAAGTAACAAGCAAAACGACGCTCCGGTGCCACTTCTTCCACAACAACACGTCAGCTACTGCATCACGCAATACAGAAAATGAAACAATTATTCTTAAACGCTGCTCAAAATTAATAATTAAAGAAGACTGCAACTAATTGAAACGGATCAACAGCCCATTGAATCAAAAACGCACCAAACCAATGTACGCATATATAATTTCGATGAATCTGGTGAATTGTAACTGAATGGTAAGGTACGATCATGCATATATAGAAAAATACCTGAGCCACCACCAAGCGCGAGATGAACAGAGAACTGATGAGGTTCTCCCATGGCGATTAGGGTTTCCGATGATTGAAAATGGATACTTCGATTAGGAAGGGGGATTTGATTGAGACGACGAAGGGAGGGAGAATTTGAAGGGGAAAGAGGAAATTTTACTCTGGGAGTAGTAAAATTAGGTGTGATTTTAATTAATTTCTGCTCCAGAGCTAAATAGCATCTTCCCCTGTTTATAAAGCTTTGTTTTGTTGTAAAGTATGGCAACTTTTAGTATAATTAATAGGATTAAATGAAAAGAAATACTCATTGAAAAGAGAAGCATAATTATTTATCATTTAATACAAATTACGAAAATAAACCTTCAGGTAAGGTTAAATTACGGAAAAAAAAAAAAACAAAAAAAACCTGAGGTAAGGCCTAATTACGAAAACTCTTCTTGTTTGAGTAATTACAACCGTACAAGTGAACTTGAGGGATGGTTGTAATTACCCAAGCATGGGGTTTCGTAATTTGATCTACCTTAGGGGTCGGCCGTAATTTGGCAAAAAGAGAAATACACATCTTCGTATTGGTTTGTTCTTCACTACGTTTTCCTCCGTGTTAATATGGTCTACTAGTACGGTTCGTTTTTTGTAGAACTTACATCTGGTGAAATAACACACACGTGTATGTGTTAGTTATTTATGTAGATCTATAGCATAAAATCACATAGTTTATTTCGCCAGGTGTAGAATTTCATACGTCTATAGCTCGTATAGGAGTGTGAATCGAATCGTAAGTTTCAATTTGCATCAGTTTTCGATCGGAAAGATTTTGAAATAGGAATTCAGAAAAGTCAATGTATGATCCATATTAGATCTGACCAAAAGAGTTCCGATTTTAGGATCGAAATTGAAATATGTATACAAGATTCTTGTTTTCCATCCGATTTAAATTTTTGAAATAATTTCAAACATTCCATTTTTTCGAAATTTATATTTTACAATATCTTTATTTTATATGTGAAGAATTTCAGACAATTCTCTTTTTTCCAAAAAATATTTAAATAGAAAAAATACAAAATCATTATTCACAATACTTCGAAAAACCAAGAAAGCGTGAAGTGAAAAATTGCCCTGTCACCAGAAAATGGTTAAAGCCAAGTGACATTTGGTAAGCTGAACCAACATACGGTGGTTTCGAGTTTACTCAACTTTCATGCATACATGAGCTTTACTGCGTGTATGCTGGGCAACTGGTTCAACGATCTATTCTCATTTATCAGAAAATAGTTCAGAGAACAACCAATGCTTCTGTAAACAACATCAAATCACCAAAAAAACGAGGGGTGGAAAAAGAAGAAAGAAAGCATATTAACAAGAGCACAACACATAATTTGGAACCAATTCACCAGTATATTACTAATAAACGCAACGGAACATGCACGAATTAAGTGCAGATTTGAGAGGATACAAAAAATTCACCAAATCGAAAAGACAATGCATTTGCCATTTGATAGATACGATGATAATGACTCTAAACCAAACACTAGTTAATATTTCCTCGAATCTACTGTTTAAAATCAACATGACATTTGTGTAAACTACACACAGAACCTGGAGATATTAGTAATTGTCCGAATCTCCATCCTCATCTGAAGATTGTTCCTTCTGATGCTCTTCACCGACAACTCCATCTGGTTCGGTCTTCTTCCCTTTCTTCCTCTGTTTCTTCTTCTGACGTTTCAACCTCTTTTTCGCTGTACGCTCCTCTGCAGCTTTTAATCTTTCATCTCTTCTCTGGGCGAATTCAGTTGCTTCTTTCCTTTTCAGGAAGTCAACATCCATTCTTGCTAGCCGATCTTGTTCTTTCCGTCTCATTTGACGATACTATGAAAGAGAAAGAGAGAAAAAAAAAAGAGAGTCAAGATTTGTTTTATACCCCTCCCTCACTTAAATGGGGCTACATTAACGAAATGAACCAAGAGATGCACTAGACGTGAATGAGCCATGATTCTGTTCACGATTTATTTAACGAAATATGTATTGAAAACTACAATTTTTTTCAACTTCTAGGCATAAAATAGTTATACATGAATATGCAACACAGTTTTTGTACATAATACAACCACAATATTCCCCACACGCACTAAAATTTCTGGATTCGAGCTATTAAAACGATCACATTTATATAGTCCACATAACACACCTTTCATTCTTCTATATAGGCTCTTCTCCATACATTGACTGTTCACATAATTTTTCCTTTCTGCTCAAGGGTTAGTTTGGTCAAGGAGAAAACAAATGAATTATCTTCGACCAATTCCATTCCTTCCAAAGTTGTTCAATGTAATATCTACAAGAAGCTAAAATGAACTTCCTCACATTGAAGTGAAACAACTACTCTCGTTAAAACTAATGGAACCACTAAATCAATTCAGAAGATTCTAAGTTATGACATAAAAGTTTACTGCTTATAAATCGATTATATTTTCGACAATCTCAAGGAATAAACAGACATAGTTATACTCATTTTCTTACATCAATAAGAAGGTTCACAATAATACCATAAGAACATGTATAAATCAATAATGAAACCTTGAAATATCATAATCAATAACCACACCAGTTCACATAATTAAGCCAATGGAATAAAAGATAGTTGAGTGTCAAAATCAAACACTGTGAATATTAATTTCAAACGAACTTTGCCAAAGCTGTGAGAATCAGAATCGTTGAATACCATATAGTGTTCAAAATGAACACAGAGCAAGCAGTACCTGATGGAAGTCACCAGAGCCGGAACCGGCGGAACTGCCGGAGGTGTTGCTGACGCGAACCGGGACGCATTCCAGAATGCGCCGGAGCTTAATTTCAAGGTCCTCGTCTTCGGGGTTGGCGGCAGGCGCTTTGTACTCAACTAGAGCCGACGATGAAGCAGAAATAGGAGGAACTGTCAGCGGATGACGCGGCGGGAGACCGGGCGGAGCCCTCTCCGCCACCGGAACCATCTGCAAATCTCCCGCAGCGACGGAAGTCCTTCCCGATGACGATGACATTTGCGATTTTTTTTCTGAAACCTAGGGTTTCGAATTTGGGGATTACACGGTAAGAGTGTCGGCCAGAATCAAAATTTGGGGAATTGATTTTGTACTGATTCCGAAGTCTCAACGAGTTCAGCGGGAACCTGAATCCAAACCCACCGAATAATGATTTGGGGCAAAATAAAATATTTTTCTCGTCAAATAAGAATGGTAAAATAAAATAAATAAATAAATAAAAGAAGAACTTCTTTCTATTTTATTCCAAATATACCCTTTCAAAAGTGAAGAAATATAAAGCAGAAAAGAACCTTCATATGTAAATTCGCAGCGATCTAACGGAGGGTTGCGGGCACCCCTTCCAAAGAACACCGGCCGGAATTCTTCACTACCGGAAAATTTCCAGGTATGCTTTGCACCGATCTACATTTATTGTTCTTCAAATTTTTTTTTAATTGTTTGGCCGTATCTTTCGAGATTTCCCGCCTGCAGTTGAACAGTCGAAAAACCACTATCATTTAATCCGGAAGCAGCTCTCTGTTCACAATCAGCATTTTTTATTAACGATTGATTCAACTATAATTTTTTTTTTAAATAAAGTAAAATATTAATTATATGCTTACCAGTTACCACTAGGATTCACTTTTAGTTTAAACTGGTTCGAACGCCAGATTTGAGATTGAGAGGCATCGTTCATTCTGGTGATTTTGTGCTTATGAATAAGTTAGCTGTTAATTGACTATGGATGACTAATTGACTGTTAATCCTTAATTAGGGTTACTTCCACTGGCTTACTGCCTTAATTTCTTTTGAAGCAGGGCTATGTTTATTTCTATGGCATTTGATTCAAATTTGTCGGTTCTTCACCTCTTCGGTTGCAAAAATTAAATAAAATAAAATAAAATATTAGTAGCAGTAATTAGGAAGGTTAGTGGTTAACATTTTCTTGTTTTTGCTTGTCGACTAGGTTATACAAAGTGAACAAAAGAGGAACGATATGTCTAACAAGTTACAGATTGAAGGGGATGAATCGGTTCATTTACGTATCACTCATTCCAACATCAAGAGTTTTTCTGCTGATGTTCGGTTCTCTCTACAAGTAAGGGAGTTTTATCTATCTTCTTTTAACTGTCCGATGCTTGATTGTTTTTTTCCGCTCTTGTTACATGTATCTGATTTGTGATTTCAGTGTTGACCAATTTATGAAATCGACAAAATTGAAATCCCAAACAGATTAGTTATTCAGCTTGCTTCTTATGGGCTGATGCGTAATTATGTTCACTTTTTATCAGATGACCGTAGAAGCTGTAAAAGAGAAATTATGGAGAAAGTGTGGCACTTCTGTTGAGTCAATGCGCCTCGAGCTTTATGATGAAATAGGTGCTAAAGTCGCAGATCTAGTCGACGACACAAGACCTCTTGGTTTCTACTCTCCACAAGATGGGTTAGTTTAGAAACTTCACGTTTCCTGCATTCTTCTCTCGTCGCCTGAACTATATTCCGATTTTTTGACAATTATTTTAATATCTTCGGTCGAATTAATTTATTGTGAATATCATTTCTCGCTAAATCGTTATTCGTATTAGTTGCCATATTTGGGGTCGCTTGTGTCTTAGTTTTACTTGACAGCCCTTTTTTCACAGTTCATTGGCCATTCGTCACTCATGGTACATGATTAATAACATAAGATTACAACTGTTGTTTGGCTGTATAAAAAGAATCTTTATCCATAGTGACCACAATTATTTCAAAATATTCTTGCTACAGTTTCTTTTGTTCTAAGTATTTGTTTGCTGTTTCTTAGTTTCCGGCTGCACGTCATTGATCTTGATCCATCATCGGTAACATCTGGTGGTTGGTTGGAAGATACATCCCTTGTGGAGAAATACAAAATTTCTGATGAAGCATACGGCAAACTTGATGGTATGTTTTAATCTTTAACGGGTGGGATAATTCTTTATCTTATACCCTTGTCTGAATAATTGGGACCACATTGGGTCATTGGTTATTCATCTATAGTCTACACACAACATTCTTTGCCTCGGATAAAACATGTTAGAACTTATTCCTTTCTACAAATTCTTCGTTGGTAAGTTGTAGAAATAGAGATGATACGGGGTAAGATAGCATTTAGTTTTTACTGTATAATCATTAGCTGTGGAATTGGCCAAGTTACTTGATTTTTTTTGGTGCTTGATTATATGTCTACATGTTTAATTTTACTATCATAATAGTTCTACATTTACTCTCGTTTTTCTTGCTTAAAATTTTATTTTCTAGAATATGCATGTAAGTCGTGAGCCTTTTATTTCCGATATTTTGCTTACTGATGAGGGCAGGATGCAAAATAATTAATTTATTGTTTGTTTCAGGTACTTACAAAAAGTTTAAGGAAAGAATGGGATCCCAACATTCAAATCCCGAATCGAAAGTATGCATTTCTCTATGTGCTTATAATCTTCTGATTCTTCCCAAGCTTCATTTCATTGGTTCAGAATTATCCTGTCTTCCTTAACAAAGAAATATATTATTTCTTTGCTCGTTACTCTGTAAATTCTTTTGAATTCCGTTCGTCTTAAATCTGAAATCACATTTCTGTGAAGAAGCTTATAGACTTATCATTTACAATGCAACCAGTAATGATTTCTTACGTTGTCGAAAATTATTGCTAAATTGGTTTCTTATTTCTGTCTCTCTCATTATCTTAGTTTTCTTTCCTACATGCAGATTACGGACAACTACATGGAGGATCTTTGTACGAACATAAGGGTTGGTTCACTATTTTCTCTTATACTCATTTCGGTTTTATTTATTGCTTTTCTTATTTTTTATAACTCTATTTTTTTTGGTTTAAAAAAAAGGTTGGAGAGAGATGTCAAGTTGAACCAGGTGAGAAAAGAGGTGTTGTCAAATTTGTCGGTCGAGCAGAAACGCTTGCACCTGGCTTTTGGGTTGGGATTCAGTACGATGAACCTTTGGGTAAACACGATGGCATGTATGTAATTCTCAACTCTATTGCATCTCCTACACACACACATATATATATATATATATATATATATATATATATATATATATATATATATATATATATATATATATAGTAAATTATACTAAACCTTTTGGTTACAGGGTAAAAGGAAAGCGTTATTTTGATTGCCCCCCTCTTTGTGGAGGAATAGTCAGACCAGATAAAGTCAAGGTTTGTCCTAAATAACTACACATTTTTGCAAATTGCCATTTTTATCCACACCCTTAAAATAAAAACCCCGATTCTTTTCGGTGAGGCAATACAGTAATCGTTGTTTTATTTATCACAATTTCCAGGTTGGCGATTTTCCAGAACGAGATCCTTTTGAGGAAGACGAAATATGAGTTGATTGAAACGGCACGTATTATTTACTTTATTTTGGCGCGGAATTTGCCTTAAAATGTTACTGAAACATCTTAAGATGATGTAATGTAAGGCTTAAAACAAAAATGCATTTGTGAGTGAAGAAAATTGTGAACAAGGACATGTATTTTTATTTTCTTTTACAAATTGTTCCATGTTGCTTCTTTATTTTGTTTCAATATGAATATTAATTAATTAATAAGATTAGTTTTGTAAATTTGAATTTGAAATTAGTTAGCAAGTTAAATAAAAATAGGAAAGTTTTCCCAACGACTAGAAACAATATTTGGTTCCCTAATATGGACGACTCCTCCATTCAATTCTAAAGCAACTTCCATAACGGCACGAGTCCAAATAGGTATATATAACGCCCCACCGCCGAGATTTTATTTTTTAATTTTTTTAAATATAAACCTCCGAAATTGTTTTAACCGACACGTGTCCTTCCACCTATATAACCCAACCGCCTAGGTATCGTAACCGATCAACATAACGCTCCCCCGCTCCTCCTCCTTAACCGGTTCAATCAGTTGCCAAATCCCCTTTATATACTCAAACCCCTATTACATATACAGAGGACTCTGTATCTATATAACTGCTCGAATCAAATATTCAGATTTTTTTCCGATTAGGGATTTACCGGCTTGTGTATGCGTTGATTTGATCTATGGCGGCGGAGAAGGAGGTTAGCGACAGGATCAAGGGGCCGTGGAGTGCGGAGGAGGACGAGTTGTTGAAGAAATTGGTTGAGCGGCACGGCGCTAGGAATTGGTCGTTGATATGCCGGTCGATTCCGGGGAGATCGGGGAAGTCGTGTCGGCTGCGGTGGTGCAATCAGCTCTCGCCGGAGGTGCAGCACCGCCCGTTCACGGCGGAGGAGGACGAGACTATTCTCAAGGCGCACGCCGAGTTTGGGAACAAGTGGGCGTCGATCTCGAGGCTGCTCGTCGGCCGCACCGATAACGCGATAAAAAACCACTGGAACTCGACGCTCAAGCGGAAATTCGCCGCGGATGCGGCGGCCTGCGGCGGCGGCGGGGAGGAGGAGCGGCGGACGCAGGTTTTGAGGCGGAGCGGCTGCCGAGATATTTCCGCGGCGATGAGGCACGGATTGAATTTGATCAGTCACGAGAGCAATTCAGATTCAGAATCCAGCGACTCCGATAACAAAGCGAACTTGTATTTTCCGGTGACGAGGAGCGAATTGGCGGCGCCTCAGAGGAAACCGCCACCCACGGTGGTGGATGTGGAAAGTATAAACGACACTGATTTAACGGCGTTAACTCTTGGTCTGCCAGGAACTAGGAGCGATTCATCTGAAAAGTCGATCGGTGTTAGA
Source organism: Erythranthe guttata (assembly GCF_056151865.1). NCBI lineage: Eukaryota > Viridiplantae > Streptophyta > Magnoliopsida > Lamiales > Phrymaceae > Erythranthe > Erythranthe guttata. The sequence goes on from NC_142534.1 coordinate 1,835,308, forward strand.
GAATCTCGACGGAGTCAGGGTTCCGGCGAGAGCAGCCAGTTTCCGATCACGGCGGAGGAAGAGGAAAATAAACCGCCGTCTTTAGCACCGGAGTTACTCGTGGTAATGCAAGAGTTAATCAGGAAGGAAGTGAGAAATTACCTTTCAGAACATGGAGAGATTAACCCCGGAATTAAACGCAGTGGCATAAGCAGGATTATTGATTAATTTTTTAGTATTGACAGAAAAGTCCCTGAAAGAACCACCACCTCTGAAATTCTCTCTTCTATTTTTTTTTTTTTTTTTTTTTTTTTTTTTTTCATTTTTTAATTGCTTTTGCAGATAAGATGAAGAAAAAATCTTATTTTCTTGAATTGCGGAAGGGAGTGTGAGAATGGTTATTAGGAGTGATGAAAGTTTGGGATTGGTTTGGAAATTTTAGGAAGAAATTCCTGATTTGTTTGAATTCTAATTAGTTGAAATTTATTAAGAGAGCAATTTGTTTCATGTGAATGTGTTTTGGTGTAGCTGGTAGGCCGGGATTTTCGATTTCTGCCGATTCTGATTTTCGAAAATTCCGCGATTTGGAACAATATTTTTCAATCTGAATTCTGAAATATCAAGCTTCGATTTTTTCTGAAATAATTTGGACTCCAAAAATTTCATTTTTCTCAATTCCAATTTTGGAAATTCTGATTTCAATTTTCCTTCCATTTTGAACGGAATTCGAACTAGTTTTGAACTTGTAAAAAAATCAGAGTTTTTCTAGAAGGCTTATGCCGTTCCGGTCCATTCCATTTACATCCGTAAGTGTGATTATATTTTTGTATATATTTTCGTTTAGTCTTTTATTTATGTATATTTTCAAATTTCAAAATAAATTCAATTTCTTCAAAAATAAAGTGAGATGTCTGTAATTCTGTATTACTCAATTGTATTAATAAATATTCTTTAATATTTTGTCTTTCAAATATTTATATTTATATAAATAATTTATTATAGTTTTCGGGTAAATTAAATTTGAGATGGTTGTAACTTGTAAGCCCATTATTTTTTTTTCGGGTAGTTTTTTGCTATTGGGGTTTTGCACTCACAAAGCCTAATATCGACTGGGCCGTTTATCATAACGCTCAACTGAAGCCCAAATCCAAAATGTTTTATTTATTTCTATTAACCCATTAATAATACAAGTTAAATAAATATTCAAAACATTATCTTTAACACGTGGATAAAAGTGAGAGTTTATCAAGTGGTGGGGCACCCCACGTATTGGAAAGATGATGACACCACAATCACAAACCTTACCCACTCACCAAATCTGAAAAAGAATATAAATTTGGTTGCATCTATATAATAATAATAATAATAATAATTCAATTTCGTTTTTATATTTATTTTTTCCTTTTTTGGGGTTGGTGTAGTTATCAAAGAAAACGTAGATGCCAAGTCAATGTTTGGAAGCGTTTTGGAACTTATTTTGATTTCATTTTCAGGAAATATGTTTTGGGGGAAGAATTTGAGAATGAAAGTAATGTTTGTTTATATTTTGGAAGGAGACAAAATACACTGTAGGAGTCAAATCATGTTTAAAGGTGTTAGAAAAAAATATTTTATAAGAAAAAAATTGAAAGATAAAGTGATGTTTATCTGTTTTTTAGTGAAGACATATTTTACTGTAGCAGTCATATCATGTCTGAAGGAGAGAGAAAATTTTGAAATTGTTTTGAGAAAATGATTTGAAAAGTTTAATAAATCCCATTTTGTTTTGGGGAAACAATGAAAACAAAATAGAAATGGTTCCAAACATTGCCCAAGCTTGTTATGTTGATAAACTCACAAAGACAAGTAATCCAAATCAAACCAACCAAAAGGATTTGATTATATAGTCAAAGAAACCATATCTACATATTTCCCCACCTTAGCTTTCACAATCACACCAACTTCTATCCACTCATACAATGTAAAACCAAATCCCACTTCCAATAAAATAAACAAAAGCCACATTCCATTGAAAAAAAAGAACATCAATTTAATTGCTCAGAGATCCAGAAAGAAGAAGAAGACTTCAATATGTAAAAAGACACATGTGTCCCAATACATATATAATGAAACAATAACCAAATAATAGTGTTTGTGTTTCTTAGGAATTATTATTATTATTATCATTATTCAGTGATATGATCAAGTTTGCTTCCGGCAACATCAACGACGAATCGGTACCTAACGTCGTTCTTTTCGAGCCTCTCGAAAGCGGTGTTGATGTAATCCATTTTCACGGTCTCGATTGTTGAAGTTAGTCCTTTTTCCTTGCAAAATTCCAGCATTTCCTCTGTCTCTTTCATGCTTCCAATGAAACTCCCTGTTATACTTTTCCTCCCTTCAAAAAATTAATGTCACCAAATTATAAACATTTGTGATAAATCATAATATAGTCAAGATCAGTTGGTATTAAAATTAAATAAACCAACAAATTTAGTTGCAAGTTAGGTAACTTCTGGCAATTAAATTAAAAATATCGACCATGTGCCATATCGAATTCGAATTGCAAATAAATCCTTACTGTGCATTTTTTTTGCAACAATTAGGGGTAGTTTGCTAATAAAATTGAACCACAAGGGGAAATTTTGATAATATATATATATATATATATATATATATATATATAATGAGAGGAGTTTTTCAACAATTAAAATAGATGTCGACGTTTTTTCGTGGAATAATCCCTGTAGTAAAAAACATTTCGTAAAAAATCACACTGTAAGGGTTGATGTTATATTGAAACAAACATTGGGAAAATTTTGGTAATTACGGATAGTTGTGGGTATTTTTCATAATTTAGTCTAAAGTTTAGGGGGTTTTCATAATTTACGTATATTCAGCGGTGCTAAATGCAATTAAATTAAACCCAAGAATTAAAAAAAAAAAGCTTACCAAGCATAACCATGGGAGTGACGAATTGCAGGGGAGTATTTATAACCCCCATCAAAATCAACTTGCCGTCGATTTTCAGCAACGAAAGGTAAGGCTCCAATGGGTGGAACACCGGAATCGTGTCGATTATGTAATCGAGGGTGTCGGCGATTTTTTCCATCTGATCGGCGTCGGAGCTGACTAGGTAGTCGTCGGCGCCGAGGTGGTCCAGCGCCTCCGCCCTCTTCCGATCGGAGGAGCTTATGACGGTGACGTGGTGGCCCATCGCCTTGGCGATTTTGACCCCCATATGGCCCACGCCTCCCAGACCTAAAATGCCGCCTCTCAGCCCGCTCGATTTCAGCCCGAAATGGTTCAGGGGGCTGTAGATTGTCACCCCTGCGCATAGTAGCGGCGCCGCCTGCTCCGCCGCCATCCCATCTGGAATTTTCACCACGAATCTGTACAGTTGGAAATAAACCTCCGTCTTAAAGTTAATTTTAGTAAAAAAAAATGAGGTGTTTATTGCATTCAACACCCTGTGTTTTTTTTAAATTGCAAAAAGACCTCCATTGTTACTTTAATAGCAAAATTTACCCGTGAGTCAATTTTTTTCATCAAATTACACCCTAAAAGCTCACTATTTTTAATTTTCCGAGGATCTTTTTTAATAATTCAATATAAAAAATAGAAGTACTAAATGAACTTTTTTTTGTGTGTGTTTTTCAAAACATTAAATAAGCTAGTAAAATAATTAAAAATAATAATTAAATAATGGAAATTGGAAACGAAAAAATACAAATTTCATCCCTCAAGTTTGTATTGATTCCACATTTGGTCCCTCGTGTTCATTCAAAACACATTTGGTCCCTACGGTGTCAAAAATTCAACACTTTTAATCATTTTCATCGAATTTCCGTTAATAATAATGGAATCAAGCATGCGTCCAACACTGCCTTAACAGACGGACTAGCAGTAAATTAACGAAAATGACCCAAAGTGTCAAATTATTGAAACATGAGAGACCAAATGTGAAATCAGTGCAAACATGGGGTGAAAAACATAATTTTTCCAAAATGGGAAAAAAAAAAGCTCACTTTTGATCAACAACCATGGCAGTAGCAAAACCACCTTGGGTGGGTTTGCCATCAGTGTAAACATCATTGTAAGACCAAATCTTCTTGCTGCAGTATTGCTCTATATCCGCATTACACGGCCTGCAGTTCCTACAGCATCCTACGATGCACCCTACTCCCACCACATCTCCTACCCTGAACTTGCTCACACCTGATCCCACCTCCTTCACTTCTCCCACCACTTCATGACTGTCATTCATGTTAATTATTAATTACACAAATACACAAAATAATTAAATGTGTATCTATATTAATCTGTAAACTATGACCATTTAATAGGATTAATGTGTGTGTGTGTGTGCGCGTGCGTGAGAGAGAAAGGAGTGTTAGAGAGAGAGAAGTGGGACCCACCCCCAAGACAACCAGCGACGAATGATATATATATCCTAGCAGGTTTAATTAAGTCAATAAAATCTTAGACTCAGAAATCAGAATTAAGTCCAAAAACACACACACCACACCGTCAACTGCGTGCTGAATTAAAATAAAATAATAATAAAAAAAAGAGAGAGGGAGAATATACCCTGGAACCATGGGGTAATTGGACATGCCGAGGTCATTCTTAATCTGATGGATATCTGTGTGACAAATCCCACAGCATGTCACCTTCACATATACATCTTCAGCCCCCGTCTCTCTGTAATAAAACAAAATATATATATTTATTTATTTATCAATGACCAATTAAACAAAAAAAAAGGAGCAATCTTGAAAAATGAAATAAATAGAAAATAAAAAACCTGAGTGTGTATGAATAGGGTGAGAGAACACCAGAAGGATCTCGTGCAGCCCATCCCACTGTTTTCCTCTCCATTTCTATACTTCCCATTTTTTTTCTTTTTCTCTGATTTTTTTTTTTATTTTTATTTTCTCAGTTATGCTGCCTGTACAGACATATGTTATTATTACATATATATATAGAAAGAGAGAGAGAGATGGGAAAAGAAATATTTTTATTTTTTTTTACAGAAAATCAAATGTGCGACATCTCAGCAAAGTACAGTTGGGCTAATTGGGGTTGGTGAATGCTGCTTTCCTTTTATTTATTTTTATTTATTTATTTATCGCAATTGGAAATTAGGTAAACAATTTGTTGAAGAATGTTAGTAAATATGACGATTTTAAGTTCAGAAAGAAAAAAAAAATATTGCATGAATCTTTTATCTGTTTTGACTGGAAATATTTGAAATTTATTTCATATGCTGATTTTACTTAATTAAATTAAATTAAATTAAATTTTCAGAGTAGAATTTCTATTATATAAATGAGAATCTGCAAAGTATCGAGTATTACTTTTGAATTTTGATAATAAGATCGTTAGGTCAAATGCAACGTCACACAGTCGTCAGCACTCTTTCACAACGAAGGAAGAGTTTTATTATGTATTTAATTTCTTTTATTTGGTATTTACCATAATCGAATAATGTATAAAAAAAAATAAAAAAAAAATGGCCATAATCCAAAATGTTGGTCCCAGTTGGTGGTTAGAATTCTTTGAGGCAAAGCGACTCTGATATATGCATGCCGCCAATACATATATGTAATTATGATATATAGTATGTATGTATATATCACTTTGATTATTATTATTATTATTATTATTATTATTATTATTATTATTATTATTATTTTTTATTTATTACTTTCAGGCACTAAAGGGTTTTCATGAAGTACTACTGGAGTTGATGGGATCATTATCTATTTAGGGATAATTAATTATTCTTATTGCAAAAAAGTAGTTGGCTTAATACAATATAAGATTATGTTTGAGAAAATGATTAAAGAATAAAAGAAACATTTAATTTGGGTTTTTAAATGTGACAATTTGTGTTTGGTTGAATTGTTTAGGGTTGTGGCGACAATCGATTTTGAATCGAGTATCGAGTAGTTTGGTTTGATTTTCGACTCTGCCTATAAATACCCTGAAATACCATTAATGGAGGCACAAAGTATTTTGCCTCTCAAAAAACTCTTTCAATTCTCTAAATTTGCCCATTAAATAAATTAGCGGTCGGAGCAAGTGAGTCTATGTTAGTTGACCATTCGTCAACGATTGCTAAGTCGAGCTTCTCACAAATAGTTTGCCTAGTGCAGTTTACGTCTTTCGTAAATTTACAAACTATTATACGATAGTGTAGATTTACCACTGCACTTATATCGTCACCGAATTTAAACAGTATAAGAAAATTAAAAGTATTTTAAAAGGGCTTAAGTTCTTAAGCCCACGACGACCATATGACCTATTCAACATATATCGGGCATTAAATCAAGGCCCAGAAGTTTGGGCTTTAACTTCAATCTAGAGAGATAAAGTGGACATGGATCAATAGTAAATAAAGAAATCCAATACTATAATTTTGTTTCGTCACATGAATTAGATCAATTTAAATTAATAATTTTAATGCACTAAATATAAAAATAATTGCATAATTAGGACAACCTTACATGAATCTCTACCTTTAATTTGTATACAACAGAATTTCAATAAATTAATATCTTATTTAAATAATAAAAAATTCCCGATCTCGATTCATGGCCAATGTGCTAAATTAGTAATTCTTAAAAAAAGCATAATACATTACATTTTTAATAAATATAAAATACATAAAAAAAAATATTGAACATTACTTGAGGAGTCTGAGTACTAATAAATTGAACATTACTTGTGTTGCCAATAGTTGGATTGTAATTTGTGTTATAAATAAATAATAGCATGTGGATTTTTCTCGCATGTTATTTCTTAATCGTTGAACTCGATTATATATACCCTTAATTGGTTGACTTCCTAGATTGAGTTTGTTAATTAATTTATGTTATTTAGATGAAAACATCTCTATTGACATCATCTATTTGTCTAAAGAAATAGCCTTATATATGTGAAACACATTTTATCCAGACTATTTGAATATGAGTACTGGAGATGTCAGCTGAAATATTTGTTATTACTTTATTTGTACAGTCTGATGTGTTGTAGTATATGTTTTTCGAAGTTAATAGAAAATATTTGCATAATATTTTTAGACCGGTTATTCTATTCAATTTGTAGACTACAAACAATTTATTCATACGTTGCATGCAGCTTCTCAGACAATCATATATTATTGAAAGTTGTTGTTTTTTTTTGATTTTTTATTCAGTGGAATTGAATTTTATTATTTTTGTGCATGAATTAATGAATTGATTGATTAAAATAAAATAATCTGGAGATTTGAATAAGTAAAATGCTACTCATTTTTTAAGTATTAGAATCAAAAAAGAAAAAAAATCATCTTCCTTATTTTTTATGAACACGGATGAAAAAAAGAAAAAAATCTGATTAAATTTTGGAATGATCTGGAAAATGAAAGACTATTGTACAACTTTGCAGGGGTAATATTGTCCAAAATAGGCCTTGGGAGATACACAAATAAAATCCAAGTTGTTTTCATTTAATATGTAATAATATATACTTATCCCAATTATATATATATAATAGGTCAAGCAAGCCTAGTCCACTAAACTATAGATACAGAGGAAAAATGGGCAGCAGCCGACTTCACTCCGGCGAACCTCTGCAAAACATACACGTTTTCATGGTTTCTTTCCCGGGTCAGGGTCACGTGAACCCACTCCTCCGCCTCGCCAAGCGTCTCGCCGGTTTCGGCCTCTTCGTCACTCTCGCCGCCCCCGAATCCGCCGGAGTCACCATCCGTAAATCCAGCGACGGCGAGCCGGTTCGGTCGGGCCGGGGCGAAATCCGGTTCGAATTCTTCGACGACGGGTGGGACCCGACCCGCCCGAAAAGCAGCAACGGCCTCGACGCGTACATCGCCCAGCTGGAGCTCGTCGGCCGGGAGAAACTCCCCCAGATGATCCGTAACCACCAGGAAACGGGTCGACCCGTTTCCTGCTTAATCAACAACCCGTTTATCCCGTGGGTTACGGATGTAGCCGAGAGTCTGGGGATTCCTAGCGCGATGCTTTGGGTTCAGTCTTGCGCGAGTTTCTCGGCTTATTACCATTACTGCCATAACCTCGTACCTTTCCCTAGTGAAGAAGAACCAGAGATCGATGTTCAGTTGCCGTTTCTGCCATTGTTGAAGCACGACGAAGTTCCGAGTTTCTTGCATCCGAGCACCGATTACCCTTGTCTGAGAAGGGCAATTTTGGGACAGTTTGAAAATTTGTCCAAAACTTTTTGTGTATTGATGGACACTTTTGAGGAGCTGGAGCGTGAGATTATCTGCCACGTGTCCGAAATTTGCGGCCGCCCCGTCAGGACTATTGGCCCTCTTTTCAAGGAACTCGGTGGTTTCAGCGGTGATGGTGAGATTATCCGTGCGGATTTTTTCACGGCGGAGGATGGTTGTGTTGGGTGGCTGGATACGAAGGCGGCGGCGACGGTGGTGTACGTTTCGTTTGGGAGTGTTGTGAGTTTGGAGCAGGAGCAGGTGGAGGAGATTGCGTACGGGCTTCTCGCATCTGGGGTTTCGTTTCTTTGGGTTCTACGGCCGCCGGCGAAGGAGTCGGCGGCGGCGCCGCGTGTACTGCCGGTGGGGTTTCTGGAGGGGGTTGGATATAGGGGGAGGGTGGTGACGTGGGCACCGCAGGAGGAGGTGCTGGCGCACCCCTCGACGGCGTGTTTCGTGACGCACTGCGGGTGGAACTCGACGGTGGAGGCGCTGGCCGGCGGGGTTCCGGTGGTGGCGTTTCCTCAGTGGGGGGATCAGGTGACGGACGCGAAGTTCTTGGTTGATGTTTTTAAGGTTGGGGTTAGGATGTGTAGGGGTGCGGCTGAGGGTAGGATTGTCCGCCGGGATGAGGTTGAGAAGTGTTTGAGGGCGGCCACCGCCGGCCCGGAGGCGGCGGAGATGAAGGCGAATGCGCTGAGGTGGAAGAAGGCGGCGGAGGAGGCGGTGGCGGAGGGTGGTTCGTCTTATAGAAACATGCAAGATTTTGTGGACGAGGTTGTTGTCCACATTGTAGGTAGCGATTGATCACGAGATTCACTATAGTTATTTTTTTTTGTTTTAATTGGCTTGTCTTATTCATGCAAAATGCAATACGACACCGTTTTTGTTTTTATTAAAGATAAATCATAAATGTAATACGACACCTTGTTATTTAATTTGAAGTGCATGGATTTTGTAGTTTTGGAATCTATGGAGCATTTAATTAGGTAAACCAAAAATAATTATGAAGTATGTATAAAATATGAAAACTCTCTTTTTGACTTTTTGTTTGAAACTTAGTTATGAAATATGTAAATAGTCCCTACAAAACAAAAAAAATTACAAATCTAATTATTTATCAACTAAATTACTATATGGCAGTTTATGTGTGTATATTAAAAGTACAAGGGGTTATATGTACAAAATTCAAACTATAGAGAGTCAAGTGCACAAAGTTAAATTGTTATTTACCCAAGTTTCTAAAATGATAGGATATAGTAATTGCTCTCTAAAGTCTATTAAGTGCTGCTAATCTAAATCAGCACACATTATATTTATCAGAAGAAATAAATCAACACATATTGTCGTTGCACAAATACAACACGGCACGATAACTTTAGTAAAAGATGTACATTGACTTTTGACATAATTGTCCATGCGAATCTATATTTAAATATCATAATACACAAAAGGGGTCAAAAATAAAAATAAAAATAAAAATATAAATAGAAATAAACCCACCACATACGTTTATGTGCATATTTTTCTTCTCAATACAGATATAACAACACAGCCTCCATAGTACCATTTAGTGTCAGTACCAGAGTTGTTAACAAGCCCAGCTCGACCAGTTAAATTTTTTGGCTCGAGCTCGACCTTTAAATAATAATAATAATAATATATATATATAAAATAAATTAAATAAGAAGCTCGTGAGCTGTAGAACAACTATATATAATTGGGCCCGAGCTCGAGTTCGAGCTATTATCGAGCCAACTCGTTGAGTTCACGAGCCAGCTCAGCTCGTTTACCACCCCTACCACATACGATGTTTAAATAATGGATAACAATATAAAATATATATCCATTATCATGTTCTATATTATGAAATATGTACAATACAACAAAGGAGTAGAGAAATTTTGAATTTACAACAATACACATGATATATACCAGCAATCAATAACTGCTGCTAGAAGAAGTTCCCACGTGGGAGGTGAAAAAGGCAAGCATGCTATCATAAACATCTTCCTTTGATTTAACACTCAAAAGGAAATCAATATGCCCATAATTCTCAAGATAAAGCAAATCTGGCTTCAATGGCAGTTCCTTGAGAGTGTGCTGTACATCTGAAACATCTGCCAATGCATCTTTGCCCCCGTAACCCATCCATATCGGCAACGAACTCGGAATTGAGCTCAGATCAAATGCCGGTGGCTTTATTTGGCTGTAATATATCAGATTTTTCCATGTCCCGTAGTCGTACATTGCAAAAGTACCTTTACGGATCACTGCAGTATAAACAGAATTTTGGAAACTTTTTCGTCGTAAAAAAAAGGAAGCTTGCAATTGGTTTTTGAGTAAAGATGGTGACGAGACAGAGGGTATATAGAAAGGACATACTCTGGAAGAGGTGACGCAAGTTCTTAGAGGATGTGGGATGAGGCTCGAATTCGAGATAGAAATCAATCCGAGAGCTATTGAAGCAGCAATTCTCGCCTGCGCGAAAAGTAAAAAAAAAAAATTAAGATAGCTTCTCCTTTTTTACTAGCTAGCAGAAATTTTAAAGGAACCGTCTCTAATCCTATAACAAGAGATAAGAAAAATCAGTAAGAATCGAGTACCTGTAATAGAATTAAGCAAGTCACCGCATTCCAAGTGTCCATCGCACATCATATCCATTATCCGAGTGCCCATGTCACTGAAAAATCAGCTGAAATAAATCTTAGAAAGAGCTGGCTAATGATACGCAATGAATTGACAAAAGATCAAAATATTGTGGCACCTTTTAAAATTGAGTTCATGAATGCCCATCGCCACAATTACCTAGAAAAAAATGTAATTTGTTTCAGTATGAAAGAAACATTTCCAAACAGAAATGACTTGACGGCAGTTAACAAACCTCATCGAGATGCATTTTAACTAATCGAAGAACAAATGGAGCAGTTATATGTTCCAAGTATGATATAGGACAAAGAAGTGCAGCGGCTTCAACCATTGTTGCTATATCTGGTTGAGTTAACGCAGCCAGAGACATGATAGTTCCCTGTGTAAGTACAAAAGAAGAAAACGAAGAATTCAGACGAACAATCAGCACACTATTACACGAAAAAAAAAAAATTGTTGTATCGAGAGACTGAAGACCTGAGAATGTCCAACAACAAATACTTTCGAGTTTGTAACTGAATACACGTAACGAATCATTTCTCCCAGATCATAAAGAGCTAGCTCTTGCCAACTCCAATCCCAAAAATCCTGAAAATATAAAGGACCAGAACCTAAATATAAGTTTCATTATTTCTATCTTTTTGTTACATCGACAATGTAAGAAGAACTAAAGATAAAACGTAAACCTTATCTTTCTCTGATAGAGACACATGACCATGACTCCAACGTGTCCCGCGTACATTTCCAACCCAAACATCGAAACCTTGTGTGGCAAGAATAAAACCCAATGATTGATTTGCGGAATCCATGAACCATGCATCACCAGCCTGTTTGATTATCAGAGTTACAAACGGACAATCACAAAATAGAAAACATCAGCACATAAATCTCACTTGTTTGTTCACAATTTGATCAACAATCAAAAACATGGTAAATTTACACAAAAAAACAGAGATTTATACTATAAATACAAATACTATTGAGCGCTTTTTATACGACAAACTAAATTATAGTATAAAGAAACTTCCCCTACTACCAAGAACAACGGTTTAACCACAATTGAATATAGTTACGAATAATACATGATGGAGAAGGGAAGTAATCAAAACAAGCATTTCCGTTACGTATAATATCCATGTAAATTCATCGACTACATATATTCATTCACTAAAAAATTAAGCGAAAACAATAGTTACCATAAAAAGTCCGTGAATTAGCAAAACCGGAGAGCTCTTTTGCCCGACAATCACAGACGGGGATGAAACACGTTGAAGTCCCAATACGTATCCATCTTTGGTTTGAGTCTGGAACAATTCGAAAGATATATATTACTCTTATTAACCAATAATTCAACAAATAAATGGTTTAAGCAAACATAAATATACAATATTTAATTTTACCCAATCTGAATAATATTTATTGCAGAAAATAGTTGGCAATTTTGGATCAAACAACTTCTTCACCAACAAATAGAGTAATCGATAAATTAAGTAGATGGAGAACTAAAATTTGACAGCGAAGTGAAGTATATTTGAAGCGAGAAATTTACAGTGTGTTCGGAGCAAGGAAATCCCGACGGCTCTATAACGGAAGCGCACAGACCAACTGTAGGCGACTTTCGACGGAGGTCCAAGGCGGCGATGAGATCTCCATCCGCCTTGACGGCGGTAGATAGGAATATCGAGATGAAGAGAGCTGCCGTCAAAGCAATCGCCGCCGCCGCCGCCGTTGAGACTCCCATCGGACGGTGTTTCCTGGTGGCGGGAAGAGATCTCTCCTCCAACGACGCAGTGGAAACAGTTGGGGAGTGTGGCGTGTGATGATCGGCTGTGGTGGCTGTATCATCATCATCTGATCCATTTTCGTGGTTTTGAAAACTATTTCACACGCGCAGCAAAGGGCGCGTCAAATGTCGCACGTGACTTTCCTTTAGAACTGGGCCTTGCCATTTTGTATTGTGATTATTCGGCCCATTTTAACTTGGGTCAGAACAATTTCAAACACATTGGATGAAAAAAGAGTTTTTTTAATTAATTTTTTTAAGGGTAAATAGCACTTAAACACATGTGGTTTGACCTTTGTGCACTTGACTCCCTTGTAGTTTCAACATAAACACATGACCCCTTAGTCTTAACTTTGTGTTATTTTACAATTGGGAAAATACAGTTTCCGCCGCTCAAGTTTACATATATTCACACTTGGTCCGCTATGTTTTCAAAACACACGTTTGGTACCTCATGTTCAATAAAATCAATATTTTTAGTTATTCCCATCAATTTTTCGTTTGTACTAACGGAACCAAGCGTGTTCTCATGGCTGCCTTAACTGACAAACTAACGGTGAATGACGAAAATTATCAAAAGTGTTAAATTATTAAAACATACAGGGCCAAATGTGTTTTTTGAAAACATGAGAAACCAAATATGAAATCGGTGCAAACTTGAGGGATGAAAACTGTAATTTTCCCTTAATTACATCATAATAATAGTACACAAGAATGAAAATGCATTATTCGAAGTATATATATAGTATATACAATGTGAAAGACATAGAAATACTAACATAGTACTAGCACACTTTTATTTCAAAATTCTACAAATATTTATTTATACTTACTTGATAAATAAATATAAATCCAAGCATATATAAGGCTTTTTAATTTGTTTCAAATTGACCCCGTCAATTGTTATATTTAGCTTTGTAGTCCATCCAGAGGGTGTCAACAGATTTTCCAAGCAAGTCCTCAAAGAAACCGTCACTGTAACCATCTCTCATCTTCTTGTTGAGTTCAGCAACAAAAGTCCCACTGCTGAGCTCATCGCAGTAGTCAAGAAACCTAGCGGTGACGTCATACCCTTGGTCCCACCTTTCACCCTGATCCGGGGCCACCCAGTGGCTCGGCGCGTAGCCGGCTTTCAACCTCACATAATCGGCTACACACCTTCAATCAAGCCGCCCGGCGCCTGCCCGTTTCCGTTCCACTGCCAGATGTGCGTCATTTCGTGGTATAGAACGCCGGTGATCTCTCTCTTCACGTCGCCGGAGTAACCTCCGATGTACCTGCCGTCATCGGAGATTTTTTTTCAGATTATTATTTGGAAAAAAATACAGAAAAAGGAAAAAATCATAAATTATAGGGTAAATCACGAAAATCCTGAACTTAGGCTAAATAATAAAAAACGCCCCTATCTATTCGTAATTACCAAAAAACCCCTGAGGATTGTTTCCATGTTACACCAACCCTTTACAGCGTGATTTTTCGCGGATTTATTTTGATTTCAGGGAATAGGTTTTACACAATTTCTGACATTTTCTTTTATTTCTCACATATTTAACTGAAGGTATAATTGACTGTACACATTTTCTGTTAAAAAACTCGATCAACAGTTAATTAGAGGGGGTTTTTGGTTATATTACGGATATGTGGGGTGTTTTTCGTTATTTTGCCTAAGTTCAGGATAGTTTTTATAATTTCTCAAAATTATATTATATATGTATACCTGGCGCTGACATGGATTTCGTCATTGACAGCATAGGCAACCCCATCCATGTCATCGATGAATAAGTTGACCCGGTCAACGCTTTTCCGGTCGGAAGGATTGTCCTGCTGGAATATTCCCCATATGAATGTTGTGGCGGCGTCGAGGGTTTGCAGGCTGTATTCGCCGCCGATATCCGTTTCGAATTTGGCACCGCCGGGAGTATCTGCGGCGGTGTTGGTGACACTGTATTCCATGGCGGAGCTGAGTTGAATGGCTGATGATAGGAATAATATTGCCAAAGAAGAGGCCGTAATTAAACCTAAGTTGGCCATTTTTATTTGCTAAATAAATATTTTCTTATGTTGTGAATATGTATGTGGAGTTGCAAATATTCATTTATATAGACATCTTTGAGCTTAACGTTATCCCCTTGGTTATCTTGACTTGGTCAACGTGACAACGTGGAACAGTATCAGGAAAGTTCGTTGGTAAGAATTTATGTAAAGTTGTGAGAAATATTCAATGTCTTGAAAATCGAACTAGACATTGAACGGGAACAACCGAGGTCTGACGGGGTTTTTCTATTTTTAATTTTTAATTTTTAATTATGTATATGTAATTTTAATATACACAAAATTATTCATCACCGAGGTCCGATGCGGTTTTTCTATCTTTAATTTTTAATTATGTATATATAACTTTAATATACACAAAGTTACCTATTCATCGCCCTCGTCCCATTTAAAATAGGGGCTCTTGTGCACAAGTCATCAACCAAGCATGTTTATTATTCTAGCTTTAGGGGTTATATCTCTTTCACTAATAAGTTCATCCTTTTAATATATTTTATAAATAAAGGAAACATTAATGTATATGCCAATATTACCCTCAACCATTTATATCCAATTCTTAATTGTAACCTCAATTTAATATATTTTGTCCACAAAAATCCGATTTTGACCACAAAAATTCAATTTTGCGTTTTTTTTAGCATACTTTAATATGCTCCAATTTCATCATTAACTTAATTTAATCTCAATTTGACCCTAAACATCACAAATTATTCAATTTTGACCCAAATTTTTTTTTGCCGCCGGATTCCGGCGTTGACTTTTCAAAAAAAAAAAATTTTTTTTGTTTTTTTTTCTTTCGGATTTTTTCGCCGGTTTCCGGCGGTCTTTTTTTTTTTTTTTTTTTGCTTTTTTTTTTTTTTTTTTTTCTTTTCTTCCGGATTTTTTCGCCAGTTTCCGGCGGTCTCCGACGTTGACTTTTTTTAGTGTTTTTTTAAGTTTTTTTTTTTGGTTTTTTTTTACGTCCGCCGCTAAACGTTGACCGTAATTGTGCTGTCACTGACAGTAAATTAACGTAATTGTACTGCCGTTGACAATACATTTATGTAATTGTGCTGCCGTTGACAGTAAATTAATGTAATATTATTATTTTTTATTTTTTGTTGTTTTTATTATTTTGTTTGATTTGTTGACAAGTCAACGTAATTATATTACTGTCGTTGACAGTAAAATAACTGTAAACACAATAATACTGTCAACAACATTAATATTATTATTTTTTTGGGTTTTTTGTTTTGTTTGAATTATTCACGGAGTAACGTAATAATATTACTGTCTATTATTGTAATATTACTGTAAACACAAGAATATTATTTTGGTTGATGGTAATATTACTGTTGTTATAGTAATATTGCTGTCAAACACATCAATATAATTATTTTGTTTGTATTTTTTGTTTGTTTGTGTTATTCATGGAGTAACGTAATAATATTACTGTGTTTGATGGTAATATTACTGTTGTTATAGTAATATTACTGTCACTCAGAGTAATATTAATTCTTTTGGTTTTTATTTTTATTTTGTTGAACGGTCAACATAGTAATATTACTATTACAGAATAATAATGAGTTTTGTTGTTTTAATATTACTGTGCTAGAGATTAATATAGCAATATTACTGTGTTAAACTATAGTTTAGTTAATTTTACCGTGTTTAACAGTAAGATAGTTAATATTACTGTCAATCACAGCAATATTGTTGTTTAAACGAAAAAAAAATTACAAAAAGAAAGAAAGAAAAGAAGAAAAAAAAAATCGAAAAAGTCAACGCCGGAGACCGGCGAAAAAATCTGGAAGGAAAAAAAAAAATTTGAAAAGTCAACGCTGGAGACCGGTCAAAGCCAGAATCCGGCGGGAAAATTTTTTTTTGAAAAAAAAAAGTTTTGGGTCAAAATTGAATAATTTGTGAAATTTGGGGTCAAATTGAGGTTAAATAAACTGAATGATGAAATTGGAGCATATTAAAGTATAATGGGTTATTTTAGTCATTTACAAAAATCTGAACCA
Source organism: Erythranthe guttata (assembly GCF_056151865.1). NCBI lineage: Eukaryota > Viridiplantae > Streptophyta > Magnoliopsida > Lamiales > Phrymaceae > Erythranthe > Erythranthe guttata. The sequence continues at coordinate 1,851,989 of NC_142534.1, forward strand.
TGTGTGGACTTATTGGTAAAAGAGTTTTTTGTGTAGATGTGTTTATAAATAAGTATCCATTGATTGACTTATTTGTAAAGACCCCTTAAAATATGACATAAATACGTCCAATTGAATTGGTAGGATACTAGTCTACTACATAGGTATATTAATTAGCTATTTATATGTTATTCTTTTTTTCTTGTCGATACACCGATAAATTAGATTAGTATACATTTCATTAAAGAGTAAAAAGCAGTTTGCCCCCTAAACTAAGGGTCGTTTTGCACTTTACCCCCCAAACAAAAAAAATTTGCACATTTTTACCTAAACTTGTTAATTCGTTGGACGGTGCCCCCTAAACTGAATTTTCCGACTATTTTGACCGGAATGGTAAAACATGTGCATTGCACGTGAGATTTGCAAGGATAAATTCGTCCATTCACATACATCCTATATTTTAAATATAAATTAATTATTTAAATAAATTAAGTAAATAAATAAGCAAAAAAAAAAAGAAAAAAAAAGAAAGAAAAAAAAAAAAAGCGCTGTAACTCACAGCACCACTCTCCCAATCCCAAACCCCAACCCATCCCCAAGCCCCTGCCAAAAACATCCGAACTCAAATCAAAAAGTCAATCTTCTCCGCCGCCCTGGAGAGATTGAGAGGACTGCAACCGCGATAAAGGGATTGTAAGGACGGCGGCGATGGAGGTGGAGCAAATCTACTACATGTCAATCTCCGCCGCCATAGACCGGAGACTGTTCAAGAATAAAGACGGTGCCGGTGGCAGCGGCTCCCGTACGACCATCATCAAGAAACAATTCCATAGCTTCTTACTATGGTAGATTCTCCAATCAGTCTTCTCTATTTTTTCTCTCCAAAACCCTCTTTCTTTTCCCCTTTTACCACCGTTTTTCTTTCCTTTATCTTCTCCGTTTTCCTCTTGTTCGTCTCTTCCGCTTTCGAAATATCACTTTCGTTTATCAGCTTGATTGTGTTTGGAGGTGAGCAGAGTTTGTTAAGAAAGAGGGTCGGAGGCGGTGGTTTGTCTGTGTTGGGCCTGTAATGCTTATTTTAATGTTGATTCGACTTCGAATTTTGTTGTTGTTTTGGTGAATTTGGGATTTAGGATTTTTCTGATCGGTTTGTTGCAGCCTACGATTTTTCCTATTGTTCCGGTTTACGGTGGCAGACGAAACTTTTGGCAGGGAATGCGTTTGGGGGTGGTGGGTGAAGGGAAGAAGATGACATGCTTTTTTTTATTTCAATTATTATTTTTATATTTAATATATAGAATGTAGGTGAAGGGACAAATTTATCCCTGCAAATATCACGTGCAAAGCACATGTTTTAGCATTCCGGTCAAAGTTATCGGAAAATTCAGTTTAGGAGGCACCGTCCAACGAATTAACAAGTTTAGGTAAAAACGTGCAATTTTTTTTTGTTTGGGGGTAAAGTGCAAAACGGCCCTTAGTTTAGGGGGCAAACTGATTTTTACTCTTTCATTAAATAATCTTCTTAACTAATTCTTAATAATTATAGTTAGTTATATTATTTCTAAGAATATAGCAAGACTAATTCTTTTTATTCTGATCTTTTTGCTCGTGTATTTTTATTCATATAAAATTGCGTTCACGATTAATTTATACGTACGTAAAAATAAATAATAACTATAGCGACGACGAATACTTGGCCTTGTACTCGCTCCAGAGCTGCCCGACCGGTTTACCGGTCAGCTCGAAAAAATAATCATCACTATAATTAAACCTCATCATATTATTAAGCCGTGCAACAAACCCCGACTTCGTCTCTTCACAGTACTCCAAAAACCTCGCCGTGAAATCGTACCCTTGATCCCATTTATCCTCCATTCCCGGTTTCGCGAAACCGGCCGGATAGTAATTCGATTTCAATATCATGTAATCCGCCATTCCTTCACTAAGTCCGATCGGGGCCCGTCCCTCACCATCCCACTGGAACACGTGCGTCATCTCGTGGTGGAGGAGAGAGGTGAACTCCCATTTAATTTGAGGTCGCCTTGGTAGCCCTGTAGGTAAATGGAGCTCACGTTGATGGTGTCGCCGTACATTATGGCCTCCGCCCCGTCGTATTGGTGGATGAACACTTTGACGGTTTCGACTTTTTTCCTGTCGGCCCCGCTGTACTGCTTGAACATGTCCCAGATGAAGAAGTTGATTGTGCGCATTATGCTTTGGGTGTAGGGGATGCCGATTTCGGATTCGAAGCGGGACCCGCCGGGGGTGGTTTTGGCGGAGTTGATTGCTTGGTACTTCACGGCGACGGTTGTTGCCGGAAAATGTGCTGTGATTTGGAGGAGTGTTATTAGGATGAGATATTGGTATTTTTTTGCCATGGCTGTGTAGTTTTTGGGGTTTCAATGTAGTTCTTTTAGGTTTTATTATTGTGTGTGAAATGCTGATTTATGTAGTGAGGATAATTGGAATAAATTTAGGTAACCCACCGCAGTATTGACAACCTTCCTTTTCTGTGCTGTGAAGTATGAAGTTATGGACGATGATATATCCCTTTTGAAGTAGGAAATTACGCTTATGTGTATGTGGCACCTTGATATATAGCTAAAATAAAGAATTAATTGATATTTACCTTATTATAATATTATGAAGTTCTATAATATATTTAGTTATAAGGGTATATTACGGTCCTCGAGATAAGATCAAATTATCGAAAAACTCCTCATGTTTGAGTAATTACAACCACCCGACTATGAAATTTCTTACACGTCTAACTTTATGGTGTCAGATATATTCAACATAATCTTCTCGATTCGGTGAAATATTTTTTAGTTAGTACTTATTTTGCGCAAAACAACATTTTATGATGCACCACAATCTGATGTTTACAAGCCAATATACACATCTGATGATCATCTTGTATCTAAATGTGGAGTTAGAATTTGATAAAACGGGTACAAACTGGAGAATATTCCGCATAGTGTAAAAGATTCCACTAAATTTGATATTGCAAGAGTAGACATGTAAAAAAATTCATAATTAAAGGGTTATTGTAATCATCCAAATAGAAAGATTTTTTATTCGTAATTTATCCTTACCTTAAGGTGGCCGTAATTTACACTTGGTTATAATTAAAATTGAATAAAGCTGATAAAATTCAACATTTTACGACTAAAAAAAAAAAACAAATGGGTTCCCCATAATTGAAATGGGTTATTCAACATTGAACCGTACAACAAAAAAAAATCCAAACAAGCCCAATATTTTAAAAGTTGGCAAAATCCAAGCCCAAAACAGAAGAAACGAATTCCAGTGAGGAATAAAAACAAACAGTTTGTAGGCAGAAACCAAACTCATCAAGCAGAGCAGATCTCCTTCAGCTTACCCGCAGCAGATTCATCCACCGAGTACTGCAAATTGCCATTAATCCCAAAACATTTGATCATCAGTTTCTACATGAGAGAGAGAGAGAGAGAGAGAGAGAGAGAGAGAGAGAGAGAGAGAGATCTGTATACAGACACGCAGAAATGATAAAAAAAAAGGCGACCTTGTTGAGGATCCAGAGAGAATGCTTGTAAGTTCGGGCGAGCAATTCTTCGACGGCGGCGGAATCGCCGGGATCGACTTCTCTGTAGTTGACGAAGTTTTCGCGAGCGTATTTGGCGTAGTACGGCCTCGAATCCTCCGGCAGGCGGCGCACCAGCCTCAGCACTTCCCCGTACGCTCTTAACACCTTCTGCATTTCTCTGTACACCATCAATTAATTAGCACAAATTCAACAAATTGAATTTCCCGGTAACGTTAATTGCTTAGCAAAGGAGACGATTTTGCGATCGACTTCGACGAGGATTTGAATGAAGAACGTTTTTCTTACAAGTCAAATAGAATATTAATTCATCTAAAAAATAAAAATATAATATTAATTTATATGATGGTCCTATTGGGCTTCATCGGTATGGGCTATTTCAGGAAATACAGTCCACTCACTTTAATCACTACCTAACAATTGTAGCCCAAAGAATTACTATTTGCCTACGCAGCACGAAAACTTTAGTGTACGTATTTGCGTCTCGAAAATATTTTGTGTCCGACATTTGAGTACATTTGTTTGACACTTTATGATTCATTTTGCAGTTTCTGCGAAATATGTTTGAATAGCAAATTTCAAAATATTTTTGTTGCTTCACTAATTATTTACATTATTTAATGATCAATTGAAAATTAATAGTTGATAATAAAAAAATTATATATGTTAATATAACATATTTATGAATATACCACTATACTTCTAATATTTACACATTTTCCCCAAATTCTCGTATCTCCATTTTTGAAACATGCCGTGTTCCGTATCGTCATTTCTGTGTCCGTACTACATAACTATATTCATTAGAGCTAGAGTATATATATATATATATATATATATATATATATATATATTTGATCACAAAAATCAATATAAATTGGTTTGCGTGGTATGAAATGTACAACGTTGTTGAATTGGGGATAATTAGGTACATTGTTCACGAGTTGACCGTTCACCCAAGGACTTTAATTTGTTCGCTGCGTGCAATGCTATACACCGCTAGTAATATATTGCTTTCTACCAATTTATGTCACAGCTACACTCTCTAAGTACATTTATATTGATATAAACAGATATTTTTCTTTTCTAATTAGTTTCTCATTTTTTTTTTAAATTACTCTTTCTTGGGGATTTTTTGTTTGTAAGTAACAATTTATTCTGCAAAAATAAAAAGAAAGACGAAAGTAATGTTTGTTTACTATTGTACAAATCATGATATGTCGATTTTGTATACATATGTAATATTTTAGTAAGTAATATTATAATAATGATTCAGGCCATTCATTCATTAATTTATTTTTATTTATTTGCTAAGAAAAATATATGGTAGAATGAATATAAAACAAAATGAAGAAAAACGATGCATATGTAGATACATATCTCCAGCATTTAATACATCCAAGATGTAACCCTCATGAATTTCCTTCTTTCTCAGCGGACAAAAAACCACCACCGTGTTGGCATTCTCTCCGCCACCCATTCTCTGTATAAATCCGCCCTCCCTCCGCCACTTCTATATCCCACCACACTCACATGCACTAACACTCAAAAAAATATATTCAGAAAACTAATTAAAAATGGATATCTGGTCATGGATATCTGACCTTCCCAACTCGGACGAGTTGAATTATTCTCAGCTCACTTTCCAACTCGCTTCTTCCAGCCCGAGTTCATACAAGAACAACGATTCGACTCAGTCGATTCATCTCAGAGCCGAGCGCACCCTCGGCTCGAACTCCGAACCTTCGGTTGTCTTCTCCGTTTGTCTCCGAGGGTTTCAGTGTTCTTCTTCTGACGATGGAGATGAAAAGGTCATCTGGTCTTCCGACACGTGTCCTCTGTCCTCCGACGAGGACAAACCCACCTTCTTGCCGCTCGTACTTCAGCTCCTCCAGGAAATCGTGACGCGTGCGCCCAACGCGCACGATAGCACCTGCCCACGTTCGCAGCTCCAGAAGCTGAAGCCCGAGCCGGTGTCGTGGATACTCGACTCCCACTCGCCGGAGTCCTTCTCCAGCTTCTTCAGCCTCATCTTCCTCACGCGCCTCTTCTGGACTTGCGTGTGCGACGCGCCGTCGGAAGTCGGCTCCTTCTACTTCCACTCCATGCTCACCCCCAACCTCGAGGGCTTCTCGTGCAAGCACGCGCCGGTGCTGCGGAACTTCTTCCTCACCGTCGGGACCGACGTGGAGCTCTGCTTCGTCCGCACCTTCGGGTACATGTTAGCAAAGTGGCTCATTTTAAAAGACGTCGAAGCTGGTTTGAAATCTCTGACGCTTTTGCCCTCCAAGAATCTCGGATTCTCCTACGCCGTCGAGTCCCACGGGCTGTGGATTTTGAAGGGCTACTCTCCGGTGAAATCCATGCAGTGCATGCAGTCGTCGTCCGGCCAAAAAAATCGCCAGTTCCCCGGCGTGATCGAGGCCAGAGAATCCCTGCTGAAATACGCTTTAGCCCACCAGCAACTCGAGGCTGTAATCCAACTGGAGTATACGGTTCGATTCTTCGATAACTTCATCCAAGTCAACGCGCGCGTGGACAATATAAGAATCCACGTGGTGAAATTAGGGTTCAAGAATAACTCGGATCACGATAAGAATCTCGCGGACGAGAAGCATTTCCCATCGAGGATCCGAGTATGGGTCGGGCCGGAGATTGGGGCGGGCTACGTTGGCGGGCTTAGCCTGGCCCGGTCCACGGACAACACCGAGAGAGAAATGGAGATGCAAAAGACGTTGAAGGGTATAACTTCCGGAAATTCAAAGGTCCCCAGTGTGACAGAGACGGCGAAGATGGCGACGAGGACGAAGATCAAGAACTGGAGGTGCGAGCAAGACGTGGAAGGAAACGCCGCCGTTTTCGATGCGATTCTATGCGACAACACCACCGGAGTGGAGATCGCCACGTGGAGGCCTCCCGTCGGCGGGGGCGGGGTAATGGGGTTCAACTTCCGGGGCCGGTACACGGGAAGTGGCCGGCCGTTTACGAAATCAGGGGGGCTGATATTCGCCGGCGAAGAGTACGGCGAAGGTGTGGGGTGGAGGCTGAGCAAGGAGATGGAAGGGAGTGTGCTCAAGTGGAGGATTGGTGGGGAAGTTTGTGTGACCTATCTTCCTAATGACGTGGCATGTTCTTACTATGAGACAAGGTGTATTGAGTGGTGTGACGAGGTTGATTTGCCTTTGATTCCTAGTAAAACTTGAGACTTTCTATTATTTTATATATTATTCTTATTTTATAATGTACTTTGTTGTAATATAATTATTGGACGTGTACATAAATAAATATAATTAAACTAGGGGAAAATTCAGGCTATGTTTGGAAGTGTTTTGGAACTTATTTTGATTTCATTTTGAGAAAATATGTTTTGGGTAAAGAATTTGAGAATGAAAGTAATGTTTGTTTATATTTTGGAAAGAGACAGAATATACTGTAGCAGTCAAATCATGTTTAAAGGTGTTATAAAAATGTATTTTAGAAAAAAAATTGAAAGATGAAGTGATGTTTATTTGTTTTTTAGTGAAGACATTTTCACTGTAGCAGTCAAATCATTTTACTGTAGCAGTCGCATCATGTCTGAAGGAGAGATAAATTTTTGATATTGTTTTGAGAAAATGATTTGAGAAGAGTAATTAATAAAATTTTATTTTGGGGAATCAATGAAAATAAAATGGAACCACTTCCAAACATTGCCTCAATTTTCATCCATCAAGTGTGGTCCTTCGTGTTTGAGTAATTTAACACTTTTGGTCGATCCCATCATTTTACCGTTAGTATGTCTGTTAAAGTTAGTACTAACGGAAAATTGACGGAAAAGACTAAAAGGCTGTGTTTGGTAAGCTTTTGGGCTTCCATTTCCATTTTATTTTGGGGAAAGATGTTTTGGGATAAAATTTTGAAAATTAAATAAAGTTTGTTTGTGTTTTGAGAGGAGACAATTTGTACTGTAGCAAGTCAAATCATGTCTGAAAGGTGTTGGGAACAGGTATTTTGGAAGAAAAAATTAAAAGATAAAATGATTTGATTTTGTATTTTAGTGAAGACAATTTTCACTGTAGCGGTCAAATCATGTTTGTTAGAGAGAGAAATATTTGAATTTGTTTTGGAGAATTTTTTTGAAAATAGTGTGGAAAGATAATTTTCATTTTGGGGAAAGTGTGAAAAGAATTTGGAAAGCTTAACAAACATAACCTAAGTGTTTAATTTTGGAAATATTAGGTACCAAATGTGTTTTTTGTGAACATGTGGGGTCAAATGTAGAATTGGTGCAAACTTGAGGGGCGAAAATTGCAATTTTCCCATTAAACTACCTATTTTATTTTAGGGGCTTGCTATTATCAGTGCGGTTTTTTCCAGCTACAGTGCGAAATAATTCATTTGTCAAAAAACACTTTAACCTTTTACAAAATCCTCTCAACATCCAAATATTTCGACTTTCGTAGATCGTGATTTGTTTTCGTAGAAATCAGTTAAAACCCAACGATTATCAAGATGGCCAACATCGATCCCGTAAATGAGGTAAAAAAATACGTTTTAGTGTGATTTTTTTCGATTTTCAGTCGTTTCGTGTAGAATATCACGAAATTATTCAAGTCATTTCGTGTTGTTTTGCACGAAATGAACACTTTATTCGTGTTTTCCAGTCATTTCGTGTACAATACTACGAAATTATACCTATTATTTCGTGTAAAGTCACACGAAATAGCAGTAAAACTGTTTTGTTATTCATTTCGTGCAGTACTATACTAAATGTATGAATACATTTCGTGTAAAATTACACGAAATGTATGCATATACTTCGTGTGATTTTACACGAAATACCTAGTATTGTTATTAATTTTTTTTGTGCAAGTATCTAACCTTTTTTTTGTATTTACGCAGCCATATGACGACAATTTGTATTTTGATCCCTCGGTTTTGGATAAAAAGGAATATGAAGATTTCTCTCACTTCTTCCAAGTTGATATTGTGTTCGGCAGTAGGGAAGAATTAATCAACTGGGCGAAAGAAACTGCAGTTAGTCATTGTCACCGTTTGATTTGTCAGTCTAGAAGGGAGAATGCACAGTACATGACGTGTGACAAATACGGACATGGCCGACAAACGAATATCGATGTGGAAGATCCTAGAAACTCAGGAACAAAAAAATGTGGTTGTCCGTTCAAATTGATTGGCAAAAGGTCAAGGTTTGATGAATTATGGCGGTTGACTGTCAGCGATGGCAGGCATAGTCATCGTCCGACTTTGTTTCCTCACGGACAAGGTACGACTAGTCGTATAACTCCGCAACAGAAAGCAAGAATTAAAGAATTGCGAAATTCTCACGTGAAGCCAATGCTGATCATGGATAGACTGAGAAAAGATGATCCGACGATACAAACCTCTATGAAGCATGTTTACAATGAGTTGGCCAAGATTAAATCTGAGGAAATGGAGGGCATGACTGTTATTCAGTTTATGATGCATAACTTTCAAAAAGGCGAGTATCGATATTGGCATCGCGTCGATAGTGAAACGAGCAACACGATTACAGATATTATGTTTGCATGTCCCGAATCTATTCAGTTATTACGGTTGTTCCCGTATGTTATATTGATGGACTGCACATACAAAACCAATAAGTAAGTAAAAATTACGATTGTTCAAATTATGATTATTGTGTTTTAATGTCTTGTATTGTTTAAATATGTAAAAACAACATTGTTGTAGGTATGGAATGCCTCTTTTGGAAATAATTGGGATAACTCCAGTTGGGAGGAATTATACAATTGCTGTTGCATTTATGTCGCATGAAGATGCAGACACCTACGAGTGGACTTTGAATTGTTTGAAAGAGTTGCTAGATGGTGTCGAACCTGATGCGATCTTGACAGACAGAGAGTTGGGTCTTTTGAAAGCACTGCCAAATGTCTTCCCATTTTCGTATCATATGTTGTGTATATTCCATATAAACAGAAATGTTGAGGCAAATGCGACGAAATTTATGGGAGGCAACAAGGACCAAGGTCTAATATTCCGACGTGTGCTGTGGGCTAAGCTGGTGAAATCAGAAACCGAAGAAGAGTATCATTACAATTACAATGAAATTGTTGGACGGTATGCAGGGTATCCTAGGCTGATACAGTATTTGAATGATACGTGGTTGATATACAAGGAGAAGTTTGTTCGTGCCTATACTCGCAATGTGTATCATTTTGGCAACACGAGCACCAACAGGTATTACATGTTTTAGTTATTTAAATGATAAAAGATATTATATAAAAATAATATTTATTTTGTAATTTGATTGTCGTTGTATGCTCTGATTGTTGTTGTAATTGGATAGGGTGGAGAGCGCTCATTCTTCAGCGAAGGGTTGGTTAAATGCTTCGACCGGAGGTCTGGATAACGTGCAAGGCAAACTTCGGGACCAAGTTTATATCCAAATTAGTGAGCTGAAGTGCGATTTTTCATTATCATCCAAGATAAGGAAGCATACTGCAGCATGGCCGTGTTTTCAGGGTTTGATTTGTTATGTTACGCATCTGGCATTAGAGAAATTGGATGAAGAGATGGAGTCCCCGGCGATGCAAGATCCGAGTATTTGCACACACTATCTTTGGAATACTCATGGGCTCCCATGCGCGTGCAAAATTGTGCAGAAAATGGAAGATAATGACACGTTCGTCATTTCAGACTTGCATCCATTCTGGAGTACCATGGCAGTTGAGCCTTCGGAGCTACCTGAGTATCAAGTAAACCGCGAGGAGATTGTGGATAGACAGATTGATGACCTGAATTGCAATTTGAAGAAGATGAATTACACGAGTAAGATAAATGCCGTGGCCTCATTGCGTGGCATCGTTTATCCGTCTACGTCGCATCTGTCCGAGCCATCATTTGTTAAGACCAAAGGACGACCAAAGAATAACTCGACAAAGAGAGACCCTTCTGGATGGCAGTATCATATTGATGAGGAGACAATTAAGTCGTCGTGTGGTTCCAAGGGTCGCCAAACCTCATCTGGTGCAAAGATTCCTAAAACAAAGGTTGAGAGAAGCACTGATGGAACGCCTCAATCGAAGATGAAAGGTCGTGGTTCTCGTATTCCCACACAAGAATCTGCTGCCCCTACAATACCTGCACATGAAGGAATCGACTTTTATTCTTTCGTGCCCAGATTTATGGTCCGTCTTATTCAAGATTATGTTAACGTGATGGCGGATGGCAACTGTGGGTACCGGTGCGTTGCTCAAGCCGTGTACGGGGATCAAGAAAGATGGCCGCAAGTGAGAGGGGAGTTGCTTATTGAGTTATACGAGCATGCTAGTGTCTACACGGCGATGTTTGGCAGTACCGGATACGTTGAGGTCATACGCAAGTGTGACTGGACCTCAGGGCCTTGTCCACAAGCTTATTGGATGGACATGAATGAAATGGGATTGGCCATTGCTACCAGATACAGTGCATTAGTGGTACTTTTGACTCAAGTAGGGAGTATGACTTACCTTCCTATGTTTGGCAGTGGTCACTTATCATGTATGATTGTTGTGACATTGCACAACAATCATTTCATGTTTGTTAATTTGGTCGCAAATAGTCCACTACCACCAATCCATCCGGCATGGGTACACCATAGAGCTAAAAACTTGAGGCACTTACTCAAAACGTACAAACCCCGACTACTCTTGTACGAACAATTAAAGTCTGGTCGGTAGTTCAATTTGTAGTTGTATCTGAAATCTAGTTCAATTTTATTCGTATTTGAAATTTAGATCAATTTGTAGTTGTATTTGAATTCTAGTTCAATTTGTAGTTGTATTTGAATTCTAGTTCAATTTTTAGTTGCATTTGAATTCTAGTTCAATTTGTATTTGTATTTGAATTTTTAGTTATTTCGTACTGAATTTACCGAAATGTCACTTCATATTTCGTGGAAAAATCTACGAAATATGGTCTTCCATTTCGTAGAAAATTCCACGAAATATGGTCTTCCATTTCGTAGAAAACTCCACGAAATATGTTCTTCCATTTCGTGTACGTTTACACGAAATACACGATTTTTTTTAATCTAACAGTTTCGTCCTTCGTGTTCTATAACAATAAACACCGCTATTTCGTGTGAAAAGACACGAAATTATTGAGTGTATTTCGTGTAATAATACACGAAATAGCGGGCGAATTTGGTTTTTTTTTAGGAAAGTTACAAATGAAATAAATCGCACTGCAAGCCGGTAAAAACCGCACTATGAATAGCATTTCAGTTATTTTATTGCTAAAATTGGGTAGCCATGCAAAAATTGGGCTGAATTTGGGCCAATTTTTATATTAAACTTATGTTGATTAACCAAAGGCCCAATATATATATATATATATATATATATATATATATATATATATATATATATCCACTTTTAATTATTTTTCTAGGCTCAATTATTCATTAGCTTGCTTATAATAATAATAATAATAATAATAATAATAATAATAATCGAGACCAATTTGAATTTGAAAATTCAAATACATATTTTTGTTCGATAAGTTATGAGGATTCCTCGCACGGGGTATCGATCAGGAAAAAAAATGACAAAAGAATACTCGAGATTGATTCATTTGATTAAAGTTCCTTTAACTTCGACATGGTCGCTTCTGAAACGGAGCTCAAATAATTTTAAATAAACTTCCGCTCGACTCGAGTCGGCTCGATTGATTTACACTGCTACGTGGCAATAGGACGATGGGGGGACTAATTTGCGTGGTTAGAAAGCGCGTTTTGGATCTCATGACAGCTTATCCATCAAATCTTGCATCCTTAATTCCCACACTACATGTACTATCTTTAATTAGTACAGTTAAGAAGTAGAACTAGTATTTAAGACCCCAGATTGCAATTATTTATTGTCCTAATCTCATTTATGTTACTATTAGTATTATTATTTGTTGTTGTGGTGGTGTAAGAATCCCAGAAAGATTTGGTGCAGTCGAGGTAATAACTGTTGTGGAAAACTGTCGGTGTGAGATTGAGGTCATGATCTCATCATGACATCACCACCCCTTGCTTCTTGTTATTCCATTTAATTAATTAATTAATAATTACCATCCATTATTGTTCTTCTCGGGAAATTGCGTTTGTTAATTTTTATTTTAATCAAAAATGATTTTCTTTGATCTCTCTCGAGAATGTCATCATCAAGCTTAATATGCATGTATAAGAAAATTATTTGTTATTCTACGCAATTTTTTTGACCAAGCACACAAAGACCGATATCAATAGATGGATCAATAAATAATAATGATAAGGGATTTACAATAAATGTAAACCTTAAAAATTCAAGATTTTTATTTTTAATAAAGTTCATCATATAGTGTAAATGAGCCAGTACGATAAAAGTTCGAGCTCGAGCTCGAGCCCGCCCTTAAATTAGTTGTTCATAAGTTCACGAGTTTTTTTATATTTTATTTTTTATTCATAACCTTCTTTTTAGATTATAAATATTTTTAATAAAATATAATATTATTATTATTATGTAAAAAATAAAAGAATAATCAAATAAGCTAAACTCGAGTTCTAGCTCGACAGACTCAACTCGACTTGAGCTCAATCTCGAGTTCAAGCTCGACAGACTCAACCCGGCTTGAGCTCTAGCTCGAGTTCGAACTCATAAAAATGAAAGCTCAACGAGCTCGAGCTCGAAAAAATCTGGTGACTTTGACTCGAGCTCGACTCGTTTACACCCTAAGTTCATCGTAACAAAATTAGATTATATTACTATAAAATTATCAACTTTTGATTGAAACATGGATATTTTGTTGACGGCAGTCCACTAAACAAGCTCACATTCGAAGAGTTTATTAACCAAACAGCATGTTTAGTCGATAATTAACATGAAATGGTAGAGGATCAACATAAGAGTACATAATTATAGTATTTATACATATAGTCAGTCATTTGATGTATGTTTAAAAAACAAAGTAATATGCGTTCATGCAAAAAGAATGAATTTTTTAACAAATTCCCAACAAGAAATTAAATAGCCAAGTCCCATGAAAAAAATCCACCATTGGTCCACAAATGAGGCATGTCTGGGTAAAAGCTCCGCCTACTGCACATGCCTTTTTTGCAACATTAGAGAGAGAAAGAGAGAGAGAATCCGGGTGGGTGGGCCCCATCTCATTACACTCAAATCAAAATGGCTGTCATCTCTTCACATCCCATTTTACCACCGCCCATTTGCTCAAGGGGTACTCGCAATATTTTTTTTTTATGTATAAATACAGAGCCGAAGATTTGCCTACCCAAAAAGGGTTTTGCATTTCAAGAACCGAGTTTCTATAAAAAAAAAAAAAGAAAATTAAAAAGTTGAAATTTTTATGATGATAGTTCCAAAAGGGTTTTCTGTATTCTTGTTTCTTGTTTTTGTTGTTGTCGTCCAGTCAACATTTTCTGTGGGTTTTCCCGTGAAAGATAGTGACGTGTGGAGTTCGAGTTTGGAAGAAGACACAAGTACGAGGTTTAATAATCTCGAGGTCAGGTTCAATGCGCCTGCGAAGCACTGGACCGATGCTCTGCCCATCGGCAATGGCCGCCTCGGTGCCATGATTTGGGGTGGTGTTGCTAATGACACCATTAATCTCAACGGTAATAAAAAAAAAAATTTATTTTTATTTTTTTATAATTTTTTTTAATAAATAAATTTTCTTCACTTTGTGCAGAGGACACACTCTGGACAGGGACACCTGGCGAATATTCCGGCGCCGGTGCTCTAACCGCCTTATCGGAGGTCAGAAAGCTAGTCGATAACGGCTTATACGCAGAGGCTACTTCAGCTGCACTCAATTTATCCGGAGAGCCCTCTAATGTATGTTTTGCTTATTTTACTTGAATTTTCAATTTTTAAATTTAATGAAAAGAGCAATGGATGATGATGAAATCAAAGCAATTTTGTTCATGTTTCGAAAATGCCGAATGCGGAATTATATTTGGATAAATGTTTACAGGTTTACCAGCTCTTGGGAGACATAAAACTCGAATTCAGTGATTCTCACGCAGCGTATATCGAAGAAACTTATCGAAGAGTACTTGATTTAGACACTGCTACAGTAACAATGCAGTACTCGGCCGATAAAATCGAGTACACGAGGGAGTATTTCGCATCGAAACCCGATCAAGCAATTGTGATAAAGCTCTCGACGAACAAAACGTCGTCGCTGAATTTCACTGTCTCTCTAGACAGCAAATTGCACCACCACTCGTACGTAAACGCCAAGAACCAAATCCTTCTAGAAGGTTCTTGTCCGGGCAGAAGAATCCCGCCACAAGTATACGGAAACGAGAATCCAACGAAAAGAAGCCCTTTTTATTCGGAAGACGAAAATCCCAAAGGAATCCAATTTTCATCCGTTCTTGATTTGCAGATTAGTGACAGTGCGTGTGAGGTTCGTGTTGTTGACGGTAGAAAGTTACAGGTGTCCGGCTGTGATTGGGCGGTTATCCGTCTCACTGCGTCGTCGTCGTTCGACGGGCCGTTTACTAATCCCATCGATTCGAAAAGGGATCCTGGTTTAGAATCTTTAAGTGCGATGGAATCTGCGAAAGGATATTCCTACACGGATCTTTACGCGCGACATGTAAATGACTATCAAGGACTTTTTCATCGTGTCTCGTTACAACTTTCTAGAAGCTCGAATAGCAGCACGCAAAACGAGGTCGAGGTGATTACTACTGCGCAGAGGGTTACGTTATTCAAAACTTACGAAGATCCGTCAATGGTGGAGCTTCTATTTCAATACGGTCGATACTTGTTGATTGCTTGTTCGCGACCCGGGACTCAGCCTTCGAATCTTCAAGGAATTTGGAACAAGGATATCGAGCCTGCATGGGAGTATGCTCTCGTTTTTTTTTTTTTAATTCAATACATTTTTTCGGATTTTCCAATATAAATCGTAATTTTTTTTTTCGTTTTTTCCAATATTTAGTGGAGCTCCTCACTTGAATATCAATCTACAAATGAACTACTGGCCTTCATTATCTTGCAATTTAAAAGAGTGCCAAGAGCCTTTATTCGACTATATCTCGTCTCTGTCCATCAACGGAAATAAAACCGCAAAGGTGAAGACCTCTTTTTTTCTCCAAATTTTAATTTATTCATCTTACATTTTCTAATAAAGAATTAACAAATTTAATTTTCTTGAAAACACTAAATTTTTTTAAATACAGGAAAAAAAAGAAAAAAAAGAAAAAGCATTAGTATTATTTAGCTTGTACAAATTTAATGCATTTATGTGCAGAATGTTACAGGTGAACTATGGAGCAAACGGTTGGGTTGCGCATCAGGTATCGGATATATGGGCGAAAACATCGCCCGATCGCGGTCAAGCTGTGTGGGCCCTATGGCAAATGGGCGGTGCTTGGCTTTGTACACACTTATGGGACCATTACACCTACACTATTGACAAAGTACGAAAAATTAAATCGCTCGATTTTCTTGAAATGCAATGATTTTATAACCATTTTATGAAAAGCTTGTAGCTTTTCGGAATTTAATGAGACAAATTGCTTATGTAATTTTTTTTTTTTAATATAGGAATTTCTGAGGAACAAAGCATATCCGTTAATGGAAGGTTGCGCTTCGTTTCTACTGGACTGGTTAATCGAAGGGCGTGGAGAATATCTCGAAACTAATCCATCGACTTCGCCCGAACATATGTTTACGGCTCCCGATGGTAAACTCGCGAGTGTTAGCAATTCGTCTACAATGGACATGCAGATTGCGAGAGAGCTTTTTAACAACATCGTTTCAGCTGCCGAGGTAAATTAATTTCTCTTAATTTTTTCATTTTTTTTTCTTTTTCGTTTTCGAATGAACTATCTCGTGTTTAAGGTAATAAAAATATTGAAATATAGGAACTGGGGAGAAGTGACACTGATTTGATTGCAAGAGTTCGTAAAGCGCAGGCGCGTCTTTATCCGACAAGAATCGCAAAGGATGGTTCCATCATGGAATGGGTGAGCTGGCGGTTTTTTTTTTCGTTTTCGTGTTGATAATAAAAATATTGGATTGCTAGAAAAAAAATTAAATTTTCTTTCATTTATAATAAATGAGCAGGCGCAAGATTTCGACGATTCCGATACGCACCATAGGCATTTGTCACATCTGTTTGGCTTATTCCCAGGGCACACTATCAATATCGAACAAACTCCCGATTTGTGTAAAGCAGCAGAGTATACCTTATATAAACGAGGTTTCCAATTCATTATTAAATAATATAAATAAAAAAAAGATTTTTTTCTTCTTCAATATATCATAATTTTGAAGTATTTTGTTATGGAATAGGAGAGGAGGGTCCAGGATGGTCAACGACATGGAAAGCGGCACTGTGGGCCCGCCTGCATAACTCCGAGCATGCATATAGAATGGTGAAGCATATATTTGATTTGGTCGATCCCGAACACGAAAGTGATTTCGAAGGAGGGCTATACGCCAATCTTTTCACTGCTCATCCACCTTTCCAAATTGATGCAAATTTCGGGTAAAAAAATTTCCAAATTTCGAGAATTCAAAATTTGTGTCAGGGGGGCCATGGCCCCCAACGTTTCTCAAATCTCTATTATTTTATATAGAAAAAATAAATAAAAAAATCGTGTACAATAGCATTAACGCCCACCCCACCCCCCAACAAGATTTTTTCTAATGCAGTCGGCCCCCTCAGACTTAAAATCCCGGCTCCTCTAGTGATTTTGCAAAAGCGGAAAAACTCGAACATAAAAAAATATTCTGATTATGCAATTTTTTTTTGTTTATGGTGAAAGATTTTCAGCAGCAGTAGCAGAAATGCTGGTTCAAAGCACGGTGAAAGACTTGTACTTGCTTCCAGCACTTCCACGCGATAAATGGGCTAACGGCTGCGTTAAAGGTATTAAGGCACGCGGTGGAGTTACGGTCAGTGTTTGCTGGAGTGAAGGCCATCTTTACGAATTCGCCCTTTGGTCTTCGATTAATGGAGATATTTTCAAGAGATTGCATTACAGAGGAATTACTGCTATGGCTAATATTTCGTCTGGCAATGTTTATACTTTCGATAAGCAGTTGAAATGCTCGAGGATTTCTGCACTCTTGTGATTGATTTATCATTCGATTTTATTTTATTTTATTCTGTTGATCTTATAAACAATCAAAGAATCATTACTTCGAAATACTTGATTATTATTATTATTACTTTTTTTTTTTCTCCTGAATTTGTATAAAGAAAGCAAGCAATCTTGACGATTGATGGAACTTGAAGTGTTACTTGATTTAAATTCAATTATTTGGATATTAATTTACATGAAACAATCCTTTACCGAATCGTACCAAATTTCATTTCGGTAAATTTTGGTACTTCAAAAATTTGTATCATTTATCGAATGGAACTATTCAGTTCGGTACGACTTTTACCGAATTAATTTGGTTTTTTTGATTCGATAACGGTAAAATCGAAAATATATACCAAATACTAAAATTCCAAAAAATATTTACCAAATATCGAACCAAATTAGTACTTGACTAGTACTGAATTTTTGGTTCGATTCGATTCGATTCGATTCGATTCCTTGATTTAACGGGCGAGTGAACATTCTAATTTTCCATACTCATTCTAAGAAAAGATTAAGATACACCCCTAAAGTTATTTTCTCCTGCGTAGCACTGTATCATTTCTCAAAAACCCTCGTCAGAAAAAAGTAAAAACCCTCGCCATTTCTCCCAAATCCCGCATCAACAGCAACAATGGCGTGGCGTGGTTCTGTGTCCAGGTCGCTCATGTCCACCGCTAGGTCTTCCGCATTCCGCTCGTCGACGCCGCTCTCCGCCCCCCGCCGCCTCAATCCTTCTTCCGCCCCGTCCTCCCGTCCCATCCCCCGCCGCCTCTCCTTTTCCAATCCAAGGTCCTAAATTACAAATCTCACTGCTTTCATTTTTCACTTATTGCCTTAATCTCACTGCTCATGTTCTAATTGTTCTATTTTTTTTTCTATTTTCCGTAGTTTCAAAACCTAAAATCTCGATTTAGCTATGTATGATTGAGATGCTAATTGATTTTAGCCTGATTTATTACACTCAATTATTTTGTTGGCTTCGAAAAATTGTTTAATTAACGCTAATTAATGAAATTATGCGGTTTCTCTGGCTGAGGAGTTACATTAGTGTTGATAATGAAATGCAGGACACTGGGAGAGCTGGGTTGCGCTCAATCGCTACTGCCGATGCATAGCATGGTGGCAGGATTAGGGCTGACATCACACTTGGCGGTCAATGTGCGAGCTTACTGTGAGCTGTACAATGGTACCTTCCAACGTTCTTGTCAGGATCGCTAGTATTCTCTTTGTGAGTCTGATAATACTATTGTCGTTAGGCTAGCACTAGGCGTAATAATTGCTCCTATAGAAACTGAAAAATTTGCTATATGTTTGTGAGTATTTCTTTCTCTAATTGATTTGAACTGATAGTCTAATATTGCCACCTGCGAGATAATTCGATGAATTAGACGGTGAAGTGATTTATAATACTTGGCTTTATTAGGATTGGTTGATAATTAAGAGTTAGAAGAATTTGGATCGTTTGGGAGGAATCGAAAGATATTGATGTCAGCAATTTTTCCCGCAATCGAACGTAGGACACCACTTTTTTAGGTTGAATTTTACTTTCTCCTGAGTCTGTAGTTGGATCTAGTGTAGATTTATTTTAATGGTTGATGCTACTGAATTGGAAAGAGGGTTATTGATTTTGGGGTCTTTTTACTTGTGTTGGAATTTGGAAATAAAAATAAAAATACAACAGTAGAGCTTTCTGAACACTTGTAGAATACTGGCATAAAATTACTTTGTTTCACTGTTAATGTTCTCTAAACAGATACACACACACACTCATGTGCACATTTAAATATATAATAATCTAAATCCACAAATATTTAGGAATCTACACTTTCGCAATGCACCTTTTACGATGCTTTTATTCATTTCCTTCTATTTGTCACACTTAACGGTGATAAACTAATGAAACTGAATGGCGTGAGGTGGAAGTCAAACTTTCATACATTTTATTAGTCTTTTCACTTTTTTTTTGTTCCTTCAATTTCAACTTTTTTTTATTTATTTTTTATTTTGTTGTCCTTGAACATTAAATGTTTGGCAAAATGGAAAGAAATAACACAAACTTAGCCTAAGGTCCTAAAGTTCGATATCTCGTTCCAGACTATTCTGTGGCCCGTGTAATTGGCTTGTATTCCAAGTTTTCAACTGGTTCTAATGTCTTTAACTTTTCAAATGAAATTATTTGCTTTCGGGCATTGTATAGTAAGACATGAGTAACGTTATCAGAATGTGCCCACTAAGCTTATGTATGTCTTAACCGTTGCCCTTCTACCTTTGTTATCCTATATTAGCATAATGTTTGTCATTGAGAATTCAAGTCAAATAACTGTATGTGAATTAATAGATTTTTCATCAATATCAGTTTTTTACGGGCCCTTTCATGTGTATCTTGATCTATGACCAGAACCTTAAAAATTTGCAAGAGTCTGGTAAAACCAACTGTTTCCATTTCTTACTTGAACCCATTATGTGGGTGCAAGAAACTTGGACAAAGAAATGAGAAATGGACATGGTTGCTTCTTCACCTTTGTAACATGGTATGTCGCCTTTAGCATGTCTGTTTCAGTTCCACTATACTAGTGCGAAACAAAGTGGTCTACACATGCTAATGCTTCTTGAAGTGATTGACACCTCACCAAGCATTTCTTAACAAGACTAACTCTATGTTTTTATAATGTAATGATATGTATATCAGACAAATAAACACACGATTTTCTAAGTTCTCTATAATCATCATTCACATGATTGAATTAACCGTGTTTCATTGTGGTGCAGGTACTTGAACTTGTTGTTGGGGGTATAAGCACACAGTGAGTGCTCAAAGAACTGGAAATTTGTCAGCAAGGGGTATCCTGCAGGAATTTCCCTCAGGAGAAACGGAAAATATCAATAAAAGAATGATTATGCATTTTCATTTTTTTTTTAAATTGTGGACGAGACTTAGTTATAGCCAAAATTTGACCTGAATATGGAAATACGATTTTTAATGCTTCATTTTGTGAATCATTGAACAATTTATGCACAAATGTTCATTATTCCTGCTGCAATAGTTTCTTGAACTTGGCAATAATTGATAGTTTTTAATCTTATCTAACGCTTTAGCATCGTATAAAGTTTGAGCTTTAGCTAATATTACCGACTCTTAAGACTCGATCTAGTAAGAACCAAGTACGGTTACTGGTAGAATGGAAATTGCATGAACTTGCTTCCTATTCTCTTTCTTCCACAAGAAAAAAAGAATGAAATTTGAACTTGATTGTTTAATGTATAAGTCAAAAAAGAAGTACATATACTCACTGTCAAGTTGCATGAAAACAAGGAACCCTGATATGAATAGTTGTTGTAGGGCTGCAATATAATGTGTACAATTAAAGTGGTTCTTCTGTAAGCTTCCATTGTCAATAATTTTGGGGCCACAGCTTTTATAAATAAACTGTGAAATTTGTGGCATTAGGTGTAATAGTTATATGAGGAAATTATTATTATTATTATTATTATTAATATATTGGGCCAAAAAACACATGTAACGAAGCATCTTCTTCCTTGCAGGTGTTGTTTAGTTAGCCTTCAATTATTTCATTGTAGGGAAAATCTGGATTCTTCTTGCTAAGTAGTTATCACAATGGAACAAAACCTCTACACTGGGTCCACTATAAGTTATTATTTAGCAGCACAAGTAGCAGCATCGGAGCATCTCCCAAATTCTTTCAGGTGCGTGTATCGTAAGGCTACGCTATAGAACCCAACTCGTAAAACGAAAAAAATAACCCATAATTGCCCATTGGTTATTTCCATGGAATATTTTATTTTATTTTATTTTAAAAATTTAATATTGTGGCGCTACTCGAAAGCAAGATAATAACGTAAGAATATGATTTAACACATACATAAAGGATAAAGGAGAATTTTGCAGTTCAATTTGAATGCGTATAGCTCAGTTTCACATAGAACTGTTGAAAAAGTTGCCAACCAAAAAAAAGTCTATCAGCTTTGGAGATTCTGCTAACCTAATCCCTTTCGTTTTCCTCGTTTGCTTTTGAACACAAACCAGTTCCGTGGACGAAGTTAGTTTACTTCGCTATTCTTAATCTTATCTAACCTCGTTTCCGATTCTCTATCCCAAAACGATATTTAAATTTTTCATATTCCATTTCAAAAAGTTAATTCATAATGATTTCATCAAGATATCTTATTTATAATAAAAGAATCAAAAGTGTTGCGAAAGTCAACACAACATCACCTCGTCTTTGCACTTTTGAAGGGTTTTTTTTACCTGGAAGCAATCAAGAAACTAACTTACTGAACAAAAACCATATTTACATATACATTGACACAATCACATTTCCTACAAACAAGGTAAACATGCAGGTATTGTTTAATTTTTCAATCCAAATAATTCAGCCTGCCTAAAATTAGCAAGTTTTGACTCTAGTAAGTAGTAAAGATCCCTTCACATAAAGCTTTACAAAGGTGCACAACACTGTCACACACACATGTTAGTGTGTGTGTGTCTAATGTACATATTCACACAGGGATATAAGTCAGTAGTGCAACCAACACTCACTACAGAACACAGTTGATAACCAATGTATGTATGTATGCATATGTAAGAAATTAAATAACCTCCCCACCCCACCCACCCACCCACCCCCACACAGTAAGCAAATAGGTTTTGTTTGTCCTCTTCTCATCATTGCACTATATAATAACACAGGCCATTTTAAATGCCAGAAGGGCATAAAAAAAACTGCCAAGAAAACCCAACACTAAGACACCCACATAGATACTCATGTTTCCACATAAAACTAAATAGAAACTGGTAATAGATACGCGCAAATATTTCTATATATCCACCATTATTGCCTAATTTTCAAGACCCTACCACTTTCCCAAAGACTTTCTATGTATCAATATCAGAACACACCCCACTATGGGTATAATACTGCAGCCACTAGCTCCAACAATCTATATTCTGGATCAAAGCTTATCATTCACACTCACCTTTTCGTTACCATAGGGAACACTTTGAACTTACGTGGGACCTGTCACCATTATATCTCAATACCCTATTTCACAACTAACCATAGTCAGCCTCCGAAAGAAAATAAAAAAAAATGAAAACTGTTAGAAGAATTTACCATATCATACCAGATCAAGATCAGGTTCTAAAGCAGCCCGCCGATAAAATTCAGATAAAAAGATCTTTGCCTTACCATCGGATAAAGTGTAACAAGAGATATCGAGTAGGCAAGCAGAAATCATGGCAGACAATAAAAAGTTAAAAAAAAAAAAAAAGATAAAAAAAACCATGATGATTTGTTTTTTGACTGCATGACTGCATAATGGAATGAATTGTCATTAGATTGGCAACATAAGTATAGTTTAAACTAATCGCAATGGAAAGTTGATGTGGTTTCAACAGATAAGGAGAAAAAAAGGAAAAAAAATGGTGAGTGGGAATCTCAAGCTTTGACAGAGGGCGACAATGAAAGATGACGTAAGCATCCCCCTTGGGAAAAACCAAGCATCGTTTAGGTGGGGACAAGTGAACAGACATCTATGATAGATCTAAAAATGTCTTATATCACAATTCCTTCATCTTGTCAGTCTCAATTTATTCCCATCTCTCATAATATATAGAACCAATCTAAAGAGTCTTAACAGAGTAGGAATTCAACGGAGTACCTCAAATCCCACCAAGTGAATCCAAACGAGAAGAAGACTCTTCTTCCTCTGCACCGAAGAAATCAATCGGCAGAGCTAGAACAA
Organism: Erythranthe guttata; assembly: GCF_056151865.1. NCBI lineage: Eukaryota > Viridiplantae > Streptophyta > Magnoliopsida > Lamiales > Phrymaceae > Erythranthe > Erythranthe guttata. The sequence goes on from NC_142534.1 coordinate 1,875,427, forward strand.
ATAAAAAGATGCCAAAGCAAGAAATTAGTGATCAAGAAACAGCACAAAAAAATCCAGGAGAGTGGCTGAACCTGAGCCTAGGGAGTAATCAGTCACAAACACTTACGGAAACCAGCGATGCACAATCAAGAACTGCTTCTTCAGCCAAGATTTTCTCGTGCAACTTCTGCATGAGAAAGTTCTACAGCTCACAAGCATTGGGTGGGCATCAGAATGCTCACAAGAGAGAGAGAGGAGCAGTAAGACATTACCAGTCACACAAAATGATGACTCTGCCAGTGCCAATCCATACTTCCATGTTCAGATCACTTGGGGTGCGGGCCCACTCCCTCGTGCACAAACCAGGCAGAGATGGAACGGTGATTGCAGGGAGATTTGGCGAGGCTGACACGAGATACGAAATGGCGTGGCAGCCTGGCACAGTGGAGGCGGCAGATGTTATGTGGCCTGGAAGTTTCCGGATGGATCCACCACCACAACCGGAGCTGAAATCATCGAACTCGAATTTGCTCGACTTGAATCTCAAACTGTAATCAGCTATTTATCTGTTATCGATTGGGTTTTTTTCTTCTTTTTCTTGTAACTTACTATAATGCTTCCAGAGATTTGCCTGTCGCTATTTAAAGCTGAGCCCCAGTATTATATTCCAACAGAGGTGCTTATTATGCCACTTGATGAAAAAAAAACTTCCAGCTCTTTATTTATGTGTAATGAGTAAAACAATAAGTTACAGGCTGTTTATAGATATTCTAATCCCAAGCACCTGAACTATATTTCTGGCTGAGTCTTTTTTATCCTGCGTTCCAGTTTTATTATGTTATTTGTCAATTCATACAGAACATCATCTTGAAAAACAGTGGCTGTTTCCATGATCCATGACTATAACTATCTTTACAATGAAAAGGAAGCTTAAACTAACATAAATTTTGAGTAGATAGCTGTTTCAATGATTCATGACTATAACTACTACCCTTACAAATAAAAGGTGGCTGAGAAAAACATATATTTTGAGTGGGGATGAACTATTTGAAATCTTAAAGGCTTTTGAAGAATCTCCAGCATAACTTCACTCCAAAAACTGGTTAATCTAGAAGACATGTGTAATACACAGGTCTCTACCCCACCTTTGAACAACCAAATTAATGAAGCAAGTTTTAATTGTTCATTCCCTACAAACTTCCAAACAAGCATAATAGCAAGAATAAACCTAGGTGCAAGTGCAATGTTACAAATAAGCATCTCTAACCTTCTGCATATAAGATACAATAAGCTACATTAAAGTAGATTAAATATCTATTTTTATGCATTCATTGCATCACGGTCATCAACTAGAGGAGTAAAAATAATTGTGCATTAAACTCTGACGATGGCATGATGATATTCACAGCAAGACGGAAAATAGAAGGTAAAGCAGGCAAGCAGGCGTTACGAACCCCTAAATATGAAAAACAAAGACTGACTCCAGTTTAACAAGCTGAATGTCCATCAATTGGCACATCTGCCTAGTTCTTTATGACAAATGCATATCTTATTTTAGTCGTCTCGGCAAGAGTAATTAACAGAGGATAATATATTACCACACACCCAACGTATCCCCTATTTGGAAACTTATACACAATTGCATGTTATCTTTAACAGGTTTTTCAAGGATTGAAAATGAGGTGGTTGATCATGGTGAGGAGCAAGGCGACTGGCTATTACCAGTATTTCAGGTAGCAGGTCGTGGCAGTGAAAAGTGAAAGAAAATGATAATGGTGGCACAGGGTAATGCTGGTTAGTTGAGGAACTAGCTGTAAATGAAGGGAAGTCCAGTCATCTAAAAATTAATCTGCTCAGTATACGATCCTGACTAAATAAGTGCGGGGAGCGCTGGATTTACTACTATTGTTAAACCTTATTTGTTCACATCAACCAAAACAAACACATAAGGCCCTTCATATTAATGAATAATACATGACAGAGAACACCACTTAGTCAGTATGCCTTTGACTTGACAAGCATGTGCTTAAATAATTATTGGCTCCTCTTATGAGACCCTTTCATTAATTAGTTAAGTTGCCAACAAACTATCATTTCATCTGATGCACCATGGCCAATATACCAAATTACCTGTGGGGTATACAAAAAACTTACCTCTCCACTTATTCACCTTTTAGAATCTCAAGCGAAGCCCTTAGCCATGCATATCTGTTATAAATGGTTTCGATTGTCGACCGAAGTGCCATACTTTCTCGTGTATGGGCTAGCGGTCCTCCATTCCACTTTGCCAATTTAGAGACACTCATCACATTTCTCTTCCGTTTCGTGTTTTCAATCTAAAAATTAATCACAGTTGCACAGACATATATAATTACATTCCCCATCGTAGCAACTGATTTCTTTAGTCAACTCGGTAGTAACTCAAATGTTCACCAAATTGCAAATGACTTAATTAAGAAAACTTTTAAGTAAAGTAATTACAGTGAGAGACTTTCACGTCATAAATAACCATCTTAGTTCCATCAAATACATTATGGATTCCTCACATTAATATAAGATCTACATCATATGTCGCTCTTAATTCTCAAGCAGATCCGCTAGTATTTCTTCAGTAGTTAAATAATGTTGAGGACTCGTTACAGCTTACAGTATTTATGTGAATATAAGCTTTTGGGTCTTGCGCGTGACAATTGGGAGCCTTTCACTGATGACACCAGGATCATTGTATGCAGCAGAATCAGCAGGATATCCTTTCTGCAAAAATTAATAAAAATTGACTTTCCAAGAAAAAAACAATTAATATAGAAAGAGGCCTACTAAAATGAATGCAAGTTTAGATAACGAGACCAAAACTTTATACTTTGCAGGCTAATTGATTTAAAAGTACTTCACAATTAATTACAGCAGCAACAGATATAGTAAACCTAAAAGTAGAACTACCTTGTCAAATACTTCTAGAGATGGAAATTACAGATACCCAGGCTATAATAAAGAACTCTTAAAACTTTCAAGAGGTTGCGTCGGAAAATCATAATTTGTGAACTGATCAAAAGGAAGAACAGAACATCACTCACAGAAGACAAGGCCTTAAAGGTGGCTTCTCTCCAGCAGATTTCTCGAAGAATAACCGGTTCCTTACCCTCCTTGAAAGTACAATGCATACGAGTGTCCCTCAATCTCATAAGCACTCCATCAACTCTGAGCTGCAAGATAATGTCAAATACTGAATAACCAGGGAAATATAAGTTCAAAATAATATCATCCTATAACAGTTAGAGACTCTAGAGTTCACATATAAAAGATACACAATATTTACTGATAAGCTTGATGCACACTTCTGACGATTAAAAAACAAGAGATATCTAATTTCTGCATGCTCCCTTGTCAAGGAATTATCTTATGAGATTTTGTTTTACAAACTCACCCAGAAGCGTAAGAGAAGAAACCATCCACTTGCCATGACTCTCTGCAATATTATCACACAAATTAAGAGGAAATAATTTATCCTCACTCCTTTCTGTCAGGAAACATGAATATAATGGATAATCGAAGGTGTTACTTTACCACTTTAACAGTCAAAAGAGAGACACCGTTATCAGCCAATTCATCTTCATACAATATAACCTGTTGAAACATAAAGTAAGTTGTCCATGGTGTGAGAAAGTAAATTGAGACAGTAATTTCACATCTGAAGCATCCGATCCTAGGAACTCCAGAAATGACTCATTAACTAATTACATACCTCATCATAGAAAAGGATGGGCTCTTTAGCTGCCAATGCAGCAATATTGATCTGCTCTTGGCAGTCTTCCCAACGAGGATTACAGCTGCTTTTCGCGGGATCTCCTCCAGACTAATAAATGAAGAATAATATATCTTAGGAGTTCAATGTATAAAGCAATTAGATCAACGTTAAGATCAATATGTGGTTAGCAAAACTGGCAAGCCTAGCCTATATAAAGTTGCACCAGAAATAATTATTAGGTGCAATTAGCATAACCAACAAGAAAAAAAACAGACAACTAATCTCTGTTGCTATTTTTAAAACTACGACTAAATCATATTCAATAAAAATAAAATACTTTACTCTTTACTTCAGGCAAAACTAAGATCAGGTGCACCAGAGAAAGAAAGTACACCTCAGGATTGTTTTCAACAGTAGCAGCGCCACAGTATGGTGTTGTGAATGTATAATCATAATCCAGTATCACCTGATCCGTAGGATTGCTGCAGGATTTAGAAAAAAACAGTAATGAGAAGAGATATAGCGAGATGAATGGCATACGTGACATTATTTCATGCGTAATTTGCCATTATTTTCCCAAGTTTAATCATGCGTAATATGCGTCATACTCTCTACACAATTGCACAAAGGCACTAAAGTGACCACTCTATTCTAAACTGAAGTCACTTTCTCAAAAACCTCGAGCATGCTCCTAACATTTAGTGATCACACCACTAGGACAGTTAAGATTCTTTCGACAGGTGCAGGCATGCAATCATGTGTCTGACTCGTCTTGGCAACTCTCGGAACCAAGAAAGATTTTTCTAAATCTGCTTCAACTCTGGGAACTATGATCATGAAACTGAGGTACTTACCTTAATATATTCTATCTCAGTACCTCAAAATAAATTAGCTTGGACATAATAAAAACTTTTTTATTCAAATGACTTATGGAGAAACGATATGCATACCACCGAAATTTCCATTTGGCAGCTGCTGGAACTTCAACTGGAGGCAATGCTTCCTGCTTCCAGCCACATAGAGCATCAAATGCATTGAAATGAATCTTAATGCCACTACTCACATGCTTAAGAACTAAAGTACTCTCCCCAAAAACCATCTCTGGCAAGTGAGATGTCTTAAGCTTCTCTTCCCACCTACAGGTACATTTAGCACTTATAATAATTCCTGCTGAGCAATGCTTATATTAACAAGAATAATATATTCTACATCATTCGGAGTGATGACGCTTGAGAAAGAGCAGTTAATCCAAAGAAAGAGTCATATCGAGAATTAACATATTATTGGTAGCTGAACAACTTAAAAAATAAAACCAGTACTATTCCTAGACTAATGGTAGAACAAATGACATATTTCTACCAGTGTGCGAAGATGTACTAAAGTAACAAAATCGTAGTTTAACCGAGTGGAACTCCAATATTTTTAATCTTTTTTTGGTTCCTTAATGATAGATGTTGCATTTGCTCAACAAGAAACAGTGGTATGCATATAATTTCCTACATAGAAATCGAACAAACATTGTAATCTTACCAGTCAAATTATGATTAATTCCATTGCATCTGTTACTTAGTTAACACCCAGATTACCATATTTTATTCTGAAAAATTGATATTTCCAATTTCAGAAACAATTAATCATCAGCAAAAAAAAAAAAACGAAGCCAACAACGTGATGGTTCAGTGAGGCATTCTTAATCAGTAGTAGCATCGCCGATCAAGTAACAACTGGTTTAAAATAGAGAAATCGCAGCAGTTTACTGGAAATTAACGATCATATTCAAGCATTTACTATTTCTACACACACACACAGAGGAGAGGGGGTAAGAGAACAGTACTCTTGGACAAGAGAAGAGGTGAGAATAGAACGTTTGCGAGTCTCGATCTCCCAACCACGAATCAGAAAACCTAGTCGTCCGCCGCCGAGAGCCACCGCGCCGGCCGCCTTCAACTCCGTCTCGTCGCTTTCATACTCCATCTTCGATTAATTTCAGTTGAGAAAAAAAAAAAGAAAAAAGTTTTCTTCGCTCTGTTCTTTTCTGGGGTTACTCTAATTTTGACCTTTTGCTTATCACGCTTTTTGACTAAAAGTGATTAACGCTTTTAAAACAGTCACAAATCGTTCGGGCCCAAGCCAATGTTGATTGCTACAATGGGCCGAATGAAGTAAAGCCCATTACATTAATATTCTTTCCTTTTTCCTTCTCTTTTTGTTTTTTACTTATTCCTTTGATAGTCGGAAAAGCGCACTGAACGCCGGTCTTTCACCGGAGAAGATGAGTTCAAGATTTCTTATCTGAGAGCTCCTTAATTAGTTCAAGATTTGATCCTTATTAGACAATTGCCGCGTGAGACCTTTCAATTATTTAATTCATTTATTCGAGAAATCATCGGATCGAGCATTCCAATGGTCTTGAAGTCAGCTCGTCACCTACCGCGTCTCCTTTTTCTTCATATTATATTACCCTTTAAACATAAAGAAAACTATTCAAAACAAAGGTGTTCACTTATTCATAAATCTAATCTTTATTCATTTCACCAAAAGGATATATATCATATCATATACATCACCAGTGTTTCTTACAAGAATGTCTTCTCTTTCCTTTTCTTGAACACCAAACAAACCAACAGTTTTATTTAATTAGTAACAAGTTTGTTACAGGAACGCTGTGTGAGACGATTTCGAAACACCAGAAAGATCAAAATCTAAAAAATATATGTCAAGAAAAAAGAGGGGCATTTCAGTCAATGTCTTCCATACGTGTACCAACAAAGTCTGGTATTGCTCGTGTCCGAAATCCCTCCTGGAGAAACAAGAAAGAAGGAACATAGAATCAGTTTTCGATAATTAACTTATCAATAATAGCTAAGCCTAAAATCCAAAACTTCGAATAAAAAAAAAAAGTTGATTCGTTTCAAACCTCGAATAATAATGCGGGAATTTCGCCGGGCGGACTCAGTGAGGCGACGCATTTGAACTGTTCCAAGAAGAAACATAACTCCATTATTGCCATCTCAAAAAAAGGAAAAAAAAATAAAAAAATAAAATAAAATAAAAATCGAGATACCTTGTGATCCATATACTTCTGTCGAACGGCTTTTGCAGAAGTTTCACTTCTGAGTAGCAGATTTTGGAGTCTGAGTACACAATCTTTGAGTTCGTACGGTTTATAACCCGTATGTTGTTGTAGATCCAGTGTCTGCAAATTATTTTAAATCATCAGAAATACGATCGATTTCATTTGTTCTAAACAATTTTAAGTTAGTTCGATCACACCATTTAATATGGTGAGAACTAAAGAAAAGGCTATGAAAAACTTACCCATGAGTGAAAATGCGGGTCGATAGTCAATCTCGCAAGAAAAACGACCGAAGCAGCAATCTTAGATGGAAGGTGTCGAACACAATCGTAATCGACTAAACTCAGCTCAGCCAGACAGCAGCAAAAATAGTCGAATTTGAGATTCGAGAACTGGAAAAAAAAAAGACGATAACCAAGTTATTAGCATTACATTCAGCATTTTCAAGAAAAGAGAATAGATTTTTATAGCCTCACCACAGGTTTATCTTGAGCAGCCGTCGTAAAAATTCTGTCAAAAACACACACACACACACACACGTTACATACTGAACGAGATTTCACATTGAAAACTGAAATAAACGAAAAGGAAAAGGGACGACTGTGTATAAAAGATTCTAACCTGAGAAATGTTTTAGTTGTCGGGCTACCCATCTGAAAATCGAGAAAATTAAGGACATCCTTTTCCATATTCACTACCTGTTTACGTTGCATTTGTGAATAAACGTAATGCAATAACCTTAAAACTACACTATAGGATATGTTTTTTTACATAGACAAACAGACCTCTTCTTTCGTGTACGTGTTGTCTGTTATGTAGCAAAAATCCTCGACACGCGGAGGACTAATTTCTTCATATTTTCTGCAGTTTTTTTGTCAACCATATAAGAAATTTTGAAATTACAAATTACGATACAAATCGGACAAGGGAATAATCGGCTTACGATGCGACAAGCATGCAAGCTACACCGAGAAGCTGAAGGTTTTTCCTGGTAATTTTATGGGCTGTTAAATAAAGGTCTATACAGTTTACGGTGAGAAACAGTGTGTCTGAAAGGAGCTTGTATTCTTGCGAAACTTCGACCAACCAGTCGACTAGAATCGATCGCATAACTGGGGTGATGTCGTTTTGAATCTTTTCGATGTAATTCGACAACGGCCTTCGTTTCGCCTCGACCTAATACCGCGCAAACCGAAAGCACCAAAAACAGATTCATTCAGCAAAAAATTAAAATCCATAAGACTACTTATACAACAGTCCATCTATTGAATCGAAAGGCGAAAAATGAAATCGAAATCGGGAATTGTAAATGCAATAGGAGAAAAGTAAAACCTAGTAGAATACTACCTCCAAAGAGTGTAGATGTCGAAATATCGAAGAAGCGTATCCCGACTTCTGCGGCGGCTGCTCATCGGGTCCCGGGCTAGCCACCAATTGTAGATTCAATTCATTTTCCCTCTTCTTCGGATCCGGATCCTGTTTGAGTTTGCGAGTTTTCCCCAGACCCGGGTTCCGAGACAACGAATTGGAGGAGGTGTTCGTGAGATCACCCAATACAACCCGATTCTTTTTCGCCGGATTGGTTCCGGCGGATTGATTGGGTCTCTTACGAGATGCTCTGTTTCTCGTGGGGACTTGGTTTTCGATGCCGGCCATTTATCGAAAGCCCCTCTTTTCTAAGAGCTTGCGGGAAATGGGATTAGGGTTTTTAGCCAGGTGCCGGCGCTGATTACTGTGCGTTTGCTTGAGTGGGAGAGGTGAATGGATTTTTATAGTGGGTTTTGGTGGACGGAAAACTGAGGTGAAGAAGCGGCGGAATTTTTTTTCTGATTTTGTTTCTGTTTGACTTCCTGCAAATGCCGCCATTTTTATGATTTCAAAAAAGCTGTTTTACCGCGCAGTCTCTCTGTTACTATTTGTATTATAATATTTTAATTTTTTGGGAGGAATTGTACTATAATATTTAATAAATTTAGTTTTTTTTTTTATAGTATATTTTGCTAAATCGAATCAAACAAAAAACATTAAGGATATTAATTACATCTGATAATTATTAAAAATTATTTATAAACTTAATTAATTTAATTATGGGCTGGAAGCCTAAAACTAATGATGGGCATCTCCTTCATATTGAGCCTTTTTGGATATTGATGCTATAGTTTTAAGGTTTGGGCTCGGATTCTTATCTCAGTCCCATTAGTTTAACACTGTAAATACTAAATACCTAGTTACATTTAAATAATGTATAAAATTATATATAATATTGATCATCTCAAAAACAACGTGGCCCAATGACTTCCTTCGTCGCTCTGGGACGGACCTGCGAAAAAGACTGGACTGACGCCGGAGTTAGCACTCCGACAGTCAAGTCAGTATTGGATCACGTATATTTTTGTAGGATATTAGATAATGTGTAATTATGAGGAAAAACGTAAGAATCTGGCCCTCTTGTGGGCACATGCATATTTATAATATCCCTCTGGCTCGCTCTCCGAGTGTCCTTGAATTCCGGTTAGACGGGCCTGCTTCGGCCGTTCTGTTTGCCTTTCGGCCGGGTGGCTCGGGCCATGATGATATCTCTACTCTCCAGGCTTTACCACATCTAGGTAGTGCAAAGAACTCCTAGCATGTCCTTTCCATAATTTATTGGTCGCACTTAGTCATTCGGACATTAAATGTCATTGACAGAACACTCCAGACTTTACCACATCTATGTAGTGCAAAGAACTCCTAGCCTGTTCTTTCCCCAAGTCATTGGTCGCACTTAGTCATTCGAACATTAAATGCCATTGTCAGAACATTTAACGTGCCCCTGGACGAACATGCCAGCGCATTTATATCTCCCTTTTCGTACTTTCCCAGACCTTTTTAAGTAGGGACGGAATTCCCGAGCGCCGTTCTCAATTCGTTGATCCTTCCCCTTGTTTTTAGCCCTAGTCGAGCCGTCGGGATGAGGTTGGGTTTTTCCCGATTTGGGCTCCTTTCTTTCCTTTGGGCTGGTTGGGCCATTCCTGGACTGCTTGTAATGGACTTTCGACTTTGGGCCTTGTGAGTCAGGTCTTGGTCCGGATCAAATATAATATTTTCGTTGAGCCACCAGCTCTGCACTAGAAATTAGTGATTACTGTGTTCAAGCTTATTTTTATTTTTCTATTGAATAGGGGTTAATTATTAACTAGCACCAAACCCAACATATTTTGCTTAATTGGAATACTCGTTTTGCATATCCCAACATTGCCCTTATATTTTCCATTTCCACACAACAATTTTTTCCAATTTATGTTCCATAATCGAAATTTTAATTTTACCTTTTTCTTTTTAATTTATTTATTAGTCCTTTTGTTATTTTTTTTTTCTCTTTAATTTAGACAGGTCTGGTCAACTACTGACATCGTAATTAACTAGCTTAGTCCCACTACTGAAACCACTACTGAAACCACTGCATTGAGCAACAAATTTGTGGTATTCAACTATGATTTTATGTCGACTATCACAATTTAGTAGTTGATTATTATACTTTAGTAGCGTAATACCACGAATCAGTAGTTGAATAATATGATGATTTTAACAGTCGGCTACACTAATCGACCACGATTTCAGTAGTTGATTAAATCTGTCTCTGAAAATACAAAAAGTAAATAAATAAATAACTTCAATAGAAATTACAAAACAATATTGCTTTCCAAACTTTCAAAAGAAGATTTTATTTTCTGAAAAAAATAGATAATATTTGGGGTAGGATGGTGTATTGATATGTAATAGAAGGGTATAATGGGTAGATTACAAAATAATAGATTTATGTTTAATTAAAATATCAAACCAAGGGAAATGAGTTCAATGTCGAGTGAGTCTGGGTTTTAGTTAAGTATAGAATAGCTATACAAGTCAGTAAGCAGGCTATCAAACTTACCACTTATTCCAAATCAGTCCCCAGACTCTTGGTATTTACGTGGTCTGCCTGAACTGGTAGCGCTAACCATCGGCAATCAAACGAGGATCAGAAAAATTATAAATATTTATGCATAACTTCAAAACGTCAGCGGAAATAATATTAACTAATACCTATGCCCTCGAAAATTTTACAGGTCTACATTGTATTATAGAGGCAGCGTGATTTGATCGTCGTAACATAACAAACAAGTTCTGCATGATTTCAAATTTCATCGGACTATGACAACACTCACCGGCAATATTTTTAACTTCACTTATACGACTATTTCAAAATAAATTTTCAGGCTTACAGAACAGGCTTTTTTGGCAGGCTGAGAAGTGGCTGGGAATCACACCGCCGGAAAATCTTCACCGGAGCAGCGGCGGAGAAGTGGCGGAAGTTAGAGAGAAAGGTGAATGGGTTCAGAAATAAGAAAAGGTGATTCATTAGCAAAAAAAAAAGGCTAATTAACTTGCCATTGAAAAGTTACGGAATTCCGGAATTTTCTCCACTGGCATTATTTACCACGTTTTCCAATCCCAGAGTCTGATTGGAATTGTTACCTTCTGTGCCGACACTTGTCTGAGGCTCGGGTGGCTTCTTCTCAGTTGAGTTTGATTCCGTTTGTGGTCTATGATTGTAGCTCCAACGAGCATTTTCGAACCATTTACTAACCTGAAAAAAAAATTAAAAAAAAAAATCAGATAAAATTGAATATATAAAACTGAAATCAGAATATAAATATACAGACCTGCCGAACTGTGATCCCTAATTCGTTTGCCAGGTTTTCTTTAGCAGCTCTTTGGGGGTATTGATTCTCACTGAAGGATACATAAAGTCTCTGCATCAACACATATCCATCATTGAAAATCACCACAAGATATACCTAAAAGCTGAGAAAACAAAAGAGCAAATGGCGGTTGCTCACAGAGTTGTTAATAGTGTAGCTATCACGGACACTACTACAGGTACCTTCCATATTTTCGTCCATATATCTTTTTTTAAACAAATATTTTTCAATAAAATTAGGAAAACAATCACCATGGCTGTAAAAGATATGGCTTGCGTTTAGAAGCACACTCATTTTGGCGATAAATACCTGAGTTGTTGCTTCTCCGAGCCGTTTCAGTGGTCGTTTTTTAGAGGTCGTACTGGAACCATTATTAGCTGGCGACTCATTTGTTCCCCCATCAGCAACTTTTTTTCGAGGTCGCTTAGAAGAACGTTTGCTTGCTTTCTGGTTTTCATCCGTGGTGTTCGTGTTACTCTTTGTAATTGGAGTTTTATCACGGGACTTCCGCTCAGATTTTTCAGGATCAATCCTCCTTCTCTTTCGAGTGGTGCCATCATCAAAGTCCTCGTCGCTTGAATCAGAAGAAGCATTTCCATATGTTTCCTTCGATAGAGCGCAACAGTTTCCGTAAAAGGATGAACCCAGTGAAATTAGAAAATAAAACAGAAGGAACAAACTGGACGTACTAAATTGAAGTATTGTTAAATAAAGACGGAACTTCTAAAGGTAATGTGCTAGTCGATATACAAGAAAAGGGCACTTAATTATGACTATCCATTTCATAGCATAATATAATCTCCCGCTACTTGTGTAAAATAATAGGATTACTAATCAAGTACCTCCTTCCATAGAAAAGGGGTACTTCCACTGAAAGTTTCATGTGCTTAAAACAATAACAAAATGCAATAAACAAATATATAATTACATGATTTGAAAAGTTTTAGGACAAAATAATGTCCTAACTTTACAATTAAAAAGTGCTTGAAGAAGCCAGATTTTTCCAAAGAAGAGGCCAAGGGTATTTCAGTAAGTTTGGTTCAGCACCTATTTTACGGAGTTCGGGTATTTGGGTCTTATATCAAGTTTCACGTCGATCATGATTTATCTTAGAACAAATTTATTCGTAACTCTATTAGGCAGAAGGAAATGGTGTATAGTTGTGTAACCTTAGCAATTTCCATTAACATCATATTTTTTTGTTCACTCCGAATCACTACTTCATCAAAAGAGCAAGTCAATTCCTAGGTTTCTGTCATGTAATATTAACATCTGCTAGACATCTCGATTTCTATGTCTTCAATAATCCTGAACCACAAAATATTATCACATTGCTTTACCATCGCAACATGAAACCTCAGAATTTCTCAAAGAAGAAACTTGTGAACCTGCTCTGCTATGTATGATGGGGAAGTACACAACACATAATTTGTCCTACACTATACCAAGGCCTCTAGTGTACTATGTTTAAGAATAAATATCCTACCTAATGTAGACCTCTGTATTTGATGCAAATGCACTATCCACTATTTCGAACTTCATCAGTTTCGGAAAAACCTTGTGAATCAGTTAAAAAAACCAACCATCTGACAATTACCTTTTCCTAATTTTATTTACGTGCAGACTCTCATTATCCACAATTACCTTTTCCTAATTTCAGTAAAAAAGTCATCAGACCCTCATAACTTTTACTTTTAATGACATGATTGGATATATCTATAAAGGTTATCAGAATATGTCGAGTAGGCCAAACTCTAACTAACAAAGACAATATAATTAAACGGAAGTTGTGCCACAAAAACTTCTGAATCCCATTAAAAATCCAGTAAAAATGACAACGAAGATAAGCAAGCAACCTTGAAACTGAACCTAATACTACAATTCACTATGGAGCGTAAATAAATATCGAATGTTGCGAGTGCAATACGTCAAACATAAAAGTCTTAGGAGAAGAAACTCACATCAAGCAATTTCTTGTAATCCAACCGTTTCACTTGTCTTTTGCCAGCCACAGGTTGGGCATCGGTCTCCATAAGGTAAACCAGCTCATCTTTTAATGATGTCCTCTTCATCCTACCCACTTTAGGATTTTCATCATTAGAGCCTGTGGAGGGTTGCTTTTGATCTGCTGTTTGTCCAGGATCTTGACCAGGCTCAGTGGCATTTTCTTCAAGTAGAGCATCTAGGTCCTCCGAATCAGAGGTAAAATCAGAACCTGAACTGTCCTGCTTTACCTGTTCGTCTTCATCTGGAGCAGATGGATCAAAATCATCGTCTTCCGAATCCTCAGAAGGAAGCCCCTCATACTTATCGTTATTAAGAGGAGCTGCTACACCATCAGATGCAGAAAAGTAGTCAGATTCATCAGAACTTGATTCGTCTCCTTCAACCTTCTCGTCTGCATTATTCTCGTCCGCATCGGGCTTATCGGGATCATAATCATCATCCTCAGCATCATCTGATGAAGACCCAGAACAGTCATCAAGTTTCTTTCCAGATGCAGCTGCAGCAGCCTCGGGAAAGATCTTCTGTGGACGAGAGAGAGCATAACAATAAGCAACTAATTTCGACAATTATAGGAAAAAACACGTCAAGTGGAAAAAACTAGACCTCCCAACTGTCAAGGATAGAGATTTTTGTTCCCTGGAAATCCTTAAGCATGTCAATGCAATCAACTTTACAATCACATCCAGGGCAAAGCCAACCTTCATCGCCCGGAGGAACTGTATGTATATACACGACCCAAACGAAAAGAAAAAAAAAAGGGAACAAAAGTGAACAATTAGATATGAATTAAGATAATGGAAAGAAAACCAATCAACTGGCTGGGCATGAATTACTTTGTTCTTTTAACAGAGGGGGGTCTAAGCAGAACTGATGAAATCCACGTTCACAGGCACCATCACATAGAATGATATCATTATCAAGTGGCAGTTCCTTGGAGCCACATTTCGCACAGAAAATCTGCAAGAATGAAAAGAGGGCTTTAAGATTCCTAAATGCCAAATTTAGGATAAAAATGTAAACATCAAATCCTCTTCGAAGATATATCACCAACGAAGGAAGCTTTTTGTAGAAGCAAAACTAAGCATACCAGTTATTGCGAGACAAGGCTCAAACCTAAAGGATGGGACTTAAAAATCTCAAATTCATTGGCCTACATAACACTTTTTAGCAAACCAGGAAAGTTTTGCTTCAATTTATTTACTTTTAGATGAAATTGTCGACATAATATCAAGCCAAACCTACCTTTGTGAGGCTTTCACAATGGCAATCGGTGTAGAAATGAATCTTTATAAACCATCAAGTACCCAAATAATATTCAGATGTAACATTAACAGAAAGCTGCAGCATTTGTATCAGAAACATCAATGCACACGGAAAACGAACATGGTCGTATTAAAAAGACTATAAATATTTGGACGTGAAAATGATGGATAAAAACTTCAACCAAATAATTTGATAAATATTTTCCTTTTTTGTATAATAAATGGGCACAAATGAAAGAAACATAATATTTTCCAGTCCAATACAGAGGCAAAGATAACGAAAAGAACCCACAGATTGATTAAAGAGAAGTCCTTGACTATTTTTTTGTTCTTTTACTATTTCCACTCTCCAAAATAAACCCCGAAACTTAAAACTCCTCTACAAGAACACTCTGTACATAGCCAAGTAGAAAAGCTAATCCAAGTGATTCTTTTGGAAAATGGATAACTGAAAAAACAGATTTGCAGCATTAGCACAATCTGCATGCAGAATCTACTACATGCACAAGATAGTTCAATGGGATTTAAGCAACGTGACCATATTCTCAGTTCAATGTAATAGAGATAAAGAAAAGTTATAGCTACAGATTACACTGAATTGCCTACATCTTCGCTGTCAATCTCTCCTTGAGAGTCAAACAGAGATGTTGGAAGCTTTCCCACAGCAAGTGACAGATCAAGGTTCTCAAACAATGCTCTTATTCTCAATTTGTAACGTAAAATATGAGATTTTGCCCGCTGGAGCTCCTTCTCAGGCTTCAACTTTTCCAAGCTGTAAAATGTGCAGAAATGAGAAATGTTTTGAAGAAGAAGCCAGGCATCAAACAGACAAAGTTGAAGAACAAAGAAAATCGACTGACATGATAAAAGTCCATCCAACATCGATTACTGCATTCTAAATTTATCCATTGTCTCATCTACAATGCATCAAATTATTGTATTATGAATTACATGCTTGTGTTATAACCCCCAGACAGATATCCATCAGCGTTAAAACAAATTAAAACTAAACCAGAAACTGCCAAATCGAGGTAGAAATGATGACTGCATATAAATCAACACAAATGGATAAACATGTAATCTGAAACAAGATTTGATGATAAAATAAATTCATACGGCAGGAGTGATAAGCCAGCATATGAAGCTATCTTACAAAATAGATGGAAGTAATTCATTTCAGAAATCTATCATGACCATATTATATCAGAGTTTCCAAGTTGTCAACACGTTAGGTAGATACCACATTCACAACCGTAAATTCAATTAGAGTTGCTTTATAAAGAATACTAGCAGCCAGAAATTTAAAAAATAGTAAACCAGCATCATGCATAAAAAAAATCCAAAATGACACGAACCTTTGTCCTTTCCAACCTTCAGTGCAATAAGCATCAATTAAACTTTGCTCGTACTTTATCCGGTGTAATAAATATCTCAGATGTGTCCTTGTTCTTGAGTATTCATTGACAGTAGTATTATTCTTCACCTGCTTCTTTTTTCTTCCCTTCTTTTTCTTTTCTCCATTAGAACTTCCTGCTTTAACAGTTTCATCAGCTTTAACGGTTTCATCAGCTTTAACAGTTTCATCAGCTTTAACAGTTTCATCAGGTTCAGGAGCCTTGGGTCTCTCTTGCGATTTTGAACGCAAAGACCATGAACTAATCACTGGACCTTTCACTCTAGATTTTCTCTTTCTTGATTGCCCAGAAGCGGCGCCATCTTCATTGTCAATCTGACCAGAATCATTAGTGAAATCAATCTGCACTGGTTCTACTTTTCCACAATTAGGATCATCAGAAGCTGCGCCAAGAGGTGTACCCAAATTTTCATGATTTGTCGACCCATTGGAGGCTACTTCCGTATTTTCAAAACCTGGCAACTCTTCTACATTTTCCAATAACGGTTCTTGTTTTTCTGCACCTGCGTTAAGGGAAATATCTTCCTGCTTTGGTTGTATTTCTGTAGTTTTATCTGATATTTCTACTGTAGATACTAATACATTTACGATAGTCTGAGGTGCAGTCACTTCTTTTTGCTCCACTGTCTCAGTAACCAATCTGTCACATTCCATTGGTATCGATCCATTATAATTTGGATCTCGAGTCAAAACTTCAGAACTTTTCGATTGTTCTATCACGTTAGGCTCGAGTTCATGAGTCTTGTTGTCTGTCCCTCCCATTTGAATGTTCGAAGCTTCTAGACTTGTATCCCTAAAACTAAGAAGCCCTATTCCACCTATATTCCTCCCAGCCCTTCCACTGCAGGTTGCTAATGAATTCCCGCCGTACTCTTGCAACTATATATCCCGTTTACCACCTCCGTAATTTCAAATATTAGAACACCAAAACCCAAACTCAATCATGAAGATTAGCAGTTAAGTGAACTCCACCTTCCAGCTCCACCAAAAGCCCGAAGCCCGAATGCCACAGAAAAACCAAACACAAACACTTTGCTATTCCAATGTCACCTACAACTCCTTAAACAAAAGCAAACAACAAACACAGCTTCTTAGTTTCCAAAGTTTCTACAACTTGAATTACAAAAAAAAAAAAAAAAAAAAAAGGAAATTTAATTTTGACATCGTATCCAAGCTGCTAAAGACACATATACACGCAAAAAACTTGATTCGTACAGTTACCTACGGTCTCAGATCAAGTATATAAACACATATGCTTGTAATTTCTACAATTTTACTCAAATTACCTAAGTTTTTCCTATCAAAAGCTGAGACGAAAACAATGAAAAGCAAAATGAGAGGAAAAGTAAAGTTACCGGCTGAGAAGATTTGCTCACCCGAAGATTCTTCTCACCGCAGAGCAAAATGCGAAACCGCCTCTCAAAATTAGTGTGTGTGCTTTTTCGCGTCGGAGTGCGTGTGCGCGCTTTTAATCCTTTATTTTAGCGACGAGCTTCCTTCCCTCCGCTCACCGCTGACACAGAGAAATGAGGTGGGCTTTCGGCAAACCGCTATTGTGCGCACCCGATTATTCCAGAGTCCATTTAATAATTATTTTTAAATAAACTTATCGACTGCATCGAAATTATTGGGCTCGGTCTTATCAAAAAAAAAAAAAAAATTATTGGGCTCGGGTTTCGGCCCATTTTATAAATGGGTTAACGGGTCGTGGAGTTTTCGTGGCCTTATATTGATGGGTCGTATTTTTTTAATCTTTTTTATAGTTGTTTGATGGGTCGTATTAAAACCCGCCAACCCGGTCCAATTTAACTGGATCGTCAAATTTTGGTCCAATTGAGGACTCGTTAAAGACTCCCAAGTATTTCTTATAATTACGAGTTTATCCTCCACAAAAATGACACGCTTATACGCGTCGTAATTTCTTATTTCCACAAACACAAAAACACACGATCAAAGTATCCCAACGGGGTTCAAGCCCCGGGATTTCATGTGAAGTGAAACATCACATCATCTTATTTATTTGTTTTCCTTGTTATAACTTGATCGGAATATCCACACAGTGTTCAGGCTCTGAGATTTCAGATAAATGGAGCAATTTTTCTTCGATCAAGGGATGGGGAAATTGTTTAAGAAGAGTCAATTTTGGTTAGGGTTAAATCGACCGTAGCAACTGTTAATCGATTGAGAGTTGGAAAAATTGTTTAAGAAGAGCTAATTTTGGTGAGGTTTAAATCGACCTCCATCACTATCTATTCGGTGAGATATGAAACCATCTCAATTTTTGTAAATTGAGTTTTAGGCCAAGATATTTTTTTGTTGGTAACCGGAATTACTAAAGAAGACTCAAGAGGGGTGCACTTTATGACCTAATTAAATATATTGGTCGACCTTGTTCTGATCGACAATAAATTGTGAAAAAACAACTAAGTCGGGCCGAGTGCATGAGATTCGTTTTTTTTTTTTTTTTTTGAATTCTTATTGAATTTCTAAATTGTGTAAGCTTGATTTTGTTATAAGCAATCGAACCGATTTTGAATGAATTTTAATCGAGCCAAACAAAAATCAGACTCGAGTAGCTTTTTCTCTACTTTGATTTGATTTTTTTATCTTCTTGTATATGGTTCATGCATCACTTCTTTGCATAGATATTTAGGAATTGACTTAGAAAATTCACAGCCAATGAAGTAAATACCGAAGAAGCATCACTAAATATAACTTTAGCTTTATACTATTTGAACTTTAGGGGAAACCAAAGGGTCCGTTTGATTGTTCTTTTGTCGGAATATTTGTTTCTTACTCTTTTCTAATAATTACAAAAGAGACGATAAATGTTATATCTGATTATTTACATTGGGTAAATTTAAATTGTAGATTTATTTAAGTAACTATTCACTAAATACAAATATACATACAAATTGTAGATCTATGGTTCAAATCCACCAAGTGTAATTAACCAGAAGTAACATCTTATTTCCCATTAAAAACGTTGTGACATTAGATTTTTATAACCATTTTTTTAAATGAAAAAATAATATATTATAAATAAAAAATGAAGACAAAACAATGTGCCTGCAATTAAAACCGCTTTCTCCTTTTCTTTCCTTAATGAGTTGTATCTTTTTTTAATTGTAGATATGCAATTAAGATTGATCACCATATATTATATATAATTTATCAGCTCAATTATATTAAAATTTAATTGGAAAAGAAAAAAAAAATACGTGTAAAAAATATTAAGAAAGGGAAGTTTCCTAGACCCCGGTCGGCTCGGCTCCAATCGAATAGTGACTGCCTCCTGAAATGTTTCACGTGCCCAAAAGTCGTGTGCATCTCTCTATATATGTAGACTTTTGACTATCAACAAAAAAATAAAAAATAATAAAATAAAATAAAAAAAATAAAAGAAAAGAAGAATTATTAAAGCACCACGTTTGTCCCATTAGCAGTACAGTACGACTATCCATATATCCTTACACCAGACCAAATTATTTGGTGGACCATTTATTTATTTAATTATTTTGTTTTTCTTCCTTTAATTTGATTGGAACGTAACAATTCAAATTAGGAAAAAAGATGAAGGAAAAGGGCACTTACTTTTGAAATTTGATTAATCTTTTTTTCTTTTTTTTTTTTATTATTATTTTTTTTTGTTGCATGCACCTATCAAGAAAGCCTAATTGTTTGTCGAATAATTTGTTATTGGTCTTCTGTGTAGAGAGAAGAAAATGACAGTGATATGCTACAAGGGCACAAATCAAATTAATAACAATGTCCTATTATTTATGATACAAGAGTAATTCCAATTGCAATTTTCTTTCCTTTCTCATGCTAAAAGAAAATTAATGATTTAATAAATAAAAAGAAGGATGTATAAAAATAAATATTGTATAAACTACTGACCAAGTGGTGTATTTTGCGTAAATTTACTTGAATTTGAGTCGACTTTAGAGATTTAGACGGAGTTTGGTATAGTTTACAGTCAAGGAGACCATAAATGAGCTTAAACCCTTCATCTAAGGGCGGCGTTTGGCTAAACGTACGTCTGATAACATGTTTTAAGAGCTGATAAGTTGTTATGTCTAAAATCCTTAAATCAAAATGTGGGGGTGTATGTACTTTTTAAAAAATATCTTATTATTTGCTCTTCAACAGCTTATTTTATAATTTTTAAGATATTTTTTTTTAAATTTACTAAACACCTGGAACAGTCTATACCTCTAAATAATACCAAACGAGCTTGGAAAGTTCGATTTTATTTTTAACTATACTTTTATCATCTTATTTTGATTCTATTTGGAGCTTTGTATCTTATAAAAAAACGGAATATATGTGTTCGTCATGCTAATAATTGAAACTCAAATTTAATTTTCAATGATCGATCTTGAATCGAGTATCTAGTAATTCTATCTAAACCTACATGCACACTCTACTATCATTTAGTAATAATGCAATTGAACTTACTCTAAAACATAACACTAGCTCTATTAGACATTTAAATACATAACTTAGGGCTCAGAAAAAATGTAACATGCAAAAACTAGCTTTATATTGTTTAAACATAGATAATGAGAGCATGTGAATGTATTTATGAAATTGGAGGGGACACCAATTAATTAGCATGATAGCAATAGTTTCATGTTATATCAATTAATTCGGAATAGTTCCATTTAATTAATATAAATCACCCGTAACGACAACAACATCTCGTCTAAATTAAATGTCACACTTCAATTTGTTGTTTGGTAAATTAAAAATCAAATATCCAAATATGATTCAACAACAAATTAATAACAAACCTTTACCATGTCACATTCTTGCCTTTTTTTTTTCTTTAGAGTTAATAAATTGGTTGTAATGAATAATATTTTCATCGTCACTCGGAGTCAGGGGTGGAAGTCGGCATAACGAATTACTGTAATTTCCAATATTTATTTTGGTGAAAATTAATTCCAACTTTTAATTCGATTCAATAATTTTGATCAAATTGTAGAAAACATCGTCCCGATTCCTAGGCTCGGTAGTATGGTTTTCCAATTTATTTAATGGGTCATTAAGTAAAATTAATTATATTTTCTAGAAATTTTCGAATTTATTTTGGAAAATAAAAACAGGATAATAATTAAATAAAAATTCCCAATTTCATTCGAGTCCACCCCTTTTGTTTTCTTTGGAAAAATAAGTGA
Source organism: Erythranthe guttata (assembly GCF_056151865.1). NCBI lineage: Eukaryota > Viridiplantae > Streptophyta > Magnoliopsida > Lamiales > Phrymaceae > Erythranthe > Erythranthe guttata. The sequence continues at coordinate 1,896,814 of NC_142534.1, forward strand.
AAATCGAAATGAAAATTACTCCATAATATAATTTGAAACTCTGGAATATATATATGGTAGAAGTTTTCTAATCGATTAACAGTTTTGTAGACGCTACACCCAATTAAATACATCGAGCGATAATGCACCATTGTTCTACAAATAATAACACACACACACACACAGATATACACGTGTATATGTGTGTTTATTGGATGATTATTTGTAATTTTGTATAGATACACGGGTGCAAAATCATCCGATATTTTTCATCAGGTGTAGCATTTCGTAGACCTCGATTAACACAGTCAACCTCCCCATGCAACAATTTTCAACGAAAGCCTAACTCTAAGGGAGAAAAACAAAACTAATGTAACTGTGGAAAAATGAAACTTTGTTTATTAATTAACTGCAGTTAACGTTTGACTGGTTAACACACACACGCACACACACAAGGGTAGGTGATTATTACATGTTTGGCAAAATGGAGTGTTTGACATGAACAAGAAACTATTTTGCGTGCATGATGGGATACGTTGTCACACCAGATTGATTAATTAATTAATTAATTACTTTGAATGGAACTATTTCAATTTTTGTGGTTTGAGATATTGATTAACTATTAGTAGAAGTTTATTTAATTATTAGTATCAATAATTAGGGTTTACTTTGAAATTCGTGGACAATCTTTTTGACTCGTCTAATTCGGCCAAATCAAATTTAGTTGTTTCGTGCTAATTTCTCAATGTCTTATTAAAGTCAAAGAAAGCGAAATTAAATGCTGCACATTTCCCATGAAATTTAAAAAATCCCAAATTAAGTAGAATTAGATTTTTTTTTTTGTCACAATTTTTCAGTCTAACATTTATCTATTAGCTTGTATGGTTTGATTTGTGAATTATTGTACGAGAACGATATTTATTCAACAGTCGGTGTATATATATAGTTTTGATTTCTTTTAGAGGAAAAAAACCCACTAAACTAAATGTGTTAATTAGAATAGGGTTGTGAATGGGTCGAATCGGGCAATTATAAGTCAATTACTTATCCGATTTGACCACCTGATTTTATTGAATATTGATAATATTTATAATATTTTTTTATTATTAAAAAAGTTGATTGACCGAATATTACCCGATCAATCGACTTTGAGTAAATTGAAAACTACCAGCCAGCCCATTTACATGTGGGTCGGTCAAAATCACCGGTCCGACAAAAAAATTATCGCTAAAAAAAAAGCAGGTTGAAAGTGATCGGTTGGCCGATAAATCGAGCCCAACCCTAAGTTAGGATATAATTCTAATCTATATTTCAACATATTAATTATGTACGTACACGAAATAAATTAATAACATTTTATTAATCACATTTCAAGTAAACTTGTTTGCATCGTTGACTAGTGACAGTAACACTTAATCAAGAAAACGGAAATTTTATTATTATTAGTGATAATAACAGTACTCCTCTAATTACTCAAACCTTGGAATACTTAAACTAATAACACAACATGTCGAAAAAAATTCACGAGGCGTAACATCAAATAAACCTACTCGAATTAACCGGAGCTCGTGCATTTCTTGGGTACTTCGTATTTGAATACGAAATCGAAAACGGGTCGAATATAATTAGCTGACTAATTATCTGTCAGGTCAAATCTAAAGATTAGCAATCATGTGCATTTAAAGAGCCAACCGCATAAACAGGTATATTTCTTGGTTAAACCAAAGATTATGTATGCAGCAGTTTACATGTTGTTGTAATTTTATTAATTATATTTATTCTGAACAGTCGGTTGCATTATTAGGGCGGTTGTTAATATAATTCAGCTGCTAATTAAATATTAAACACAATTAGTTCTGTCTAATTAATACTTAGGACCAGTTGTTTATTAAGCAAAGTTTAATACAATATGGAATTTTTTTTACCAGTCTGTAGTTTAAATTATCTAAGCTGTCTGGTTGCAGGAAAGTACGTACAATTTTTTTTCTTCAGAAAATACATATTTTTAATAATTAATTAGTATAACTAGCTAATTATTTCTTAAAGATTAATCATCAATTGGCTTAGATATTCAGTTCGTGGAAGCTGACAACATAGTACATAAATAAAATTTATTTTATTTATTTTTGATTTATTTGTTACAACAATAATGATTTTACATTATCCTCTCCCTTTTATCCAATTTCAGAAACAAATAAAATAAATAAATAAATAAATAATAATAATAATCTCAATTTAATATAACAAAGCATGCACACACACGTTCTGCTTCAAATTATATGTTCAACAGTCATGACTGTACAATTAGTATGCATAATTAAATCAAAATGATTCTATTCCCTCAAAATTATTATTATTATTAGGGTAAATTACATCTAAATCCCTGAGATATGTTAAAATCACTTTAAGATCCTTGTGGTAGTGGTAATTACAGCCATATCCCTGAAACAATTACCGGAACCAAAATTTCATGTCCTGGGGACAGATATGCACTTAATTTGTTTCCTAACGGGCCATTAAGTCTAACATAGACGAAAATTCATAAATTTTATTTAAAATAATAAGGATTTAAGAAATGTTAGGAGAACCATGTCACTCTTTAGCTCTATGTTGTCTCCACCACTGTCTGAAACTAATAGTCCGTTAAGAACCCTAATAAATTATCCAATGCACAATTCCGTTAGGGTTTCTAACAATGTTTTAGGGGGTAGTTGTAATTACCGATACTACAAGGACCTTAAAGTTATTTTAGAATACATCAGGGGTGTAGGTGTTATTCATTATTATTAATATTAATTATTATTATTAATTCCGTAATAAGGGGGAGTGAGACAGGGCTCCATTCCGTGCGCATAAATGTGTATATCATTATTCCAGCAACAATCTACTCCTGAGATTTCATCTGCTGAATGCTGTACACAAATTCCAGGAACTGTGCTGGAAATCACCACCCACGTGATTAATTCTCTCTCTCTCTCTCTCTCTCTCTCTCTCTCTCAAAAATAAATTTAAATTAATTTCCACACCTATATGTTATTATATTCACAATCCTACCCTAGCTAAACTAGGAACTACGTACTATACTAGCTTCTAATTTGGTGTATTATACACAATAATATAAATTAAAAAAATACTTATAAAACAAACAATCATCAACTCCATGACATGTATTTTTTTTAAAAATCAAATTGGTCGTCTATGGTATTAATTATTTGATGTTTGATAGGTACAGAAAATTGAAGTAACCCGCAATTTTATCCTAATTTATCATACGTAACCAGTTGTGACCTAAGTCAATTGATTTTGGTCTTAGTGTGCCCGATCGTTCGTCAATTATGATGTTTGATTAGATAATATTAATTGGCAATCAAGTGCAACAAATAAGATAAACTTTCCTTTCATGCTCGAATTTTATCATTTTATTTTATCTATCTAAAATATGTATGTCTAGGCTTTGGTAGTTAGGATTATAAAAAAAGAGGGGACAATATTATAAATGTGGTGACAATTGTTGTGCTCATCAAAATGTTTTTGACGTTTTACCAATAAAATGAGTACAAATTATCCCCACTATGCTATTTTAGGTGAAGCATAAGTCTAGTTCAATTCATGCATTTATGCCATCAACCACCAAATTAGTTTGACATTATCCAAAGTAAAAAGATTTTTATGATATGTTATATTATGTGCTGCAATGCGGTACATCGTATCATACACGCGTATATATTTGTACATATTGTTATATGTAATTATATGTATATGTGTGTGAGCTTGTAAATCAAAGATGAGAAAACTAACTGAATTAGGCGAAATGCTCCCCTACCGATGTATTTTTATATTCTACTTCTTCTGCAAATTGCTTCATCTTTAGCGCAAGAACACTCGATCAGTGAGCTATTACACACCCTTTCAACGGTGTTTGCTTGTAATTTAGCAATTATAGCATCTTTACAACATCATTTATTAAAAAAATTAAAAACTAATCGACAACTTCTAAATTATACTAACACACCATTGACGAAATGTTGATCATAATTCATACATCCATATAACAACAACAAAAAGCAAACTTATCATCTTCCTACAACACACATACACAAATTAAACAAATGCATATGCAAATACTATTATTAATCCAAAGAAAAGAAATACGAGAAGATAATATTATTAATTGTTTTAAAAATTAAAAAATACATTATTTTTTATAATTTAAAAAAAAAGGAATATAATAAACAAGTCTGACGAATCTAAAAGACGTCACGTAACACTGTCGTCTGCAACAGTGCTAAATTGCCTCTCCCGCCGGCAGCCCATCTTTGTCGTGGACCAACACTTTTACCGGAAATAGGCCTGCTTTGTTGGCTGACGCAGTCCACAGGGTGGTCCTAAACCCCAAAATACCCCTGCCCTGTGACTTGCTGACGTGTGCCAACGGGCCCTACCGTCACCCCTCCTGTGGAACAAGGACGACGTGTGCGGGCCCCACCTTGTCCCCTCCCCCGGCTGCACAACATATTTCCGGTAATACCCCTACTTGTGTTCTTTTACCATTTTGCCCCCTCCGAGTCTGACTTTCTTCGTACAACGCACGTTTTTCGCCTTCGGCCCCTACAGTGACATGGCACGTGAGATGGCACCCGTGTTCCCCTTCCTATAAATAGCAGTTCCCCTCCCCCCAAACTTCTCACACCCTTCTTCACAATATAAATAATTGAATTTAATTACTTCCCCTCTCTCTCTCCTCTCTCTAAAAATACACATACAGTTTCTGTTTCTTTTTCCTTAGCTACATTCGTTCCATCAATGGCGGTCGAATCGATCCTTTCGTCTCCGTTGGGTCCTCCGGCATGCGAGAAAGACGCAAAGGCACTTCAATTCGTTGAAGAAATGACCCGAAACGCCGATTCGGTTCAGGAGAACGTGCTTGCCCAAATCCTGACCCGAAATGCAGAAACCGAATACCTCAAGGGTTTCAACCTCAACGGAGCCACCGACCGTGAAACTTTCAAATCGAAAATTCCGATGGTTACCTACGAAGATCTCCAGCCGTTGATCCAGAGAATCGCCGACGGCGATCGTTCCCCAATTTTGTCTTCTCACCCTGTTTCAGAATTCCTCACCAGGTAAAATTCATTAATATATGATTAAGCACATACTAATTTTACTTTCATTCATTATGAAGTAAATTATTCAGTCTTACGAAATATATTTTGGAGGCTAATTTTATTTTGTTTAATTTTGGTTTTATGAACAGCTCTGGAACATCAGCTGGAGAGAGAAAGCTTATGCCAACAATCAAAGAAGAATTGGACCGTCGCCAGCTTCTCTACAGTCTTCTCATGCCTGTTATGAACCTGTAAGTATATCTATATATATAGATACATATATATGAAATGGAGTCCGTTTAATTTAATTTGTTTTTTTTTTCTTTTGTTCTGACGAATGCATGTGTTTTTTTGATGGAACAGATACGTTAAGGGATTGGACAAAGGCAAAGGACTTTACTTCCTATTCATCAAATCCGAAACCGAGACTCCGGGCGGGCTCGTAGCCCGACCCGTTTTAACAAGCTACTACAAGAGCGAGCACTTCAAGACCCGGCCCCACGACCCGTACAACGTCTACACCAGCCCCAATGAAGCCATCCTCTGCCCCGACTCGTTCCAGAGCATGTACACACAGATGCTCTGCGGCCTTTACCAACGCGAACAAGTCCTCCGTGTCGGAGCCGTGTTCGCCTCCGGCCTCCTCCGCGCAATCCGCTTCCTCCAGCTGAATTGGCAGCAATTGGCCGAGGACATCCGGACAGGGTCGCTCAACCCGAAAGTAACCGACCCGTCTGTCCGCGAATGCATGACCCGGATGATGTCCAAACCCGACCCGGAGCTGGCTGATTTCATTGCCCGGGAATGCTCCGAGGAGAATTGGGAGGGGATTATAACACGGATTTGGCCTAACACGAAGTACTTGGATGTGATCGTTACCGGCGCTATGGCGCAGTATATTCCGACGCTCGATTACTACAGCGGCGGTTTGCCGAAGGCTTGCACCATGTACGCATCTTCCGAGTGTTACTTCGGGCTGAATCTCAACCCCATGTGCAAGCCTTCGGAAGTTTCGTACACAATCATGCCGAACATGGCCTACTTCGAGTTCCTGCCGCACGAGCCGAACTCGACTCGCGACTCGCCCGCGCGGCGACTCGTTGACCTTGCCGACGTGGAAATCGGCAAGGAGTATGAGCTGGTGATCACGACATACGCGGGTTTGTGCCGGTACCGAGTCGGGGACATACTCCGAGTCACCGGGTACCACAACTCGGCGCCGCAGTTCCAGTTCATTAGGCGGAAGAATGTCCTGCTCAGCATCGACTCCGACAAGACCGACGAGGCGGAGCTGCAGGCGGCGGTGGAGAACGCGTCGAGGCTCCTCCGGGAGTCCAACACCAGCGTTGTGGAGTACACTAGCTACGCGGATACGAAAACCATTCCGGGGCATTATGTCATATACTGGGAGTTGCTGGGGAAGGACTCCGGCGAGTCGCCGAGCGGGCGCGTGCTGGACAGGTGCTGCCTGGCCATGGAGGAATCGCTCAACTCGGTCTACCGTCAGTGCCGAGTCGCGGACAACTCGATCGGGCCGCTGGAGATCCGGGTCGTGAGAAACGGCACGTTCGAGGAGCTAATGGACTACGCGATATCAAGAGGCGCGTCGATTAACCAGTACAAAGTGCCCAGGTGCGTGAGCTTCACGCCAATCATGGAGCTTCTTGACTCGCGAGTCGTGTCAACTCACTTCAGCCCATCATTGCCACGTTGGACCCCTGAACGTCGTCGGTAATATAATAGAAAAAAAGGATAAAATAATTTGAGAGTGACCGACCAACAAAAGAGAAGTCAATGCCATGAAAAGATTCCCTTTAGTTTTTTTTTCTTTTTTGGTATTTAAGAAAGTTTAGTTTCATTTAATTTTTTTTTGTGGGTTATTGTGATTAGGTGTGTAAAGTAGAAAGAGATGTCTGAAAGTCATTAGGTCTTTATTTTCAGACTCGTTTCAATGAATTGAACTTTGTTTTGTGTTCTTCAATTTGTTCAAGTAAAGTATCTAAAATTATCAGATATATATAGTTGACCGGAAAATTATATCGGTGATTAATACTGGGTATTTGTTAATCGTAGAGCTACATATAATTACACACATTGTATTTCTGCATAGTGGATTGTTATTTACGATTAATAAATATCCGATGTAACATATAACTTCCTTGATCCGACTAGTTAGTTTAATTATTTTTTATTTCATTTTTTTTTGATAAATTATTATTTTTTATTTCAGATACATATATAGTTATGTCAAACATTCAAACACTGTGATCATAACGAACTGGTCTTTCTCAGAATACGTAAATAAGGGAATATTTCGTCTATGTTAGGCAGCTCTAGATAAAGCCATTTATTCTTATCTGCCATTAATAATTAGGTATTTGTTTTTTTTTTCTTTTGCAGCAAATTAATTATTGGTATTATTTCAAATGTATTTTTAAGGATAATGAAGAAGATAAACTACACATGCCTACGCAATACATTATACATACACGTTAATTATTAGGCGTTGAGCTTATCTTTAAAAAATGGGGTAATGGCAAATAGGCCCATGACAAGGGCACTTAATTAAAAGAGGGACATCCAACTTTTTTGTCTTTCAAATAAATCCATCCCATTCAAACTTATTTGCAAATAAGGAAAATCCCTTTATATATATATATACCAAAATTACCCCCAATTCATTGAAACCCAATTCAACTCCAATTTCATGATTTACACCCCCAATTTAGCCCAATTTTATCAATTAACCAATTTTAACCCAAATTTCAATTTTTGACCCCAATTTTAACCCTAATTCTTATCAATTCCACCAATTATGCTCTAACTTCTTAAATATTACACATTGACCCCGGATTTAAACAAATATATCACATTAACCCCCAAAACTTTTTTTTTTCAGAAAATAAATTTTTTTTCTGAAATATTTTTTTTTCGGCCAGATTCCGGCGTTGACTTTTTTTTTTTTTTTTTTTTGAATTTTTGTTTTCCTGAAATTTTTTTCCGGCCGGTCAACGGTCGTTGACCGCCGGGTCTCCGGCGTTGATTTTTTTTTTTTTTTTTTTTTTTTTTTTTTTTTATAATTTTGTTTTTTCTTAAAAAAAATATTTTAATTAATTTTACTGTCTTGGCTGCTAAATTACTGTCTCCGGCAGCTATTTAACTGTCGGAGACAATAATTTAACTATTAATTGACTGTTTTTTTTTTTTTTTTCTTCAAAAATATTTTAATTAATATTAATGTATTCGTTGCTAAATTACTGTCTCCAGCAGTTATTTAACTGTCGGAGACAGTAATTTAACTGTTAATTGACTTTTTTTATTCTTAAAAAAATATTTTTAATTAATATTACTGTATTCGTTGCTAAATTACTGTCTCCAGCAGTTATTTAACTGCCGGAGACAGTAATTTAACTGTTAATTGACTTTTTTATTCTTAAAAAAAATATTTTTAATTAATACTACTGTATTCGTTGCTAAATTACTGTCTCCAGCAGTTATTTAACTGTCGGAGACAGTAATTTAACTGTTAATTGACTTTTTTTTTTTTATTTTTTTTTTTGTCCTTACAAAAAAATTTATTTTAATTAATATTACTGTCTTGGATGTTAAATTACTGTCTCCAACAGTAATTTAACTGTCTTAGACAATAATATTAATAATATTACTGTTCGGAAAAATAATATTCATAATATTACTGTCCCAAACAGTAATATTACTGTATGAGACAGTAATTTAGTAGTCAAGACAGTAATATTAATTAAAATATTTTTTTTCTAAGAAAAAACAATTCCAAAAAAAAAAAAAAAAAAGTCAACGCCGGAGACCGGCGGTCTCCGGCGGTCAACGCCGGAATCTGGCCGGAAAAAAAAATTTCAGAAAAAAAATTATTTTCTGAAAAAAAAAAAAAGTATTGGGGGTTAATGTGATATATTTGTTTAAATCCGGGGTCAATGTGTAATATTAAGGAAGTTAGAGCATAATGGGTGGAATTGTTAAGAATTATATTATTGAGGGTATTTTAGACTAAAGACATGGGGATAGGCTTAATTGAGAGACTGTTTTTTTTTTGAACTAAAATGCATTTAAGTCCCATGTGATGGGCCTTTTTGCCATTTGCCCTTAAAAAATATCCTTGGAAGCTCAAATTAATTTAAATAATAGTATAACAATTATTATAAAGTAATCACTCTTTAAGGGAAGTCGCGATTAGTCCCGTAAAAAATGACCTAGTGATTTCAGCAAGTAAACATGTGTTAATTGACTCAGATTATTCGAATCATCTTTTCAACGGTTGTTAGGTGAAATCGTAAAAACATGTCACACGTGATTAGGTTAACGCATAATTAAGAGGTGTTACAACTTACAAGATGAAGTGATGAACACTTAATAACTCAAATGTCCAATTCTTGTGTCACTAATTTTGAGGCAGACACTACTTTATTATGTTTCTAATTGGACCACCACTACTAGCAATTAAGTGCTCTTGCCAACTTGCAAATTTAGTAATAAGTTTATAAATAATTTAATTTTTAAACGCTATTTAGTGTTTGACCTTATTCACTCTCTTCCCATTATCACCATTCACCCGCATTATATTCAGTTTCAGCCAATAACAATTTTTCAATTAACTCATTTAATAATGAATTAAAAAACGAAGATACAAATTCAGGAGAATCTCTTAATTAAAGGCCATTTAAATATACGTACAACATATACATACACGCCTATTCTCTTACATTATGTCTTCATTATTAAAGTATAATATACAAGTTTTCAGAAGTATTATGATGCATGTGGGGGCTGTGGCCGCCATTAATACAAATTCTCTGCAACATATATATAACAAACTTTCACAGTAGAAAATCTAGCTATAGTAAATATATACACTACACTGAATAATATATAATTAGTGAATAATTAAGGATGAAGTAGTAATAATAGCAGCAAAAATATGAAACAAAATTGTGTCCCCCACTTTTGGCCGCTAACCGGACATAAGGCAGCAGCCAACTTTAAATTTGCCGGCCACCTTTGCTGTTTTTCCCCAACATTTCTTCCCAACATTATTACTAATAAAGCATTCAATATAACATCACTCTCTCTCTCTCTCTCTAAAAATGGCAAGTATATATATGAATTACGTACTCCGGTCGTCGTTCAAAGTCATATACATGTCGATTTAATTAATTATACATTTTTTTTATAACCATAATAATGTTTAATATAACTCTATGTGAGAAAATCTTGATACCACAAATACTATTGTTAGATGAATAAAGTGAAATTAACCTAATTAAACATGTTGAACTCTAGTTGTTGTTTAAACCGTAGATCTACATAAATAAGTATCCACTAAATACACATACATATAAATTAATGTGTGTGTTATGTGTAATACATAGTGTATTTCATCATGTGCAGATTCTGCAAAACCTTGAACTGATCGATCTTAAGTGCGCTTTCGTAATCCTCGTGAAGTGATCATACAATGAGCTAAGATTTCACCAAATTTATGCAAGTTGTTGTAGTGAGATTAGTGTACTTAATTATCAAAATGACGATTTTTTAATTGGTAGGGTCTTGAAATTCTAAAGTATATATGGATGTGCATGGTATATATAGTACTCCCACTTATGTTTTTATGTAAAAGTTGTCCATCTCATTACAGAAATAAATTTATGGGATGGATAAAGGATAAGATTAATGGAGGTTCTATCTATAGGGGCTTTCTTGTCATTTCAAATGCTGTCTTTGTTATCATCTTTTGTGTGGTGAGGTGAAAACTTTGATGCAATAATTTGAGATCATTGCATTTGTAACTTTCTTATTAATTCATATGTATAGTACATACAACGTGGTGTTGTTTGTATGTTTAGCCTTTTTTTTGCTAAGGCAAAAATGGTCCATACTTTCCAAATGGGAAAATTTAAAAATAAAAATAAATTATTAATAATACTAACATATCAAATGAATTGATAAATATACTACAAAGAATCGACTATCACAAACACAACGAAACACGCACATACACACTCACACGCATGTACGTGCATAAATTCACACACATGCAGTTGTTGGAAAAGCAAATTTACGTTTGTAAATGCATATTTGGAGGATATAAACAGTAGTTGTTGGTTCACTTTGATAATTAACTACATGATTCGAGGGAGAAATGATTGTAAATAAGTAAACATTGCATAAAAGATCAGGACCACTGAACATAACTTAAACCCCGCAACGACTAAATTCTCCTTATATCATTTATATTTTTCATGTGTGTATACTTCTCTGTCGAGTGCATCTATTCATGCACTGATAATACTCAGTCTAAGCTCTCTATGCTATTGAATATACATAAATTTTATGGTTGGCTGCGAGTTCCATTATTAAAAAAAAAAAAACTAATATATTAATAATAGAAAAGAAATAAATATATGAAACATACCACACCGGAATTTGAGACAGTGAGTTGTTAACTCGGCCCATTGGGCCCGCCGGAAACAAGAACAACTGAACATAACTACCAGACCAAGTCCATATAAAATATACCGGTCAAATGTACAAACAGTTGGCCCGCACAAGGCCCAACCCATGCTGCACATGTGTGGCCGACAATCGAGCAACTCTTGGCTCGAACCCGTGTGGGCTAACGTGACCTTGCCCCCGCCCCTACGCCCGCCCACCACCTGTTCGACGCTTTGACTCAACCACGTTTTTTCTTAGCTTTTTCCTTGTTGTCTTGTCTGAGATTTTTCATTCAAACTGTGGCTGTATCAGTTGGGAGCGAGGACCCCATCATCGAGGAGAAGACAGCGAATCGAGGCGGTGATTGGTTGTTGATGGCAACCTTCGCCTCTTTTCTGTCCTGTTCTTCTCCTCCTCCTCTTCCGCCTCTGCGCCGCCGTGTTTTGCCTCCCGTGTCTTTTTCTGTTTTCTGCCCCACAAGAAATTTTGGTAGGTTCCGACCTTTGGGAACTAGGGTTTTCGCTTCTTCAGCTTCCTCTTCTTCTGCTTGGGAATTTAGTTCCAGCGACGGAAATCCGCAATCAAAGGTCAGTCTAATTTTGATTTTGATTGTTTTGAATTGATGGGCAATTGGTACCTGTAATGCAACTGTTTCACGATATCTTGTGAGTAAAAATCCGAATGAACAAAAATTAATTGCTTGTGAAGTTATCATTAACTTATGATTAGTAGCAGTGGTTTTGATTTGCTTGCACATATGATGGTTAAGAGGAATCCAATTCGAGGGAATTTAGCGCGTTCGATTGAATCTCGAGACCTAACTCGATGCAAATTCTTTTTATCTTTCAGAAATCGATCCTCGTTAATTTAATACGAGATATAGAGCCGTTGGATGTGAGCCTAATTCAGAAAGATGTTCCTCACACAACTATAGATGCCATGAAGAGGACCATATCCGGTATGCTGGGGTTGCTTCCATCCGATCAATTTCAAGTGATGGTCGACGCATTGTGGGACCCGCTTTCCAAGCTTTTGGTGTCTTCTATGATGACGGGGTATGCCTATGCCCACTTTCTGTATGACCTTTGAAATAGTCGATTGCATAGCATCCGTAAACCTAATTCACTAATAAGAGAAACACATTCACTAATAAGAGAAACACATGTAAAGATTTCTTGAGGTGCAAACGTATAATTAATGATGCAAATGTTTACATTAAACGAGGTTAGGTAAATTTCTCTCTTTTCACAGTGGGGAAACGGGGACCTAGTAACTCGTTAACCGATTGTCTTGTAGGCACACATGTTATGTGACACGTGATAAGGTGCCTTTAACATTTTATTTGCCTCGAATATTAATTAACTTTGTGGTTTGCGGTTAATCAATGAACTGAATTAGTGGCACGTACACAGCTATTCTCAACTGGATTTCCGACTTTCTCGGCACTTGTTTTGGAAAAAAAATATTGAACAAACAATACAAACTTTCTTGGCACTTTTGTCGTTTTCTTTCAGTATTATGAGTGGATACAGGAATAGGGGTTATTTCTGACTTAAATCACATTCTATCCTGGCGCAGGTACACGTTGCGAAATGCTGAGTATAGGCTTAGTCTTGAGAGGAATCTTGAGATATATTTCGGAGATAATAGATCAGAAAATGAAGATTCTAGTTTTGAAACCGAGACGGAACATCCGAATGACGAAGGAATTAGTGGAAACTTTAGACAAGAAAGCTTGCCGACATCTGTTAACTCGGGAGAAACGACGTATGACATCCCGAATTTTGGTGAACTGACCCTTGAAGCTCGACAACACATTTTGAAATTGCATTCTCATTTAACTTCTGTCAAAAAGGTATACATCTCAACAATATTATGTCTAATTGTTGCATTTTGCATCCTCGTAACAATTTATTTCATGATTAGGTTAACTTGTTACATCGCCTTCTTCAGTTGTTAATTATGCTTTTAGTTTCTTTGAAAAATCTACTGCATCTTGGTGTTTCTCGTTTTCTTCATTATATTTGATTACAAGGCTTATTCCTAATTGTCCAAAGTTTAACTCGATATCTTATAAATTTCGCCTTCCTCAGGAACTCCAAGAAGTAAAGAGGAAAAGTGCAGCTCTTCAGATGCAACAGTTTGTTGGGGAAGATCAGAACGACTTGTTGGATTATTTACGATCTCTCCAACCAGAAAAGGTAAGCGATACATATAATACTACACATCTACAACAATGAATTTAGAATAGGAACGATTAAAACGCAATTTGGCCCTATAATTTAATAATTTATGAACAGGTAGTCGAGCTATCGGAACCAACATCACCCGAGCTAAAAGACACAATCCACTCAGTAGTACACGGTCTCTTGGCCACACTTTCTCCAAAGATGTACTCAAAAGGCCCCGACGTAGGCGACAGTGGAACTGTAGGAACTGTAGAGGCTGTAACCGAAGGAGATTGTATTGATCTAGTCGAGAACACTTCTCTTCAATTCCAGCCTCTTATCTCATTGCCTCGCGATTATTTGGCTCGCTTACTGTTCTGGTACGTCCATAAATTTACACTGGTTATGGGGGCCATTGCCCCCCTACCGCTTTTTTAAATATAGTATTTTATATAGAGAATGATTTTTATTTGGTTTTTCAGGTGCATGCTGTTGGGACACTACCTTAGAGGCTTAGAATACAGGGTGGAGCTTATGGAAAATCTGTCGTTGCCTTGTGCTGTGGTGAGTGATGCTTCGACCGGGGAACAAATTGTTTAATTCCATACGATCAAGATCGTGTAGATGCTTTTTTTTTTAAAACTTTGTTTCATATGTGTGTGTGTGTGCGCGTGTGTATATACAAGTTATCTTGTCAACAAGAACATTAATTTGTGTCCTGAAATCATAAATAAATTGATGTTGCCCCCATTTTTCTAAAACAATGGAAATATGAAATTCTCTATGTTGCTTTTCAACTTTGATTCTTCCAACACTTTCAAATTACAATCACCCCCTGAGTTATGGTTAAATTACGAAAATCTCCTTCTTGTTTGGGTAATTGCATCCACCCTGCAACTATGTATTTTATATATATATAAAGACACACACACACACACACACACACACACACACACACACACACACTAGGTGAGGAGCACCGCGCAATGTGTGGTGTCGATGTCCTGTTTACATATTTGCAAAATGTGTTTTATTTATGCTGGCGTGAGTTTGAAGGGGTTGATGATATGATACATGTGACGCGTCAAAGTTGCCCCCATATCGTGATCAATATTAGAAAACTAAACATAAGGGTCACATTTATTAAAACAAAACATTGTATACGGTGAGACGGGTTATGAAATAAGAGATAATATTGATATGTAAAAAGGTAAAGGACCAAATATTATATTTATTAAAAAACTGATGTTATACAAGCTAGTATTCTATGATATGTAAAGGATACAATGTTCGTACATGATTATTGCAGTTGTTGCGTACATGATTATTGCTGGACTCGTTGTTGCGATGGATGATACTGATTAGGTAGAGGAGAATGCGGTTCTAGATTGGTACACAGTGGCATGCGGTGAAGATTTGTTACGGCATATTGGTTGTATATAGTATTATCAACGTTACATTTGTTTCTTTTTATTAGCATTAAAATAGTTGTATTAAAATAATATAGAAAGAATTTAGCCTATGATAAATGTATAAGACAAACTTTAGTTAGCTGATATTAGTGTTTGAATAAGTGTAAAAATAAGAGAGGTGCAGTGATGAACCAGGAGTTGATACAAATATACGATCACCTCAGCAGGTGACCATAACAAGGAAGTCTTCTATATAGTTGTCAATAATTGTGCCATCTAGCTTTGCAACACTGTTCCAAAGTATATAATATAGGGACCAAAAAACGTAAAATTTGATCGATTTGTTGATATTTAAGATTTATTTTAATATTTGAATCGACATAGATATGAATGAATTGAATTGTAAGATTTGAATCGTAAATCATAAGATTTTATGCTCTGTATTGCGAATTTTCGTAAATGGGGCGGATATTTTGGATATTGAAAGAGAGATTCACTTTGGGGTCGAACTTGCAATTTGGGTGGAGCGGCTAGGAAGATGGAGTAAGTATAGGGGTGATTCTGCAATTTTTAGAACTGTTTCAGACTGGGAGGTGGATTTTCATAAATTACAAATTGACCTCCATTTGGGGGGCATTTCCGGTTTAAGGACCAAAATTAAAAATGTATATAATATAGGGACCAAAACTGTAATTATCACAAGTTTATTATAAATAATATAATAAGTGGAAGTTTTCCTAAATCGTAAATCATAAAATTTGATCGACTTGTTGATATTTAAGATTTATTTTAACTTTTGAAACGACTTAGTAATCGTAAGATTTGAATCGTAAATCATAAGATTTTAAACTCGGTATTGCGAATTTTCGTAAATGAGTCACACACAATTATAGTTGAGGAGGAGTCGAAGCATACTGCGTTGGTGGCGGATATTTCGGATAGTGCAAGAGAGATCCACTTTGGGATTAAATTTGCAATTTCGGTGGAGCGGCTGGGAAGATGGAGTAAGTATAGGGGTGATTCTGCAATTTTCAAAACTGTTTCAGTCAGGGAGGTGGATTTCCAGAAATTAAAAATGTATATAATATAGGGACCAAAACTGTAATTATCACAAGTTTATTATAAATAATATAATAAGTGGAAGTTTTCTTAAATCGTAAATCATAAAATTTGATCGACTTGTTGATATTTAAGATTTATTTTAACTTTTGAAACGACTTAGTAATCGTAAGATTTGAATTGTAAATCATAAGATTTTAAACTCGGTATTGCGAATTTTCGTAAATGAGTCACACGCGATTATAGCTGAGGAGGAGTCGAAGCATACTGCGTTGGTGGCGGATATTTTGGATAGTGCAAGAAAGATCCACTTTGGGATTAAATTTGCAATTTCGGTGGAGCGGCTGGGAAGATGGAGTAAGTATAGGGGTGATTCTGCAATTTTCAAAACTGTTTCAGTCAGGGAGGTGGATTTCCAGAAATTACATATTGACCCTCACTTGGGGTGCATTTCTGGTTTAAGGACCAAAATTAAAAAAAAATGGTATATAATATAAGGACCAAAAATTGTAAAATTTGATCGATTTGTCGATATTTAAGATTTATTTTAACATTTGAATAGACATAGATATGAATGAATTGAATCGTAAGATTTGAAACGTAAATCATAATATTTTATGCTCGGTATTGCGAATTTTCGTAAATGAGGCGGATATTTTGGATATTGAAAGAGAGATCCACTTTGGGGTCAAATTTGTAATTTGGGTGGAGCGGCTACGAAGATGGAGTAAGTATAGGGGTAATTCTGCAATTTTCAGAAATTTTTCACACAGGGAGGTGGATTTTCAGAAATTAAAATTTGACCCCCACTTGGGGGGCATTTCCAGTTTAAGGACCAAAATTACAAATGGTATATAATATAGGGACCAAAACTGTTATTATCATAAGTTTAATATAAATAATATAATAAATTAAAGTTTTCCTAAACCGTTAATAGTAAAATTTGATCGATTTGTTGATATTTAAGATGTATTTTAACTTTTGAATCGTTAGGTATGAACGATTTGAATCGTAAATCATAAGGTTTTAAACTGGTATTGCGAATTTTCGTAAATGAGGCACACACGATTATAGCTGAGGAGGAGGCGAGGCATACTGCGTTGGTGCCGGATATTTCGGATATTGCAAGAGAGATCCACTTTGGGGTTAAATTTGCAATTTGGGTGGAGCGGCCGGAAGATGGAGTAAATATACGAGTGATTCTGCAATTTTCAAAACTGTTTCAGTCAAAGAGGTGGATTTTCAGAAATTACAAACTTACCCCCGCTTGGGGTGTATTTCTGGTTTAAGGACCAAAATTAAAACAAATGTATATAGTATAGGGACCAAAAATCGTAAATTTGATCGATTTGTTGATATTTAAGATTTATTTTAACATTTGCATGGACATACGTATGAATGAATTGAATCATAAGATTTGAATCATAATCATAAAATTTTATGCTCAGTATTGCGAATTTTCGTAAATGAGGCGGATATTTTGGTTATTGAAAGAGAGATCCACTTTGGGGTCAAATTTGCAATTTGGGTGGAGCGGCTAGGAAGATGGAGTAAGTATATGGGTGATTCTACAATTTTCAGAACTGTTTCATTGAGGGAGGTGGATTTTCAGAAATTACAAATTGACCTCCACTTGGGGGCATTTCCGGTTTAAGTACCAAAATTAAAAATGGTATATAATATAAGGAC
Organism: Erythranthe guttata; assembly: GCF_056151865.1. Taxonomy (NCBI): domain Eukaryota; kingdom Viridiplantae; phylum Streptophyta; class Magnoliopsida; order Lamiales; family Phrymaceae; genus Erythranthe; species Erythranthe guttata. Next base: position 1,914,691 of record NC_142534.1, read on the forward strand.
CAAAACTGTAATTGTCACAAGTTTATTATAAATAATATAATAAATGGAAGTTTTCCTAAATCGTAAATCGTAAAATATGATCGATTTTTTGATATTTAAAGTTTATTTTAACTTTTGAATCGACTTAGGTATGAACGATTTGAATCGTAAATCATAAAATTTTAAACTCAGTATTGTGAATTTTCGTAAATGAGTCACACGCGATTATAGCTGAAGAGGAGTCGAAGCATACTGCGTTGGTGGCAGATATTTCGGATATTGCAATTTGGGTGGAGCTGCTGGGAAGATTGAGTAAGTATAGGGGTGATTTTGTAATTTTCAAAACTGATTCAGCCAGAATAGTGGATTTCCAGAAATTACAAATTGACCGCCACTTTGGGGGCATTTCTAGTTTAAGGACCAAAATTAACAAAATGTATATAATATAGGGACCTAAAATCGTAAAATTTCATCGATCTGTTGATATTTAAGATTTATTTTAACATTTTACTCCACACAGATATGAATGAACTGAATCGTAAGATTTGAATAGTAAATCATGAGATTTTATGCTCGGCGTTGGGAATTTTCGTAAATGTGGCGGATATTTTGGATATTGAAAGAGAGATCCACTTTGGGGTTAAATTTGCTATTTGGGTGGAGCGACTAGGAAGATAGAGTAAGTGTAGGGGTGATTATGCAATTTTCAGAACTGTTTCAGCCAGGGATGTGGATTTTCAGAAATTAAAAATTAACCCCCACTTGGGGGCATTTTCGGTTAAGGACCAAAATTAAAAATGGTATATAATATAGTGGCCAAAACTATAACTATCTCAAGTTTATTATAAATAATATAATACATTAAAGTTTTCCTAAATCGTAAATCGTAAAATTTGATCGATTTTTTTATATTTAAGATTTATTTGAACTTTTAAATTGACTTGGGTATGAACGATTTGAATCGTAACATTTGAATCGTAAATCATAAGATTTTAAACTCGGTATTGCGGATTTAAATGATTCACAGGTGATTTAAATGTATTTTCAAAATCGCAAAGGTAATAAAAGGTTTCTTCTGGGGTGGCTTTAGAAATAAAATAGTTTTGAACTTCTCAAATAGTAAATAAAATAGTTACTATACTTTTTACTAATTATATAATTACCCCGTTTATCAAGAGGACATTTTACAGAGGGGGGTACTTTGAATTTTTTTAAGGGTAAATAGCACTTAACCCCCTTGTGGTAACTATAATATAATTTATTATATTATAGTTGTTATCGAACTTTAATTTTTTTAAGAAACAAAAGGTTTATTTATTTTATTCTTTTGGAAAAATCTAAAAAAACATTTCTCTAAAGTTGAAATGAAAATTAAATTTAAAAAAAAAATATGTGCGGTAAAATAGAAAAAAACACAATAATATGTTATATTTCTCATTCTACCAAAAAATACATTAAACTTTTCATTTTATAGAATAATTATTTTTAAATAAAAACAAGAACTTTTGACTTGATAGGGATGATTTAGTCTTTTCCAGTTTTCTATTCAAGGGGGTTATGTGCTAATTTCTTACCATAAGGGGGTTATGTGCAAAATTTCAAAACCACATGGGGGTTATGTGCCTAATTTCATACCATAAGGGGGTCATGTGCAAAATGTCAAAACCACAAGGGGGTTATGTGCCTAAATTCACACCATAAGGGGGTCATGTGCAAAATGTTCAAACCACAAGGGGGTTAAGTGCAATTTACCCTTTTTTTAAAATAAAGGGTAAAAAGCATTTTACCCCCTGGACTTTGGGGTGTTTTGCACAGCGCCCCCCCAGCTTACAAAATTTGCACGTTTTTACCTAAACTTAGGTAGTTGTTGAACGACGCCCCCCTAACTTACAAAATTTGCACGTTTTTACCTGAACTTCGATAGTTGTTGAACGACGCCCCCTTAAGTGTCTATTTTTGAAAAAAAATAGCCTGAATCTCACACGTGCTTTGCACGTGTGAATCCAAGGTTTAATTTGCTTTTTCCTGTACACTTTTACCACTGTTCTACCTTTCCCTTTGTTACCGTTAGGAGATTCCTAATATTCCTCCCTTTATAAACCATTAGAAGCCCTAATTTTCTGTCCCTTCTCTATTATTGCCATTCCTCTTCTTGATTTGTCGTTGCTTCTTCTTCCAATTTCATGTTGATTTGGTTTCAGTTTCATTAAATAAAACAAAAGAAACAAGATTGAATTTTTTACCCGGTATTTGTCGCAGTTGGTGTATCTTCTTCATGGATTCAGATCAGTTCATGAAGTTTTCATGACTGGTCTTCTCGAACAATAGCACGTCGCGTCCATATGAAATTGAAACCAAATCAAGAAGATGAATGGCAATAATAGAGAAGGGACAGAAGGGCTTCTAATGGTTTATAAAGGGAGGAATATTAGGAATCTCCTAACGGTAACAAAGGGAAAGGTAGAACAGTGGTAAAAGTGTACAGGAAAAGGCAAATTAAACCTTGGATTCACACGTGCAAAGCACGTGTGAGATTCCGGTTATTTTTTTTCAAAAATAGACACTTAAGGGGGCATCGTTCAACAACTACCTAAGTTCAGGTAAAAACGTGCAAATTTTGTAAGCTGGGGGGGCGTCGTTCAACAACTACCTAAGTTCAGGTAAAAACGTGCAAATTTTGTAAGCTGGGGGGGCGCCGTGCAAAACACCCCAAAGTCCAGGGGGTAAAACGCTTTTTACCCTAAAATAAACATCAAATCAATTTTGTAGACTCTCGCTTGAAATTTTCATTTAATTATATTAAATTATAACAGGTATTACATTTAGGTGGTATCGACGAAATACCCTCCATAGGTAAATTTAGGGATGCTAAATAAGTAAAATCGAACCAAATTTTTGGTACGCCAACATTTCATACCGTTTATCGAAGTGAACTGAATATACGATTTGGTTCGGTAAATAACCAAATTACACAAATTTTATATAAAAATATTTAAAATGAGGGGTGACTGTAATTAACCAAATAAGATGGGTTTTTTCGTAATTTGGTTATTAAAACTAATTAAAAATATCAGAAAATAATATTAAGATTTGTGCAGTATTTAAGCTAATGTCCCAGCAAAATTACCAACAAAATTTTTCTTGATGCACCACCGTCTTTCCCTTTCCACGTGGCGCTCAAAAGCTCGGTTCTTTTCACACTACCCTCGTTTCCTCTGCATTCCTCCAAAACTCCGTCACTCAGTCGATTCAACTTCGCCGCCGGCGAACGATCTCTCCCGCCTCTTACAAGGCCGCATCCCACGCGCTCACCTCCTCCAACTCCACGCTCGAATTTTCCGGCTCAATGCGCACCAGAGCAACCTCATCGCCACTCGTCTCATCGGCCACTACCATTCGAATTTCGCGCTCAGGGTCTTCCGTTTATTGCGGCAGCCTAATATCTTCCCGTTCAACGCAATCATCAGAGTGTTGGCTGAAGAGGGATCGCCGCTGAGAGCGATTTCTATTTTCAAGGAGCTGAAGTTTCGGCCGCTTCTGCCCAACGAATTGACGTTCTCTTTTCTCCTCAAGGCGTGCTCTAGAGATGGCGTCGGTGTGGATTGCGTGCGCCAAGTGCACTGCCATGTCCTGAAATCGGGTTTCAATTCTGATTCTTTTGTTTGCAATGGCTTGCTTATGGTTTATGCCAAGGTGGTTAAGGATTTGAGGTCAGCACGCCAGGTGTTTGATGATATGCCTGACAGAAATTTGGTTTGTTGTTGGACGTCTTTGATTTCTGGATATGCTAAACTCGGATCATCCGAAGACGCCCTCAATCTATTTACGATGATGCTCGACGAAAATCTGCTGCCTGAAAGTGATACCATGGTTAGTGTTTTATCTGCGTGTTCAAGACTTACTCCCCCACACCTTGAGAAATGGGTGAAACTAATGACACATATGCTAAAAGAATGCAATAATTTAGCTTCTGATTATGTTAATATCGTGCTCGTTTATTTATACGGAAAATGCCGAAAGGTGGAGCAGAGTAGGGCGAATTTTGATGAGATTTCTGATAAAGGTAAAAGAAGCATTCTTTCTTGGAATACTATGATAGGTACTTACGTTCAAAACGGCTGCCCTTTGGAGGCTTTAACTGTTTTCAAATCAATGATGGAGAACTACGATTGTTGTCCTAACCACGTCACTATGGTGAGCATCCTCTCAGCTTGTGCTGAAATCGGAGACTTAGACCTCGGAATTTGGGTTCACAACTACATGCGAACAAGTGGGAAAAAACATGTACTATCATCCAACGTAAATCTCGCTACTGCATTGATAGATATGTACTCGAAATGCGGGAATTTGGATGCCGCGAGAGAAGTTTTCGCCCAAATAGTCGAAAAAGACGTAGTTTCGTTCAATGCCATGATCATAGGTCTTGCTGTAAACGGCAAAGGAGATGAAGCTTTGACACTCTTCTCCGAAATGCAAGAGCTTCGTTTGCTTCCAGATTCCGGAACTTTCCTCGGTGCCTTATCCGCGTGTAGTCACTCGGGGCTATTAGATAAAGGGCGTGAAATTTTCGACGAAATGACTCGAAAAGATTCTCTAATTTCGCCCAAGCTGGAGCACTATTCTTGCTATATCGATCTTTTAGCTCGGTCGGGTTATATAGAAGAAGCTCTCGGTGTCGTTAGTTGCATGCCTTTTGAGGCTAATAAATTTGTTTGGGGGGCAATTCTTGCCGGGTCGGTGTTGCACAACAGGTTAGAAATAGCTCGAAATGTTTCTTCGATGCTTGTTGGGGTTGATCCCGAGAATTCCGGTGGTTATGTTATGCTTTCGAATTCGTTTGCTTCGGATCTTGAGTGGCGTAGTGTGTCGAAATTGAGGGTGGTTATGAGGGAGAAGGGGGTCGTTAAGGAAAGGGGCCGGAGTTGGATTACTATTGGCGGTGTTGTGCATGAATTTCTTGCTGGATCTGCTTTGCATGATCAAAATAGAAGTTTTTATCAGGTAATGGAATCACTTTTTCGAGAAATGCGAGTGTCTAGTTCATAGATGATTGTACCCTTTTTTTTTTCCTTTTTTTTTGAAATATATTTATTTATAAATTTATGAGTAAAAAGCAGTTTACCCCCTAAACAAATGCCCGTTTTGCACTTTGCCCCCCAAATAAAAAAAATTTGCACGTTCTTACCTAAACTCTGGTTTTTGTTGCACGGTGCCTCAAAATTGGAATTTTCAGGCCATTTTGACCGGAATCATACACACGTGCTTTTCACGTGAGTTTTTAAAGGGGCAAAATAGTCTATTCACTTATCTTCTTCATAAATTAAAAAAAAAAAAAAAAAAAAAAAGAAAAGAAAAGGTGGGAAAATCTGCAATTGGCTGGGAATGGGAATGGGTTTCCACTTAATTTTCTTCCCGGACGAACACCACCAAAATCAAGAACAAGAAACCACCACCGCCGCCATTACCACCGCCGCCGCCACCCCCACCAACAAAAAATCCAACAATTTCAATCTTTTCCCAAATTCATCACCACTCAGGCGCAACATTTCGAACCACCACCTCCTAAACAAAGTCCAATCCACAAGCTCCATCTGCTTGCTCCTCCTCTTCACACTCTCCACCCTATATCCCCTCCGCCGCCACCACCGCCGCCGTCCGCCTCTTTACAAGGAATGGGCAATTTATACAGAAGAGGAAGCAGAGCAATGAGGAAACCGAGAATGTTGAAACTGTTCCTCAGGCTCTTCCACCATCAATGGCCGCCCCTTCCGCCGCTCTACAAGCCGCCCGTTTTCGTCAAGCCACTTCCTCCGCCTATCCCCGTTTACACACCCACCTCTAACCCACCCGTTTCTAAACCCCCAGTTTACAAGCCGCCCATTTCTAAGCCGCCGGTTTATAAGCCCCCCATTAAGCCGCCCGTTTCTAAGCCACCGGTTTACAAGCCGCCTAAGAAACCATGCCCACCAATAGTAAAGCCGCCTAACCCGAGCCGCCAGTATACAAGCCACCCGTCCACAAACCTAAGCGGAAGCCGCCGGTTTCCGTGAAGCCACTTCCACCACCAATCCCGATCTATAAGCCACCGGTTTACGTGAAGCCGCTTCCACCGCTAATCCCGATCTCCAAGCCGCCGGTTTATGTGAAGCCACTTCCACCACCAATTCCTCTGTATCCACTACCACCGTCCTGTAAGAAACCTTGCCCACCACTTTATGTTGCTGTTGTTATATTCAAATTCACCACGAAATCGATTATGAGGGTAGAGGGGATCTCGTCGGTGCCGCCGTGGTTTATCTAGATGAAGAAGAAGCCAGTTCGAAATGGCCGATTTGAGTGTAGAAATGGCGTCGGCAGCCCTTCTTTTTCTTTCTTTTTCTTTTTGTTTTTTCTTTTTGTATTTTGTTTTTTGCTTTTTTTTTTTTTTTTTTTTTTTATTTATGAATAAGGTAAGTGAATAGACTATTTTGCCCCTTTAAAACTCACGTGAAAAGCACGTGTGTATGATTCCGGTCAAAATGGCCTGAAAATTCCAATTTTGAGGCACCGTGCAACAAAAACCGGAGTTTAGGTAAGAACGTGCAAATTTTTTTTGTTTGGGGGGCAAAGTGTAAAACGGGCATTTGTTTAGGGGGTAAACTGCTTTTTACTCTAAATTTATTGAAAATGTTTGTTTGAGTTAATTTAACAGCAACCTTCAAATTAGGGATCCTTATTTTCAAATCCTTCCGTATCATATCTTCTTCTTGTTGTTAAAGATAATTATAATTTTCATAATAATCTTCAATAACGTATATTTTTTATTAAATACTAAATTCGTCTTTATTTGATAATTAAATAATAATTGCATATTTAATTAATTTTTTTTATTATACTATTAATTAATATTTTATTTATGCTCTCTAGTCTCCGCTGCATAAATATAAATATATAATACACATACAACACAAATTTATCAGCTTTTCGAAGAAAAAATATTTAATAGAAAAATTAATATAGGAAAGATTCTTATAATTTACTAATTTAAAATATTTAATATGGGAAATAATATATTATTTCAAATTAATCTAAATCGAATTAAAAGAGTTTCCTATTTATTTACTAATTTATAGTACTTTTTTATAGCAAAAAATATATATCTCCAAATTAGAGTTTGTTGTAATATAGAACTCAACAATATACCAATCTCTTCTCTTCAGTATTTCACAACGACTCAACAACATAAAAATCTCTAAGTAGTTAAGAACGACTCCTTTTTATACCTTTTGAGAAAATTCAGAACGAACTTTTTTTTTTTTTTTGAGAACGCCTCTTTTTTTTTTCTTCTGAGAAAATTCAGAACGATTTTTTTTTTCCGGCGACCACCACTACACCGCCGGAAACAATTACGTGGAGGAGTGATGAATGCCGCCGCCGATGGTTCTTCCTATGGTTACGATGCTCTCTATTCGCACTTGGCCGCGCTCAACCTCTCCGGCCAACCCTCGCATCCGCCGCACCCTGCTTACGACGAAGGCGCTTCTTCCAGTCACGGAGCCGCCGGCGGAGTTGGTTCCAATATTTGGAGATGTGAGCCATTGCTAAACGGATTCGTAGATTTCAATTCTAACGGGGACGATACCATCAACAGAATGAGGGCTAACTCCGCAGCGAGAGTTTACATGCAACCGAATCCGAACGAAAATCATCTTTATAATAATGTGACCGGTGCAAATTATAATTACAATATTAATTATAATAATTATGGGAGGAGCACTCTGAATGGTTTCGCAGCTGGTTATCAACCAACTCGTACGAATTACAGTCTAAACGAGTTTCACAATTCCAATGCCAATTTCGATTTGGGACATGGAAATCGTCAACTCAGATACTCGACCAGGAATAACAACAACAACTCCTCGGGTTTCGAGTACATGAAAAACAGGACCGAATCGAATAGTGCTCCAACTTGGATTTCGAACTTTCGATGTGGCTATAGCGGTTCGCTTAATCGGTTGGGGATGCGCCTCGATTCTTTGTCTTTGGAAGAATTGAGGGGCAAGTTAGTCTCGGTGGTTATGGATCAGTATGGAAGCCAATACTTGCAGAACAAGCTTGAGGGGATCGATCCAAATACTGTCGAGTTCATCTTTTCGGAGTTGAAGGGTCACATTTGTTATTTGATGGTTGATCAAGTTGCTAATCAATTTATCCAAAAGTTTTTCAAGGTGTGCAACGAAAACCAAATCACCGAGTTTCTCTATTTGTTGGTCACTGATCATGTGAAATTCAAGGACATTTGTTGTGATATGCATGGGTATGTTCTTTATTATTTAATTTTTTTTATGCAATTATTATTGTCATTTTAAAATACTAATTGATTTTTTTTATTTTTTTTTTTGTTATTTTTTTTTTTACAGAACTAGGGTTGTGCAGAAACTGCTAGATAAGCTGACAACACCAAACCAAGTAGCGATTGCTTTATCGGTATTGAGGCGAATCACTATCGAGCTTACGAGAAGCATGAATGGTCAGCATGTGATCCAACATTGCTTGAAAAGCTTTCCTCCCCAAGATAATGAGGTAAAATTTTTATCTTTTGTTTGATATTAGTTCATATGCATATAAGGAGTTGTCAGAGTTATTAAAAAAAATCTAATGTCCAGAATTATTCCAAACGAACTTCGATTGAAAATACCATGGAAAGTACTGTATGAAATGTTAAGGTCATGAACAGGAGGCGCCATGTAGTAGTTGATTTTTTTCCTTTTTGATTTTGCTTCCCTCTTTTCTGGAAACTTTTTTAATTTCATTCATCTTTATGTTGAATTCTGTGAATCAGTGAATGAACTATTCTTGTGTCCATCTATTTTTTTTCTTTTTAATCTGATCTAAGGTGCGTAACCAGAATATGAAATAATCGAGTTATTAGTAATTAAATTTTAAATTGGAATAGAGATTTCAATTTTCAAATTTTCTCTTTTTGAAATTCGATCTTTCGTCTTTGTTATCTTAATATATTGTAGTAAATTAAAATTAATTACAAAAATATAATTATTTTAGGAAATGGTAAACGTAGTAATACTTTTATAATATTTTGTATAAATTTTATGATGTGAATACATGAATCTCTACAATTGGTCGACAACGGAAGAAGTTGATCATGATTGTGGGCGTGTCACTGTTAAACATCATTAATCATTTTGTGAAAATTGTTGTTAGTTGTTATGCATATTGTTATAAAGTGTAAAGAAGTACATCGGGTGCATTTATCAAACTATTTTTTTTTCTTTTATATATGTAGAACTTGGATTTGATTATACATTGGCTATATATTTTCATCGTTTACTTTTATTAGCTTTCCCTAATTTATTTTTTTATATATTAGAATTTTTTTTAACAAAACTCCTTTTATTTTTTGCGCGTTTTTAAAAAAAGTATGTTATTTTAATAGATTTTAGTAAATCTTTTTATAAAAAAAAATTAACTTCAAGTAAATAAATATTACATATCTGATGTAACATTTCATGACATTGTTGCAAATATTGAGTCATGATTGTTCGAGTACAATTTGGCACAGATAATCTTGCAAGTGATAGCCGACAACTGCTTGGCTATTGCCTCCGACAGAAGTGGATGTTGTGTCCTTCAACCATGTGTAAGCTCTGCTCAAGGTGAAACACGCAATCGCATGATTGCGAATCTAACAGCCTATGCACTTTTATTGTCTACAGATCCTTATGGGTAAATTCTTTTTTTTTTCTCCTTTTAATAAATATTAATAACATTTCGACTTTAACCACTTGTATTAATATTGTCTGTTTATTTCATTTTTTCTCATTTTCTTTTTAGGAATTACGTCGTGCAATATATGGTAGACATGCCCAAAGTGAAAGCACAAATACTGACACAACTATCCGGAAACTTCGTTCCACTCTCGATGGACAAGTATGGAAGCAATGTGGTGGAGAAATGCCTGAAAGGGTATAATGGGAATCAGCTACTTTCTATACTTAATGAAATTATGAACAGTCCCAATTTTGTCCAACTTCTTCAGGACCCTTATGGTAACTATGTCGCACAATCCGCACTGATTTGCTCGAAGGTATATCATTTTTTTTCTCCATTTTATATATTATTGTTATATATTTCTAACAATAACTATAGTCAAGTGCTTACAAAATTGAAAACTTTTTCTCGTTTTCTTTTTTTTTGGATTTGAGTTGCAGGGTGCTGCTCGAGATGCTCTTACAGAACGTATTCATAGCAACTATGCGTTCTTGCACAGCCATCCACATGGAAAACGAGTTCTTGAACGTGCAAGATGTTGCAAGATTTATCGTGCATGATTGTTTGTTTAGTATTATAGACTTTTATTGTTGTTTGTCCTTTGGTTTTATAGACTTTTATTGTTGTTTGTCCTTTGGTTTTCTACTTAGTAGAGAAGGTCTTTGCGTTGCTCCTTATTTATTTTGGACTTTTGTTGTCTGTTGAAAACTCTCATGTCTGTGTTGGAGACTTTGTTATTTGTTTGATTTTGGTTTGCTAAATAAGTGTTTCTTACACTGAATTGTTGTTTTTATTTATAATAAAATGACTGTTCCGTTGTTTTAATAACTGGATATTGCATTTTGATGGTGTTATATATATATATATATATATATATATATATATATATATATATATGTGTGTGTGTGTGTGTGTGTGTGTGTGTGTGTGTGTGTGTGTGTCTCTATTAAATTTCGCAGTGAAATTTGAACTTATTGATAGCTACACGTTATATTTCACCGGGCGTAGCATCTTCGACACCAAAACCGAATTTTTCGCTAGTCAGTTTTCTATGTGGTTTTGATTCTTCAAAAAGAGGGCAAATTTCTATGAACTAACAGTATGAATAAGAAACCAAATCGGCATCAGGACACAAAATCAGTATTTATCACATTAGTCACAATTCAGTCGGTCGATGAAATGCTACACCCTGGCCTGATAAATTCACCGGATGATTTGGATGATTGTACACTAATAAAACTCACTATGTGTTTGTATTATGTATGTGTAAATCGATAGTGCAAAACCATCCAATATATTTCACGGATGTGCAAAAACACGTCATAAGTTTTCAATTCCTTCTTTTTGTATTTATATTTATATGGTATCAGTTTACAGATATCATAATAAATAACAAATTCCACATTTAAACATAACGTTCACTTTTTTGTCGATAAAGTTTACAAGTACCACTATGCAACTTATTTTCCACCATTACCTCGAGTCTCACCATGCACCATCTACAGAAAAAAAAAAAAAAAAAGAAGAGGAGTACGGATACGTTTGGTACACATTGGAAGTTCTCAGCTCCTGTAAGATCATTTTCAGCATGAGATAATCAGTAATTGTCGATATATATATCATCACACTGGTATGACTATAGATCTGCAAAGAAATTATTCGAACTGCCCAAATTCTGTCCTTTGTTCCCATTTTTCCTCTTGGTCCCTGCAAAGAGATAGCCAAAAAAAAAAACCCGAGATGATGATTCACATCATTTCTATTTGAACAAGATGTATAAATATATATACACAAGTGAAAAGTGCATAATGTCGGTTTTCTTCCATGGGAGAGATTCAGGGGTTCAAATCCCTCTAGTGTGTATGTGTGAGTGTTGTAGCCATTTTATGTGGCCAATTTATTTAATTATGTTTTTTTAAAAGAAAATGAAAATAACACTTAAAAAAGTCAAGAGTCATGTGATAGAGCCCTCAAAATGGCAATTCTCGTGTGTGAAACAAAGATTTCCATTTTCCAATGTTTGCATCATCTTTTCTTGTTACGATTTTATCGTCTAACATAGTTTGTCTGCCTTGTATGGATGATCTCTAAACCATGTAATATTATGTAAAAGCTCTAAGCAATGACTGTACTAAAAATGTCGACTATTATTGCAACTAAGACATAGGATGTACCTTTAGAAGATTTTGGGATACTATCGTCTAAATCCATCCCATCATTATCGCAGTCTGAGGAAGCAGATTGATTTGGCACAGACACTTTCAGCAAATCCTCCATATCCCATAACTGTAGTCACATTGACTTAGTATATTCAGAACAAACATTACGCACATCGATATAGTTCGTAACTTAAAGGGGGGGGGGGGGGGGGGGGGGGGTGTTATATATATAGGAAGAGATACACAACAATAAATCACACAAATTATATTGTGTGATGGAGAGAGACACTGGCCTTTAATGTATCATCATGCGAAATGCTGCCGAGGAACTTTTTATCATGAGAAAAAGCTGTACCGCCAAAATTACACCACTAGTAAGAGATAATTAATTTATCAAATTAATTGTTGCAAATGATATCTTATCAAGAGAATGAATATTTTTTTTTATACCAAGACGTTCGACAGCTGTCGAATGCTCAGCAATCGGCTGAATTATCCTGTTGGGCAGTATACCTACCAAGCTAAGGAAAATATGGGAAGGTTAAGTCAATCCTCAAATTCAAAGTCACGAGATAATTGGAGCAAGTGTTTCTGTTTTGCTTATAAACTCTCACCTGATGATTCCATTCTCGGAAGCAGTGATTACTCTATCTTCGTCAAGCTTAAGAAGAAAACGAGAGAAAATAAATAGGTGAATTCCTTTCATAGGATATAGTCAGTCAAAAGGACTTGAAAATGCTCGAGGAAAAAAATAATGTTACAATCATGAAAAAGCACTAACCTTTAGCAAGGCATCAACAGAATTACCAGACAGATCCACGAAACGGTCGCTGAAAATATACAAGGCATACCATAAATATCAATTTAAGCTCGAGCATTTGGTGGAAAACAAAGAAGAAAAATATTCAAGCAAGGTTAGCTATTCTATTGGAATATGGTACAGAGATGTGAAATACCTGCAATCCTTGAAAAATCCCCACGAGTACAATAATATATTTCCAGACGATGTGCTACATATAACCTTTCTACCATTCTAGACAAGAAAAATAACAGTTAATTAAGCAAGTGGTTTTTAAGACATCGTAAAAATCATTTTTGTGTTTTAAAGGAGTACGCAAATCCAACCTTCATAATCACAACCGAAAACAATTCTTCCTCAGAGAACTCTGATTGACTTTGAATCTGCAGTATAATAACACAGAACAAATTCATTTATTGGCCAAATTAAGTAGCCAAAGTAGCCACAGGCAGTAATTACATTGCTCAAATTCTAAAAGAAAAGAAAGAAATACCTTGTTGCTTCTTAAATTGCAAACGGATAGACTGCCATCACCACTGTGGGAAAAGATATAAATAAACATTAAATCTAGCATTACTCAATTCCCAAAACATCTCTACAGAATGCAGCGACAATCATACAGATTTTACAAAAACAAAAAGCTATGTGAAACCCGATCAAGATCTGAAAATCAAGTTCTTGCTAATATAAGCCCAACTAGAAGATTTAACTAAGTATATCTCAAATTTAGAAAGTCTGGACCTTAAGATCAAACCCCCGTATCCAAGATTTTCAGAGCACAATTTGCACACACACACACACACACACAAAGAGGACAAATACTACCTTGTTGCAAGCAATTTCATGGAATCGGATGCAAATGTCATGTCTGATATGTAGTCTGTATGAACACTGTAAGTGTTGCAGCAAGAACGTTGGCGGGTATCCCATACCTGCAACAAACGGTAAAAAGAAAAACCTAAATCTTTTTTTTATTAACAGTGAAAGAAAGGAAAAATGTACTTCATTGTTTAACAACATGGCGTTCGGAAAGAAATATCAGAAGATGGCTAGTAAAAATGCAATAACCTATGAAAAGTAAACTCCTCTAGTAACATACCAACAGAATTTAAAACTTCAATTACTAAGTTCGAAGGGGTCAAGAAATATAAATCACGACAATCACAATCAACTCACTCATCATAAACAACATAATTCATTATAGCAGAGTGCAGACAACTTCAACTTAAGGATTCCATCGTATATTTAAACTTCCCTACAGTCAGTTACATGAAATTCACCTTGATACAACCTTCATCATCTCCTGAAGCAATAGTCGACTCCGTCAAGTTAACTATTCGACTTACAGGATCCCTGCATATTAGACACGCCACCCTTTAAACCCAATAAATACATTTTTATTCTACACTTATCGTTAAAGTAATCCAATCAATGGGAAACAGAAATTTTAGTTTCACGACTCACGGATGAGCATTCTCGATACGTGCAATTGCTGTACCAGTTTCGATATCTGTGGCGAGAATGGAACAATCTAGAGACCCCGTAACTACAGCTGAACATAAATTCAATCCACAAACAGGATAAAAATCAAAATCAGAAATTCAATACCAATTATCAATGGGAAAAAAATCCAGAATATAATACACCAATTACCACGCCCTTCGTTGACGAATCGGAGAGCTCTACACGATTCTGTATGTGCTTTCACTTCCAGCACGCTAATTATCAAACGCCATCAATCAAAATTAATGATATCAAATCAATTGCATAAAAGAAATGTGCGCAATTAATTGCATATAAGTTTATACCTTTCGAGTGGAGATTCAGCAACATAACGATATCTGATGCAAAAAAAAAATTGAGAAAAAAAAAACATCAATAATTGCAAATTGTAAGCACAAAAACAATCTCGAGTGGAATTGAACTTACAGAAAAAGGTCCCCAGTTATGAGACAAGTGGCAACAATGTTATTTGAAGGATGAAAATCAAGGTCAAATGGAGTGTTATCTTTTCCGAAATAAGTCTCCATTTGAGATAAATATGCAGTGAATTTCAAAAAAAAATTAGGCGGCGAGCCGGCGGATGGAGTTTACGGCACGGCGGGAGAAGGCGCGGGTGGTGGGTGGCGAAGAGTGAAGTTGTCGACGAAGGAAACAAATTTCAGCCCGGTCCGTTGTGTTAAACCCAATCGATTTAGGGTTTAGGGTTTTTAACAATTATATAATTACATTCAAGTCCTCCGTATTTTGCATCTAACCAATTTAACCATCTTATTCTGCTTTTATTAAATTTATACCCTCGTGAAAGATTAATTGCGATAAAGACACCCATTTAGTTATTCCAAACATATATTTGTTTTAAGTAATCCAGATCTTCAAACTTCATCTGAATAATAGAGGGAAATAGGGGTGAGCAAGTCGGACTCATCAATCCGTCAAACCCGGTAAAACCGCCTATTCGGACCGGACGAATAGATCCATCTATGCCCATTTTGGTTGGAGGGATGGGGTGGGAATTTAGGGGTGGAAATCGGACGGAATGGATCGGAAATGCCTTTTTCGGAAAATTTTCATTTTTTCGGAAGTTGAAAATAGGTTCCAATTTCCATTTCAAAAAAATCGGAATTTCAAAATCCATTCCAATTTCGGAATCGTCGGAATTTCGGAATTTTCAGAAATTGCATTAATTCTAAATTTTTTGTTCCAAAATCGGAAATAATGGTAATTTTTAGATTTTTTTTCCCCTAATATTTTCATAATTTTCCGACAAAAGACAAGAATCCAAAACAAAGGTCAATAAGATGAAATGTAAACTCTTGTAAAAATAACATAATCAGTTTACCAAAGCAAACATAGTTCCAAAACATGAGTACAAAAAAACAATTCAAAGATACAATATATATATATATATATATATATATATATATATATATATATATATATATATATATATATATATATATATATATATATATATATATATATATATATATATATATATATATATATATATATATATTCGGAAATGAAATTGGATCGGAAATCGGAATTTCCAATAATTTTATATGTAATTCCAATTCCGTTAAAAAAAACGGAAATTGGGATGAAAAAAAGTGTTCCAAATTCGGATATTTTCGGATCGGCGGAATTCGAAAATTCCGTTCCAATTTCCACCCCTAGGTGGGATGGGACTGGGGCTTCATATTGAAATTACACTATATGGATTAGTAAAATATGGATGGTATCTCCCGTTGGGTTGGTTGGATACGGATACGTGGGATTGAATCCGAATGAGCCAAACTCGAAAATGGAAGGGAGGATTGGGTGGGATAATTTTGTTAATTACATTACCACCCCTTGCAAGGCCTTTTTATTATTAGGGTAAATAGCACTTAACCCCCTTTTGGTTTGGATATTTTGCACATGACCCCCTTATGGTATGAAATTAAGCACATAACTCCCTTGTGGTTTTGACATTTTGCATATGACCCCCTTACGGTATGAAATTATCCACATAACCCTCTTGTGGTTTTGACATTTTGCACATGACCACCTTATGGTATGAATAGAAAACTGGAAAAGACTAAACTACCCATATCAAGTCAAAACTTCTTGTTTCAATTTAAAAATAATTATTTTATATAAGGAAAAGGTTAATGTATTTTTTTGTAAAATAAGAAAAATAATATATTATTGTGTGTTTTTAATTTTACAGCACATATATTTTTTTAATTAATTTTCATTTCAACTTTAGAGAAATGTTTTTTTTAGAGTTTTCCAAAAGAATAAAAAAAAATAAAGACTTTGTTTCTTAAAAAAATTAAAGTTCGATTACCGCTGTAATATAATATATTATATAGAAAATCGTAATATAATAATGATAATTAATGATAATGATCCGGCCAGATTTAGCACGGTCCAACAAGGCAAAGCCCAATTGAATTGGCCCATGCCCAATTGAATTGGCCCATGCCCAATTGAATTGGGCCCATGCAGAAAGAGAAAATAAAGCCACGTGGTATAGACGAGCTGGAGATATCCGACGAGCGGGATCTCGCCGACGAGCAGGAGATATCCGACGAGTAGGATCTCTCCGACGAGCAGAATACCTTCGACGAGAAGGATCTCTCCGATGAGCAGAATACGTACGACGAGAAGGATCTAGCCGACGAGTAGGAGATATTCGACAAGCAGAATACCTCCAACGAGAAGGATCTCTCCGACGAGCAGAATACCTCCGACGAACAGCATACCTTCGACGAGTGGGAAATATCCGACGAGCAGGATCTCTCCGACGAGCAGAATACCACCGATGAGCAGGAGATATCCGATGAGAAAGATCTCTCCGACGAACAGAATACCTCCAACGAGAAGGATCTCTCCGATGAGCAGAATACCTCCGACGAGCAGCATACCTTCGACGAGCAGGAAATATCCGACGAGCAAGATCTCTCCGACGAGCAGGAGATATCCAATGAGAATGATCTCGCCGATGAGCAGAATAACTCAAACGAGCAGGATCTCTTCGACGAGCAGAATACCTCCGACGAGAAGGATCTCGCCGACGAGCAGAATGAGTCAGATGAGCAGGAGATATCCGAAGAGCAGGATCTCTCTGACGAGCAGAATATCTTCGACGAGAAAGATCTCTTCGACGAGCAGAATACCTCCGACGAGAAGGATCTCGCCGACGAGCAGAATACATCCGATGAGAAGGATCTCGCCGACGAGCAGAATGATTCAGATGAGCAGGATCTCTCCGACGAGCAGAATACCTTCGACGAGAAAGATCTCTCCGACGAGCAGAATACCTCCGACGAGAATGATCTCGCTGACGAACAGAATACCTCCAACGAGCAGCATACCTTCGACGAGTAGGATCTCGCCGACGAGCAGGAGATATTCGACGACCAGAATACCTCCGACGAGAAGGATCTCTCCGACGAGCAGAATACCTCCGACGAGCAGGATCTCGCCGACGAGCAGGAAATATTCGAGGAGCAGAATCTCTCCGACGAGCAGAATATCTCCGACGAGCAGGAGATATCCGACTTGAAGGATCTCGCCGACGAGCAGAATAACTCAAACGAGCAGGATCTCTTCGACAAGCAGAATACCTCCGACGAGAAGGATCTCGCCAACGAGCAAAATAACTCAGACAAGCAGGAGATACTTGACGAGCTGGATCTCTCCGACGAGCAGAATACCTCCGGCGAGAAGGATTTCGCTGACGAGCAGAACAACTCAGACGAGCAGGAGATATCCGACAAGCAGAATACCTCCGACGAGCAGAATACCTTCGACGAGAAGGATCTCGCCGACGAGCAGAATAACTCAGACGAGCTGCGAGCTTAGAGTTCCTACCAAATGGCAATATGAGAATTGCATGGGCCACCTCACGACTTAATCACTAAGGCACATAAAAATATCTTGGTAACTTAAGTGCTAAGACTTAGAAAAATATCATGGATTTGAAATCACCCAATTAACGGAATTGAATAAGACTAATGACATCCGAAGGGTTTCCTCCATAAATAGAGGGTACTCAGCCCTCAAGGTAAGCAAGTCTCACATAAACATTTTAACCCTTTTTTTTTACTGAATATATTTTAGAATGAGAGCTTTTGAGGTGTTCTGACTTGGGCGTCTGAGTGCTAACGCAGGGAGCACCTCTCCCGATCCTTTTGCAGGTCCATGATGAACAGGCCCAATACGGAATGGACTTGGAGGTTCGGAATTCCTTGAAGCGGAGAAACCCAGCCGCATCAAATGGCGCCGTCTGTGGTAAACTTGAGCGTTAAGACGTCGATTTTTCAACTACCTATACTGTAACTAGCAGAACACTTGTGGGACGAGCAGGTGTTCCCCTCCGTTTTCCTATCTCAAAATCCGCTGCAACATCATAGGGGTTTTTGCTTCTCTGATTTGAGGACATGTGAGGCAGACCTGGGTAAAGAAACCAGCCCAAAACCTCGATAAGAGATATCAGAGTAAGTGCAAGAAGAATGAAGATTTGAATCCAATAATCGGTGAAGGTCATGAAGCTGGGATTTATTCGTACTTGAGATCACTTCTTACAGCTCAAATTTCCAGAATAACGATTTAATTTCTTATTTCATGTTCATTCTCGACAATATTACTAGAGCGTGAAAATGAATTTCTTGAAGCTCGATTTCTTCTTATGACTTGGCAAGGCGGATTTCCAGAGGTTAATATCTCAAAAGAGCTCACGAATTTAGACATTTCTCTTACTTGCAAAGGTATTGGAGCTCGGCTTTCCTGGCTACTCTCTAACTCTGATCACTTGGAGGTAATTTTCTTAGAGCTCGAATTCATTAATCGATTATGGACCCTTGATATCAAAATTTATCTTTATAAATTGGCGAAGTTAGTTTATAAGTACTTATTACCATTAACTACAATGTTTTCTACTTGGATAACAATTCGAGCATGAAATATATGGCTTATGTACGAGTTATGATTCACATGAATTTCAGTTGATCACGTATAAGTACTTCCTAATGATAACGAGCTTTAGCACTGATTTTTTGTGATATTCGGAAAACAAACGAATTTGAGATGTTATAAAATATGCTTATTACTTTAGTTGATTGCTCGATCGATATTTACGAGTCGTTATTAATGATGATTTGGACCTTGCTAGTACACTAACCATGAGCAGGGAAAGCTAGAGACTTAATTTGCTGTGTGAGGAACATTCTGGGTCTTCAAGTTCGCCGATTGGATTGGATGACTCAAAGAGCTCGAGGTTTATCATATTTCTTGAAGATTGATTTCTTAAGCCTAGAAATCAAAAGAACGCAATCTGACGTTTATTCGACAAGATATGGTCGCCAATCAAGTCTGCAAGCATCTGCTCGACTGAATGAGAAGGTTTTGAACAAGATGAGTTTTTTGCTAATTGGCGCTAGCATGTTAAACCGTCATTATAAGTAATTATGTTTAGTGATCACATAATATCTATTAAATTTGATTAAGTTCTAAAACCTCTATGTGATTTTGGAAAAATCTAAGTATTTTGGGAAGCACGAGCTTCTCATACTTTAGATAACAAGCACGAGCTCGTTAAAACAGAAAATCTATCCGAGTACTCGGGTAGCGAGCCCGAGCTCGTTAAACAGAAAATCTATCCGAGTACTCGGGTAGCGAGCCCGAGCTCATTAAAATGAAAAATCTATCCGAGTACTCGGGTATCGAGCCAGAGCTCGTTAAAATGGAAAATCTATCCGAGTACTCGGGTAGCGAGCACGAGCTCGTTGAACGGAAAAACTATCCGAGTACTCGGGTAGCGAGCACGAGCTCGTTGTACTAAAAAACTATCCGAGTATTCGGGTAGTGAGTACGAGCTCGTTAAATGGAAAAACTATCCGAGTACTCGGGTAGCGAGCACGAGTTCGTTAAACGGGAAAACTCCGAGTACTCGGGTAGCGAGCACAAGCTCGTTAAACAAAAAAACATCGAGTACTCGGGTAGCTAGCCCAAGCTCGTCAAAACGGAAAATCTTTTCGAGTACTCGGGTAGCGAGCCCAAGCTCGTTAAAATGGAAAATCTATCCGAGTACTCAGGTAGCGAGCCCGAGCTCGTTAAAATGGAAAATCTATCCAAGTACTCAGGTAGCGAGCACGAGCTCGTTGAACGGAAAAACTATCCGAGTACTCGGGTAGCGAGCACGAGCTCGTTGTACTGAAAAACTATCCGAGCACTCGGGTAGTGAGCACGAGCTCGTTAAACGGAAAAACTATCCGAGTACTCGGTTACGAGCACGAGCTCGTTCAACGGGAAAACTCCGAGTACTCGGGTAGCAAGCACAAGCTCATTAAACGAAAAAACTCCGAGTACTCGGGTAGCAAGTCCGAGCTCGTCAAAACGGAAAATCTGTCCGAGTACTCGGTTAGCGAGCACGAGCTCGTTAACAGAATATTTATCCGAGTACTTGGGTAGCGAGCACGAGCTCGTGAAACAGAAAATTTGTCCGAATATTCGAATAACGAGCACGAGCTCGTATAAAAGAAAAAATCTATCAGAGTATTCGAGCTGCGAGCACGAGCTCGTTAAATAGAAAAAAAATTCAAGTAGCAAGCCCGAGCTTGTTAAAATTAAAAATATATCCAAAGATTCGGATATTGAGCCCGAGATCGTTCAAATGAAAACTATGTCCGGAGATTCGGATAATAAGCCCGAGATTGTTAAAATGCAAAAACTATTCAAGTATTCTTAAAGTGAACACGAGTTTATTGAAATAAAATAAAAAGTTGTTTGATCATTCAGATACCAAGCACAAGTTCTCTAGAAATGAAAAGTATATCCAAGCGTTTTGAGAGGAGAGCCCGAGCCCGTTAAGATGTAAAAAGTCTAAGTAGTCGAGAAGCATAAACTACTTGTACTTCACGACGACAAGCATAAATTACCGGTCATCGAGTAGTCACACTAGATAAAAGATACGTTGTCTTTTTATGGATAAATGTATTTTACAAGGAAATAACTAGAAGAGGGAGTGGAAAATAAGAGCATCAACAAAGACTAAACACCAAGAAAAATTGCCAAAAACGTAGTCGGTGGTTAAGAAGATTTCGCATACTCCAAGCCGACCTTTTCAGATTCTCGCGTTCAACTTGGAGTGGGGGACTAGTTGATCCGGCCAGATTTAGCACGATCCAACAAGGCAATGCCCAATTGAATTGGGCCCATGCAGAAAGAGAAAATAAAGCCACGTGGTACAGACGAGCTGGAGATATCCGACGAGCGGGATCTCGCCGACGAGCAAGAGATATCCGACGAGCAGGATCTCTCCGACGAGCAAAATACCTTCGACAAGAAGGATCTCTCCGACGAGCAGCATACCTACGACGAGAAAGATCTCTCCGACGAGCAGAATACCTTCGACGAGAAGGATCTCACCGACGAGCAGAAGATATTTGACAAACAGAATACCTCCAACGAGAAGGATCTCTCCGACGAGCAGAATACCTCCGACGAACAGCATACCTTCGACGAGCAGGAAATATCCGACAAGCAGGATCTCTCCGACGAGCAGAATTCCTCCAACGAGCAGGAGATATCCCATGAGAAAGATCTCTCCGACGAGCAGAATACCTCAAATGAGAAGGATCTCTCCGACGAGCAGAATACCTCCGACGAGCAGCATACCTTCGACGAGCAGGAAATAGCCAACGAGCAGGATCTCTCCGACGAGCAGAATACCTCCGACGAGAAGGATCTCGCCGACGAGCAGAATGACTCAGACGAGTAGAATACCTCCGACGAGAAGGATCTCGCCGACGAGCAGAATGACTCAGACGAGCAGAAGATATCCGACGAGCAGGATCTCTCCGACGAGCAGAATACCTCCGACGAAAAGGATCTCGCCGACGAACAGAATACCTCCGACGAGCAGCATACCTTCGACGAGCAGGATCTCGCCGACGAGTAGGAGATATTCGACGAGCAGAATACCTCCGACAAGAAGGATCTCTCCGACGAGCAGAATACCTCCGATGAGCAGGATCTCGCCGACGAGCAGGATCTCTCCGACGAGCAGAATACCTCCGACGAGCAGGAGATATCCGACGAGAAGGATCTCGCCAACGAGCAGAATAACTCAGACGAGCAGGATCTCTTCGACGAGCAGTATACCTCCGACGAGAAGGATCTCGCCGACGGGCAGAATAACTCCGACGAGCAGATTACCTCCGACGAGAAGAATTTCGCCGACGAGCAGAACAACTCTGACCAGCAGGAGATATCCGACGAGCAGGATCTCTCCGACGAGCAGAATACCTCCGACGAGAAGGATCTCTTCGACGAGCAGAATACCTTCGACGAGAAGGATCTCGCCGACGAGCAGAATAATTCAGACGAACTGCGAGCTTTGAGTAACTACCAAATGGCGATATGAGAATTGCATGGGCCACCTCATGACTTAACCACTAAGGCACATAAAAATATCTTGGTAACTTAAGTGCTAAGACTTAGAAAAATATCATGGATTTGAAATCACCCAATTAACGGAATTGAATAAGACTAATGACATCCGGAGGGTTTCCTCTATAAATAGAGGGTACTCAGCCCTCAAGGTAAGCAAGTCTCACATAAACATTTTAACTTTTTTTTTTTACTGAATATATTTTAGAATGAGAGCCTTTGAAGTGTTTCAACTTGGGCGTCTAAGTGCTAACGCCGGGATCACCTCTCCCGGTCCTTTTGCAGGTCCACGATGAACAGGCCCAATGCGGAATGGACTTGGAGGTTCGGAATTCCTTGAAGCGGAGAAACCCAGCCGCATCAGATAATGTTAAAGATTTTCAAATTGATTTCTAAAATTGAATAAATTGTCAATAGCACAATAACTAATATTATATACCTTTTGTGCTGTAAAATTTAATATATATATATATATATATATATATATATATATATATATATATATATATATATATATATATATATATATATATATATATATATATATATATATATATATATATATATATATATATATATATATATATATATATATATATATATATATATTAATATATATATATATATATATATATATATATATTAATATATATATATATATATATATATATATTAATATATATATATATATATATATATATATATATATATATATATATATATATATATATGTGTGTGTGTGTGTGTGTGTGTGTGTGTGTGTGCGTGCGCTGTAAAATAAAAAAAACACAAAATAATATATTAATTACTCATTTTACAAAAAAATACATTAAGCTTTTCATTTTATAGAATAATTATTTATAAATTAAAGCAAGAAATTTTGACTTGATACGGGTAATTTAGTCTTTTAATTTCCAGTTTTCTATTCAAGGGGGTTATGTGCTAATTTCATACCATAAGGGGGTTATGTGCAAAATTTCAAAACCACAAGGGGTTATGTGCCTAATGTCATATCATTAGGGGGTCATGTGCAAAATGTCCAAACCAAAAGGGGGTCATGTGCAAAATGTCCAAACCAAAAGGGGGTTAAGTGCCTAAATTCATACCATAAGGGGGTCATGTGCAAAATGTCCAAACCACAAAGGGGTTAAGTGCTATTTACCCTTTTTAAAATATTGCTTGCACCACCCATTCATTCCTCCCATTTTTCTTTAATTATAAAATCAGCCCTAATTTTCGAATAATTACATTACCACCCCTTGCAAGCCCTTTTTATTATTATATTATACACCTGTCAATTTTTAAAATATTGCTTGTTGCATCGATTCTTTCCTCCCATTTTTCTTTAATTATAAGATTAGCCCACATTTTTGGATAATTACATTACCACCCCTTGCAAACCCTTTTTATTATTATATTATACACCTGTCAATTTTTAAAATATTGTTGCATCACCCATTATTTCCTCCCATTTTTCTTTAATTATAAAAACAGCCCTAGCAATTTTGAATAATTACATTACCACCCCTTGCAAGCCCTTATTATTATTATATTATACACGTGACAATATTTAAAAGATTGCTTGCACCACCCATTCTTTCCTCCTATTGTCCTTTAATTATAAAATCAGCCCTAATATTTTCGGATAATAACATTACCACCCCTTGCAAGCCCTTTTTATTATTATATAATACACCTGACACTTTGTAAAATATTGGTTGCACCACCCATTCTTTCCTCCCATTTTCCTGTAATTATAAAATCAGCCCTAATATTTTCGGATGATTACATTACTACTCATTGCACCTGTCAATTTGTAAAATATTGGTTGCACCACCCATTCTTTCCTCTCATTTTCCTGTAATTATAAAATCAGCCCTAAAATATAAGGATAATTATATTTCCACCCCTTGCAAGCCCTTTTTATTATTATACAATACACCCAAGCTATGATGAATTTGCTTTACTCCCAAAATAAACGTTTGTAGTTGTTTATGTTATGGGTGACTTCATTCTTGTTTTTTTCTACTGTATTGTGATTTATAATTTATGTTAATTATTGGAAAAATGGACATTAATATAACAGTTAGATGACATTATCTATATCTTCTATTTTCTACAAAATATGAAGCTAATAAAATTGAGCAGCAGCTCCAAAATACCATAATTTTTTGGAAGCCATATTAGACATTTTAGCTCCAAACTAATAGAAACTTCACGAAATACTTGTAGAAAATTTACGTAAAATAATCTGCCATATTACAGAAAATTTATATTTGTGACACACAAATGGATTACTATAATGTCCACCATAAAATTAAATTAAAGAAGAAATAAAATGTCTTAAATGTAAATAAGGCCGCAAGATGGGGTCCGACGAATACGGAAAATTTCTTCGTTGCCTTGTGAGTGGATGGTAGTCTACCTATCAGAAGTAGCGACCTTCGAGGATCATTCAAATCATAACCCCCTTTTTTCTGTCTTTTGCACGTACAAGGCAAAACAAAAGCTTGGAAGCTGCACATATTAGTCACCTACAATGATAAGATAATTAAACTTGTAACCATGCGTAGACGAGAAGCTGACACTTAATTTCTCTTACCTTCACATGAACATCAATTTTGTCACCTTAGTCATGCTCGGTGAACCTGGGTACATATGAACAAATGCAACACACTTTCGGTGAACATCCCGAAAGTGAGATATAAAGAGCTACAAAATTCCCTATATAGAATTACATCAACTGCAACTCTTGAAACAAATCCGGCATTATTTATATAATTCCAGTTGAAATTTTCATGATTTCCAATAATTAATATTGAGTAATATTAATTTAATTATGTAAAGAATAATTTCATTTATTTATTTGATCAAAATCATGAAGTAAAGTGAATGAAAATTGTCTTGATTAAATGGTTAAAGTTCAAAAGATGTGCGCTCGGTGTGATCGAGTAATAGGACTAGTTTGGGTTTAGATGTCCACAAATATTACTTTTGGGGACATTTAGTAATTAGTCAAATTAATTGACCCAAATCTAAATAATAAAATATTTGGCCCAAACCAAATATTTAATTAATTGGCTCATGACCAATTAATTTTCCTACGTTTTTTGAACTCATAAAAAGAACAGACACAACCTTCTGCTTCTTCATCAACCATTGCAACCCTCCATGAATGGATCTCTACCGCCTATAAATAAAGGCAGAATCTGGCCAATTCTGTACGGAATTTAATCGGCAATTAAGTGATAGTTCTTCATATTCTTCTTTTCTTCGTCAAAGTTTCGTTCGTTGTTCAAGTTCGCCGTGGGTCGAATATTCGTGCAAATATTTGACAACCGATCGTTGTACCTTGGGAGACTACCGGGAAGAACTGTGCACCGTTGACAGCCCGGAAATATTGTCTTAAGGGAATTGCTTTGACAGCCCGGAAATATTGTCTTAAGGGAATTGCTTTGGCAAGCCTCGATCGTTCTTTGTGGTTTTCACAATTCCTCTTTTCGACAAACAAGTAAGTATTTTCGTTTACGCAGATTGTTATTAATTATACCAACAATCTTAAAACACGTAATATAATTGGTTTTCAAAATCATTAACAATTTATTCTGTTTGAAACCTGGTGCATAAGTTTATTAATATTTTATTAATTGTCTGGTTAAACATGTTCGGTATATGTAATTGGGTGTATATACAATTTTTTTTGATAGAATATTTGACATGATAGAGCAATATATTTTGGTTTCGAAATCTGCAAAACCATTTATATTCAAATAATTTAGTCAAATAAAATTTTGACTTGTGAGCAGGGGCGAGTCCACCCAAGGGCTAGGGTGGACTCAAGCCCCCCCTCACTTCCCAATGTTTTCCTATTATATATATATATATATATATATATATATATTCTATTTAATTTTTTAGTTAATTCAATTATATTATTTAAGCCCATTTATTTTTAGTTCACTTACTCAAAGCTCCCCATGTATATTCTATTTAATTTTTTAGTCTATTTAATTATATTATTTAAGCCCACTTATTTTTAGTCCACTTACTCAAAGCCCCCATCTTTTATTTCTCAACTTCATTACGTTTCTTGAAAGAAGAAAAAAAAAAAAAACTTTGTTCACTCCCACAGTCACACTAATAGCGATTAAATTGCCACCCACCGACGATCGTTATAGCATTTGACAACTTCTCAGTGTCAATTTGATAATCGACCTGATATTCATTTTTTTTAAATTTTCATAGTAAATTAGCTTTCGCGATTCGTTTTGGTATTATATTCTGAAAGTGAAGGAAAAAAAAATTCATATCGAATTTTCATCTCAAATTTCTTTCGTAGCAAAAAAATTTTCGGGGGCGCTGCCCCCGAACCCCCGTTTGTTTAAGCCCCCCCTCACCATACTTTCTGGCCTCGCCACTGCTTGTGAGTAACAATTCATGTTTAAATAAACTGGAAAAGAGCATGGTCCGGAAGATTATGCATACGTCATCTTGACTACTGAAAATGTTTACTTGGTTCAGAGGATGTTTTAAAGTAAAATACAATACATAAATTCCAGAGGTAAGGAATTTTGATTATAAAATACGTATTAAATAATTTTAACTATTATTTGAACCATTTGTGTAGATGGCTTCAATCAATGATACGATTTCTAAGGTCGTCGGCGCGGCCGAAAAACCAAACAAGTTCACGGGAACGGACTTTGCTACTTGGAAGAACAAAATGTTCTTCTACCTTACTACCATGAATTTGGCGAAATTTCTCAACGAGGAGGCACCTAAGGCAAAGGAAGGAGAAACTCCCGAAAATAACAAGGAAGTCTTCCTAGCCATTGATGCGTGGAGTCACTCTGATTTCCTATGCCGTAACTACATCTTGAACTGCTTGGACGAACCGTTGTACAAAGTTTATAGTCCTATAAAGACTGCTAAACTTCTGTGGGATAGTTTGTCCAAGAAATACAAGTCTGAAGATGCGGGTTATAGGAAATTTATAGTGGACAAATTCCAATTTTATCGAATGGTCGATAGCAAAACTGTGAGTAAGCAAGTGAATGAACTCCAACTCATGATCTACGATATTCTCGCCGAGGGTCATGAGGTGAGCGAATCCTATCAAGTGGCTTCCATAATTGGAAAGCTTCCACCAAGTTGGACGGAGTTCAAACACTACCTAAGGCACAAGAAATCGGTTGCCAAATGGACGATGGAGGAACTCATAGCAAGGCTCAAGACCGAGGAGGATAATAAAATTACCGACAAGGGTGGTCAATTCGTGGCTAAGGCACATGTGGTGGAGAGCTCGAAGCAGAGCAACAAGCGAAAGGGTCTTACATTTAACAAAGGATCAAATAACAAGAAGAAGAGGTTCACCGGGGCGTGCTTTGTTTGTAGAAAGAATGGACACCTTGCGAAGGATTGCCGCCACCGCAAAGAAAACAATAAAAATGAAGCAAATGTCACCGTGGACTTAACTACTTCCGAGAACGACAACATGCACCTTTCGGCAGTTGTAACAGAGGCCTACCTATTGAGCGATACTCGAGGATGGTGGGTAGACACCGGGGCAACTCGTCACATTTGCTATGACAAGAGCATGTTCTCCTCCTATAAAAAGTTGGAACAAGAACAAAAGCTCTTCATGGGAAATGATGCTTATTCGGTGGTTGAAGGACAAGGACAAGTGATCCTAAAATTCACTTCCGGAAAGGAAGTTACCTTGAACGATGTGCTACATGTTCCGGATATTAGGAAGAACTTAATCAGTGGTTCTATCCTAACCAAGAAAGGTTTCAAGTTGGCTTTTGAGTCGGACAAATTTGTGCTAACCAAAGGAGGGTTCTATGTGGGAAAGGGGTACCTATGTGACGGTCTCTTTAAGGCGAACGTAGCCGTTATCGGCAAGAACTAAGCTACTACATTTATATTAATAATTTTTAGTTTATATGGTTTATTTGCATTTTGTGATAAGAGTTGTAAGAATTTATTGGGTTGGAAAATGTCGTGTGTAAAACAAGGTTTTATCATACAAGTTTTTGACTAGTATATTTTTTAAAAATTGCCCTATGTTTTATAAGTGAGTATGAAATTTAAAATTGTTAAATCATATAAATATTTTATTCTTTCTTTTGAAACAATATTGTTTCAATCCAATGACTTGGTTGAATTTGGGCATAATTAATATTTATTTATACTTCAAATAAGCACTCATGAGGGGTGCTTAATTTCTCTGTTTTCAAAACTTTTGTAAGTTAGTTCTTGATTTAAACGGTGCAATATGATTATGTCCAATCATATTGTGAGTATTTTCTCAATAAAAATTAAAATTCTTAAAATTTTGAGTTTGATAAAAAGGTAGCAAATGCGTATTTGTGAAATACAAAATAAGAAGATAACTTCTTAAATCCGATAGAGCGGATAATATGAGTAATTTATTTGTGTGCATGGAAAAATCATTGCACCCTATTCACATCAAATGGGGTAGTCAAATGGAAAATCATGATATAAAGACACGATTAAACTTGAGTTTACCGAACAACTTGTGGGGGAAACTCCTTGTGTGTCTAATGACATATTAAATAGAGTTTCACACAAGATGAACATTCCTTATGAGTTATGGAAATATATATAATTGAACTATAAATATCTCAAAATGTGGGGGTATTTGACTATATGTTACATATGTTTGTATATGCCATTGAGGGATATAGTAACGCAATATAATTGAATATAATCAATTAATAATTGCTCTTATACTTTAATAAGTCTCGACATATTCGTCGTAAACTTATAATGTGAGACATTTACTCTCGAATGAAATAATTGATTTTGTGAAATCCATAGATAACCGAGCGGATCCATTTAATAAGGTTTATCTAGCGAGAGAGTTAAATGTGCGTCGAGGGGAATAAGTTTAAAGCCTAAATAACTAAGTTACCTTATACGGAAACCTAACTTGGCGACTGGAGATCCCACGGACCAAGTTCAACAGGACAACCAGTTATGTGTAACTTAAATGAATGGAGCACTTAGAAGTTTTAACTCCATCTTATTCCTATGATGCAATAAGTGCAACCTACGACGTTTAAAAAGGTTAAGCTATTGCTTTTAATGACGTCCATATCTTGTAAATTACAAGTGGGGTACAGTAGGATACTCTTTATAGATGCGGTCACCTATGTTAGTGTGAGCTGGGTCGGCTCGTTGAGAACTCTTAAAGGCTGGAATTCTCTAAAGCACTCGCAGAACCCGAGGATGTTCAGGGCCAAAACGAACACAACCGAGAACTTGAACAAGTTCGTTTAGTATGGTGTTAAGTTTATTGTCTTGGTTTACACAAACAGCCGACGGTTCAAGATGAAATAATTCACCGATTGGCTAAGTAAATCCGATAAGCTTTAACTAGGGAAGGTTCAAGATGAAATATTTCACCTATCCCGATGTTGTACTATTCACTAAGGAATTTTGACAAATAGATCTTATGCTATAAGATTGGAAGAACAATTTTATTCATGTGGGGGATTGTTGGAATTTTCATGATTTCCAATAATTAATATTGAGTAATATTAATTTAATTATGTAAAGATTAATTTCATTTATTTATTTGATCAAAATCATGAAGTAAAGTGAATGAAAATTGTCTTGATTAAATGGTTAAAGTTCAAAAGATGTGCGCTCGGTGTGATCGAGTGATAGGACTAGTTTGGGTTTAGATGTCCACAAATATTACTTTTGGGGACATTTAGTAATTAGTCAAATTAATTGACCCAAATCTAAATAATAAAATATTTGGCCCAAACCAAATATTTAATTAATTGGCCCATGACCAATTAATTTTCCTACGTTTTTTGAACTCATAAAAAGAACAGACACAACCTTCTGCTTCTTCATCAACCATTGCAACCCTCCATGAATGGATCTCTACCGCCTATAAATAAAGGCAGAATCTGGCCAATTCTGTACGGAATTTAATCGGCAATTAAGAGATAGTTCTTCATATTCTTCTTTTTCTTCGTCAAAGTTTCGTTCGTTGTTCAAGTTCGCCGTGGGTCGAATATTCGTGCAAATATTTGACAACCGATCGTTGTACCTTGGGAGACTACCGGGAAGAACTGTGCACCGTTGACAGCCCGGAAATATTGTCTTAAGGGAATTGCTTTGGCAAGCCTCGATCGTTCTTTGTGGTTTTCACAATTCCTCTTTTCGACAAACAAGTAAGTATTTTCGTTTACGCAGATTGTTATTAATTATACCAACAATTCCTTCTTCTATAAATGAACTATTACGCAATTAGCACTACCCAAATTATATGGAGACACTACAATTAAAAAGACCTAAGCCTTGAAAGCAAATTCTTGAAAAAGAAAACTCGAAAGAAATTCCTTTTAATCATTTCGCACAATAAGCTACGTGAAATGTTTTCACATTTAGTAGATAAACCTTAACCGAAAGGGAAGTAGATACAAGAGAAAATTGAGAGTTCGTGGAAATGAATGTAGCTTTGCAGTTTGCAATGACCTGTAAATATGGGAAGACTGTCTCGAGCTCCAAGACCTGTTAACCTAACCTTAACTTCGGATTTGTGGGAATGGCTTTTGTGAGATCAAATGCATTCTCTGAGACGGGTTCACAAAAATTTAATACCCGTGAAACCCGTCACGCCCCGCTATACAAAACGACGTCGTTTTGTTTATATTATGTAGTATAATAATTAATACAATACATGAATAAAATCTTACATGTCAAAACTTATATCTATAACAATGACATCGTCTCGTTATAGCTATTTTATTTTAAATCTTGTCTTATAACTGTTTGAATTTAGTTATTCTCTTTTGGATTATGGTTAAAATGTATTAATTTTAATATACTCGTGACATTTATCATTGATGTTATTCTAGTTTGTTTCAATTTAAAATTTTACGTTTGGATATCATTTTATTTCTAAATAATTTTGTGTAAAACTTATAAATTATTAAGAAAATAACTTTTTTAAATTACGACAGGACCCGTGAAGGTTGGGTTCTACTTTAAACCCACAATAGACCCGTCTATCCTAAACCCGTCGAAAACCCATTTGGTTCCTTAAAATCAAGAACCGTTGGTTGACGGGACGAGGGCGGGTTTTGCTAGAACCGGCGGGTTTACGACCAAGCGCACACCCCTAGAGTGAAATATGTCTTATGTCTTCAATACAACATTGATATATAGACAGCTCTGCAAATTTAGTGAAAACAAATTTGAAAAGTATTACAAAATATAACACTAGAAGCAAAATGCCATCGAAATTGCTCGACTACAACTACTCGGAGTCTGATGCGTAAGTTGTTGCGCTTTTCCGAACATTCCTAGTTGGAGCTTTGGATTTGGTGGGATTCATCGAGCTTTCACCTTCGTGTATAATAACTTGTGCTTTAGCTATTCTCTCTTCGAGTTCCTCTGTGCTGAAATCATCTTTCCCGCCGAGCTCATCGAAACCGACCTAATATTCATGTAGAATAAGATTTTGGTGTCAAGAAAGGTTTATTGTATAATTACATTAATCCAAGAATAACTAGCATTAGCGGATATATTTACCACATAATCCTCCACTTTGGCGTTCTTGACGAGAGCAAGGGTTGGAAGAACAATGATTCGGAGCTTTTCGCACAAGTAAGGACTTTTCTCAGCGTTGATTTTCACAAATCGTGTCTCGATATGCTGCTTTGCTAGTATAGCCAAATGCTTGTCCACGACCTGTAAAGTAAGCTTTGTTAGAATAGGCCGATCTGGAAAATGTACTGTAACAAGAAACTACATACACCCAAATGACTCCTCGAATACTTGGGCAAGTTTACAATATTTAGAGGCTGACAATGTGAAATGACATTCACAATTCAACTTGAGAATTTACAGCAGTAAGTGCAGACCGTACCACATTCACCATGATAGAATTAGCACAAAGATGTTACAAAGTTGAAACTACCTGCAACCAGAAACGAAGAAACTGACCTGGAAACGGAATTCCCTAAGTTTTGATACGGATCTATGTCATGAGAAAAAGTACACCACCTCACAAGATCATAGCCCACAGGCAACCCAAGACAGATTAAATTAGCAAAAACATTCTTATATCATAATGAAATTAAGGTATATCGAACTTAGATCCCATAAGGTGAAGAAGCTTGACGTCCTAATACAAAAGCATAAACTTCAACACAATCTATGTGACGATTCACAAATTAGAAATGAAATATTACATGCTACAACAGTGAAAATCATTCCGAAAAAATCATATGCTACACCTTCCACTTATCTTCCCTACACGAATCGAAGACCCCTCAGATTTCGAGTATATACCAAACAGCAATTTCTTTAGCAAATAACACACAAACATAAATATCATCCACACCACTCCAATCAATTAAAAAGCATAGGCATAAATAACACAATGACATCATTAATGGATACCTACATCACAAAACCCACATTTTCATTGAAAATAATAGTTAAAAAAAAAAAAGTATTGGACATGTATAAATTTAAATCTATGGTAAAGCAATAACCTTGCAAGGCCAATTTTCGCGGTAAAAATGACAGACGACACGGTCGCTAGCCTTGACAACGGAGAAGAACTCCTTCTCGTTGGGGATCTCGGAGTACTCGCCGTGGCCGAGGGCGATCCAGCGGCTCCTCTTCTCCGCCATTTTCTTCATCTGGTGCAGCCGCCGCTCCCTCAACGCTTCCAGATCGTCCACATCTAGCTTATCCAACGCCGCGATCTCGTCGTCTATCTTGTCCTCCACCGCCTTCACCACCGTCAGCACTTGCTTTTCCAATATCTGACAAAATTCGTTAATATGAAATCGTTTCAGATATTTTCTGATTTCGTAAAAAATATAAATTATAACAAAAAAATATACGCATTGAACGCATCTATACCTCTTGCACTATCGGATTATCCATGGCTGAATCGACCGAAAATGTTGAGAATCTATGAAGAACTGATATGAAGGGAAAGAAATTCAAAATTGAAATGAGAGACAATTGTGCTACTGAAAGCTGTTCCGGTTATGATTTGGATTTTGGGCCCTAATTTCCGCAACTTAATTGGGCCGGTTTAATCTTACCCGATTACCGGGTTCTCCAAGCCCATTAAGACTGTGGCCCGTTCGTTTTGTACGATTTTCTCTTTCTCTGTCACCAATTATATTATTTAGGGTAAATTCCACTTTACCCCCGTACTCTGCCCAAGAATCACTTTACCCCCTCGTACTCTCAATTTTATCGATTTACCCCCTTGTACTTGTACAATTTCCCAATACAGCCCTCTTCGTCAACTTTTTTCGATTTTGACTCTGACGCCATTTGGTCAAGAGTCAAAATATTGACGTAAATATTGATTTTTTTCGATTTTGACTCTCGTGATTAGAAAAGAGAGTTTCACACATTCATATATTTTTTTTTCTTTGCACTGGGTAGAATTGATCAATTTTTGGGTCTTGATTTTTACTAAGTTAGGGGTTCAATTTGGGGATATCTTGGAAGGGGAAGTGGTGGGAGAAGAAGAAATGACAATATTGACGGAGGAGAAACGACGCGTTATAGGCAGTGGCAATTTTGTAATTTACAGAGTTGACCAAACGGCGTCAGAGTCAAAATTGACAAAAGTTGAAGGAGAGGGCTGTATTGGGAAATTGTACAAGTACAAGGGGGTAAATCGATAAAATTGAGAGTACGAGGGGGTAAAGTGGTTCTCGGGTAGAGTACGAGGGGGTAAAGTGGTTCTCGGGTAGAGTACGAGGGAGTAAAGTGGAATTTACCCTATTATTTAAATAAATGCTTACTAAATAGGGTAAATTACGGCCACCTCCCTGAGGTAGGGTCAAATTATGAACAATCCCCTCATGTTTGGGTAATTACAATCAACCCCTCAACTGTGAATCTTCTTAGACGTTCACCCCTACAATGTCAAATTTAGTGGAATCTTATAGATTATATGGAATATTCTCCAGTTTGTACTCGTTTTACCACATTCGAGCTCCACATATTGAACAAAATAATCATAAGATGAGTCTCTCGACTTGTAAATATCAGATTGTGGTGCATTTTTCACGGAATCTAGAAAATATTGTTGAATTTGACATCATAATGATGGACATGTAATAAGATTCATAATTAAAGGAATGTATTGTAATTATCCAAACATGAAGGATCTTATCGTAATTCAACCTTACCTCAGGAGGGTCGCCGTAATTTATCATACTAAATATTAATATGCTAATATTTTATGATTTAAGTAAAAAAAAAATAAAAAAAAAAAGAGGGGTAATACGCTAGAGGTCCCTAGTTGGAAACATAATTAGATGTGGAATACAACCTTAATATTTTTTTATGAACTAAATTTTTTTTAGAAAAGTAAATATGAGTCACGTCCTCATTTTTTATTTTATTCCTAATTTACCCTTAACCTAAATCCATAAATTCTAAAGTCACGTTTCTCTCAGATTTATTTTTCTTTTTTCTTCTCTCTCGCAGTCTCGCTGTCTCTCAGATTTATTTTTCTTTTTTCTTCTCTCTCGCAATCTCGCTCTCTCTCTGTCTCTTGCAATCTTTCTCTGTCTATCTCTCTCTCTCTCTCTATCTTTTGCGTTATCCACCACTCCAATCCACTATTGAGGGGGGCGATGGTTATGGCGGTGGAGACGGCAGCAATAAGAGGATAGTTGTAGAGGCAAGGAGACGGCGGCTATGGTGGTGTAAGGTCAGATCTATGGTAGAAGGCGCGGCGACGATGTTGGGCATGGATGATGGCGTGACGGCGGCGCTCGGTGATGGTGGTGGTAGAGGAGCGGATCTAGGGTTTGGTGGGGAAAATTTAAGAAAAATCGATTTGGATGTCTATGGGTGTCTGACGGCTAGGGTTTGTAGGAGGAGTTAGGGTTTCAAGATGTCTGTGGGTGACTACAGATTACTACGGTTTCCTATGGGTTTCTGTAGATGTCTACTATCGAAAAAATAAAAAAAAAAATCATAATTTTCAATTTATGTAGAAAAGAAGAGGAAATTTAGATTTTTATATAATAAAAAAGTACGGAAGAAAAAAACGTGTTTCGCGTAAATTAAAAAAAATGTTGGATGCAAACTTAAAAATGTTAAATAAGTTTATCATAGTATATTTACAATTTGGTGTAATTTTCGAATTTGTGAGTGGAGGGGTATTTTTGGAATGAATTTAATAAAGGATGTGAAGCAAATTTTAGTTAAACTTGTCATTTAGTTCTAATAAGGTTTGTCACCAAGAACTTATAGACCTTTGTTAGACATTATTATGCGCACAAATAAAAAGTTTATTTGATTACAAAAACAGCCGACTATTGATAAACAACACAACACAACACAAATTAACGCCCACAAAGTGTTCGATGACAAGCCCCAAAGCAAAAAATATACAAATTTTTCTCAAGGGCACTTGGGTTTGCCCTTGGAGCTGCGCATATCTCTGTAGCAGGGGCACTGGTGCTTGTTGCCGTAAGTTCCAGATGGCACGCACTTGCACTTGTCGCAGCAAATCCCGCAGTATTTAAGGCACCTGTCTTTCACACCTGCCCTCGCGCACCTCAAATCACAACTGCTCGCACAATAGTTAACTGAGTCATCTGCATCAACATAATCAAATTCTCATCATCACTAGCTCATATATATAGTACTATATGATTAATTAATTAACTGTAATCAAGGATTTGTAATCACTTATCAGCCATGCAAAAGTAGAAACACACAAACACACACACACATATATATATAAGATACTTACAGGACTGAGCTGTTGTGGGCTCGATGAAAGTGTTGCTCAAAAGAAGGGCAAAAAGGAGAAGACAATAAGCCAGGAAGAGAGTCTTCATTTTATTTTATTTTTCCTGTTTTTATTATTATTTTTGTGTGTATAGAAAATTTGGAGAATGGAAATGGAGGTAAGAAGTAATGTGAGTGATGATGGTATTTATGGAGATCAGCTGTACCTGTGTAATGTTGTCAGGTGAAGGTTCTATGTATTTTCTGGTGTTTCCATCGATGAATATAATTAATTAATGTAGCTACACTTATTTCACCCAACAGAATTTTATTTAAATAAAAATAAAAATTTTGAGTTTGATTATTATGATGGCTCACTGTTTTCTGAAGTACACGCGGTTTCTGAAAGCTATTATTATGGCTCGCTGGGTAATTTATGTAGCACGGAAACGGAAAACGAATACGAGTAAACGGCATGCCATGCCCAAAAATTGCGATATGTAAATTTGGGGGAATGGTGGAAATATTAAAAATATAGAGGTATGTTTATGAATATGCTATGTAAGTTTTTATTCATGTATAAATTCTTTT
This sequence comes from Erythranthe guttata, assembly GCF_056151865.1. Classification (NCBI taxonomy): domain Eukaryota; kingdom Viridiplantae; phylum Streptophyta; class Magnoliopsida; order Lamiales; family Phrymaceae; genus Erythranthe; species Erythranthe guttata. Next base: position 1,951,702 of record NC_142534.1, read on the forward strand.
ATATATTTCCACACAAATAATATTCAAAAAAAATATTATTATCAAATGTTAATTTGCAATTGATCATTCATAATTAGGGAAGTAACAAAAATATTTAGAAATTCGTGATTCTAACTTTTTAGAAAATTCAAAATGGCCATAAAGTGTTTGTCGGTTGTCCTCAGGTGTAGTAAAAATAAAAACAGCAAATTATGACATATTATTGCAAATTATTACACAATTCAGTAGAAAGTAGAAACATTGAATAGTGGCAAGAAAACTAGGTCAAATTCCAGTAACTGCATTATATTCTGGCAATTGTACCCCACTTCCCATAATGCATCTAGAAATCTCTCCACTATTTCGTATTTTTCATATATATATAATTTTATTTTTTTTATTTTTTCTATTTACATTTTTTGAAGCATGATGTACAACTCAAAAGCAACAGTCCAGATACTTCTTTCTCACATTAGATGATGAACACAGAGAGATTTGTACGTTACACGTGCCAACTTTTGAAATATTCATTATATACAATTCAATTATATGCAAAATGTACAATCTCGTAATAAAATTACAAATATATATACACACACATATATATATATATATATTACAAGAATGTCAACCTCCCATTCCAGTAATTGAGTGAGATTTTTGCTTGTGAGAATGTGACTTATCATGCTCACTTGATGCCACAAGATTAATCTGCAAGTATTTACGTCGTATTAAATTAAAACCGTCGAACATACCCGACAAACGCACGAATGAACGAATAAGCAAAAGGCGGAAACTATACCTTAAGAATTTCCGAATTTGAGCTCGGTCGTACATAAGCAGCCAAAACACTCATGTTAAAATCCTGTAATCAACACAAATTATTACAAGAAAAATATAAGGTAGGTAGGTAATTAACTTCCAACTGACATCGTTTGAAAAAACGAAAATTTACCCTGAAAGGATCGCCTCTCAAAGATTGAACGAACATTGATGCCCCTGCTCCTTTACCCTGATAAATAAAACCAAAATATCTCAATCGGATTATAACGAAATCGACCGCCTACGTAAATAACTGACGGAGAAATTAAAGGAAAAACAAATTCTGCAGACCTGCAACGAGACATCTTTGAGCCGCCTCCCTGTATTAGCACAACAAATCCTTACCACGTGTTCGTCACAACTTCCACTTATTACATAATCTCTTCCGCTCATGTAATAAGATCGAGTATAGTTCTGAGAACTTCCGGTTGAAGCTATACCAAAATCCATATGGAGCCTCCCATCAACAGCCAGCAGCTGTTTTACCTGGCAAATAAATAATAATAACAAAATTAAATAATAATAAAAATTAATTTGAAAAGAAAAAAAAAGGAGGTTACCTCATTGTCAACAGCCGAAACAAGAAGATAATGATCGTCTGGGGAAAAGCAGACCATCACATTTCCTCGGGTGCTCGAGGCAGTATAACAAGGTTGGGTTGGCTTTTGTCTTATATCCCACATCTTAACATCGCGGTCAAATGATGACGTGGCGAAGAGAGACGGGGAGTGGTTCGCAAACTTGACCACGTTAATATGCGCTCGATGCATATCGGCAAAAACTTGCAAACGTCTCCCACTGCTGATATCGTATAATGCGACGTCTTTCGAGTATCCGCTCGCAACGAACAGTTCGTCTGTGGAGTTGACATGAACAGAAGTCAACTGGTCAAACTCGTCGAAGTTGACCGAACCGCAGCTGTTGTACACGCCTCTACTTGCGGTGGGCATGTGCTGTATGTCGTACAACCGAAGCGAACCATTATCTGAACCAGCAATGAGCTGAAACGCAAGAACTGAATACGGTGAGAAAGTTACAAAACAGAATGAAAAAAAATTGCATTGCATCAGGCAGCTCTACAAGGGTATAATAGGGATGATAAGAGAGAGTTAATGTTTAGTAGAGTTGAATTAATAAGGGTCTCGGAAAAAATTGCGTCTCTAAATATAAGGTACGTTCGTACCTTAGAAGGATATTTCTTAAGCCAGCATAATCCCAGGACACTATTCATAGCTCCAAGAGAAGGAATGTAACTAACGATGTTCTCACTCTCGTGGTTCATGACGACCACTTCGCCATCTAAAGTGCCGAAAACCATAAGGCTAGAATCCGATGGATGGTACTCAAACTGTCTCGGACGAAAGTTTCTTCTTTCATCTCTCGCTACACTGCCCCTCATAGGAAGCGGATGTAACTCGGGCCATGCACAAGATCCCATTTTGGCAGCAGATAATGACCTCGAATAGAAGTACTGAGATTTTCTTGATAGAGTCGAAAACTTTTTCCTGCTTGAAAGGTTTGCTCTGATCTCACGTTTCTGCAAAATAGTGACCAGGCTTTCTTTATCAAGCCTGTTGTATGGGAGGCGTTCGAAATGACGTGTGAAGACATCATTGGCTATTTCCCTGTCGATTTTTCCGATCGGCAAATTGTCGAGAACTTTGAGGTTTGGTAAGGAAGCTATCATGTACTCTCGGTAATTTTTTTCGTAGCATATGAGAGATGGATGTCGAGAAATGTACTTCTTTGTGGCGGTAGGAGTTGGGGTGGTTAAATTGACTGATTCATTACAGAATGGGTATTCGTCTTGCATGTCCAATATGCCAGAAGAGATCTGCTATTGATACATGAATATTCAGTATGATTAAAACAATACAAGATTCTAAATCATGTTATTTTATCCAACAAAAATAAAAAGACGGCCTAAACCTTTTGCACTGATTACACAAAGACGGAAAACGTCAATACCTCGTTCTGCAAATCCGCCAGCTCAACCCAAGCAAGTGGTATTTCAGACAACAGTTCCGTCAAGCCAAATTCATGATCATGACACGAAAAGTCAACCTCGCTGTTATCCGAAGAATCTTCATTTTGACTTCTCACATCTTGACCTCTATCATAATCATTCATATCTTCGTCATCCATATTTAGCTCCAAATGTGGAAAAACTTCGTCACCTGGAGAAGGTAAGTCCATGTGAATACCGAGGGCAATACGACCTGAACATTGGCCTTCGTTTCCCGATACTACAGTAGGAGAGTTCGAATCACTACAATGTATACAATTTTGGAACCGAAGCTCGTCGAGCAAAGGGAGCTTGGCTAATGCTGCACTAGTTGTCCACATGTTTGTGATTTTCGTCTCGCACAGTGAAAGTGATCTTAAATTTGGCATACAGGAAAAACAATCTTCACGGAAAGTAGTGAGTGAAGCACTGAAATCCAAGTTGAGTGTATGCATGTTCATGAATTTTCCGACCATACCGAGTTTTCGGAAATGGGATGACTTCAGATTCAGGACTTGGCATGATAAACCTCGTTGAGCAAGATCCCTGCAGGAAAAAATCTCATGATCAAATGATGCAAGTACACGAAACTACAGCACTTGATTGACTATTCATTGCCAGAATAAAATTTCGAGAAAAGGAGTCGGAAGGCAAAACTAACATACAGCAAGAAATCCTTCCCAAGTGAGATGTCACAGATATCAACAACTCGAAGCTTTTTGCTGATGGCGTGCAGCAAAGGTGAAACATATTCCGCACTCAGTACACATTCAGATCTGTTTATCATGTCAACTGCATCAATCTCCGAAGCATCGACTTCCTTTAACAGATCGAGAAGTGGGCAGAAATCAACGTCTTTCAAGCCATCCATTGTAATTATAAATGAAGATATCTCCCTACGGGCTTTCTTGATCTTAGCCTGTATTAGGAAGACGGCAAGACCAATAATCAAATGTGAACAAAGAAGAATCACTACTTACTCATACAATAAGATCAAAGAATCGAGGTCCTCGATAAACGGCATAAACGTAAAGAAACAATTTTAACCAAAATTATCTATATAACAGACGATATCGATCGCCTCATTGTGTGAAACCTTGAATAATGCAGCCACAATTGTCTTATTTGGTGGAATTCCTTGCCTCTTGCAAGCATCGAAATATCTGAAAATCGACCCGACGTATATAACAAGGTCAGAAAAATAAACCAATTGCTTCTTATGAAATCAGTGAAAAGAAATAGGCAGAACCATTGTATATCAATTAAATGCAGACAATTCTCAGTCATATAATTTTTATGTATTTTTGAAGTTAGCAGAAATGAATGATGTTGCATCTCAATTTAAGATTCCAGTTCATTCTCAAGCAGCTTACGAATCGAAAATCCTAAATTAAACTCATGATAACCCTAATTATTTCCAAAATGAATAATTAAACGAAAACAAACGCAAATCTGGGAGTAGAAAGTAACCTTTTCTCCAAGGTGCCAATATCTGTAGCCATGGCGTGGCGCGTGGGCGATGAATGCTTCCCGATTTCTTTCAGCTGTTCGATCGCGGAAGTGGCGATGATATTTGAGGTTGGATTTGACAAAATTTCAACGAACTGTTTTCTTGTTCGTTTGTCTTTTTTTTTTTTTTTTTTTTTTTTTTGATAAAATGATAAAATTAATGTTCTTTCTTAGGAATTCGATGTCGGGCCTCTGTTCGTGATTTCGGGCCACACGCCCACCCGGAAAATATATTCGGGCCGCATGGATTGCAATTAATTCAATATCTGATAAATTCTAATTGGGCTGACACTAAAAGCCCAAAATGAAGTGACTATCAAAAGACTAGGCCATAGGCCCATAGTACATAAGTCGTTGGTCATAAAAAAAAATTAGGCCCAATTTGATTTCACTTTTGACTAGCATACACTTAATGCTTCAGATTTATATTTGAAAGCTCCAGTTTTGCACGAGTATTAAGAAATTCAATAAATATGAATTGATTCTAGTAAAGTCATATAAAAATGACTAAGATAACATTTATCGTTTAATTATTTATAAGAGAATTGATGTTTAGAGTTGAATTAATAAGATTCAAGCAGGAAATACTATATTTAATACAATATTGAAATGTAAAGTGATAGATAATACGTTCAAAAGTGGCAATTATCGTGAAACATAGGAAACAATAAATATGATATTTAAGAATATGGAGCCCTATAAAATAATATATTTTTAAGGGATTATTTTGTAGACCACCCTCATTCCCAAATTATATAGAACTAACTACCAAGTGGATTACACTCTAAGGGAAACCCCTCTAATTTCGAAAATATTTTGACATACCCCCTTGGGCCCCTCTGAAGTACCTATAATACCCTTTTAAAATTAGTTTTAAACCCTAGATACTCACATTTCGGCTCTCTTCTTCTCCTAGATTTAAAATTCCGCCTCCACAAACCTCCCACCGGTGAAATTACTTCCCGGAGCCATAACTCTCTCTCCGGTGGTCGGAATTCGATGGTTTAACTACCGTTGGATTCCTCTCGTCGGGCTCTTTATTTTGGTGGTTATTTCATTCAGTTTGGAGCGCATATCTGTTTCTGTAATTTTTTTTCATTCGACGACGATGGTCTTGCCGGAGGTGTTCTTTGTGTTCCACCAGTCGAAATTTGACGGGCTACCCACCGTTGGATTCCTCTAGTCGAGATCTATATTTTGATGGTAATTTTGTTTATTTTTATGTTTACAGATTTATTTCTATATTTTTTTGCATTTGTGGGTGCGCGAAACTGTGGGTGGTTAGTAACGGCGCCTAGGGTTTTGGTAGGGGAGGGGGGGGTGAGGATTCACATTTGACTAGGGGTGACTAGGGGTGAGTTCGGGACGGGATTTCGGGAATTCGGGATTTTCGGGATCGGGATTTCGGGATTCGGGATAGAAATTTTAAATCCCAATCCCGTCCCTAACTATTAAATCCCGGTTATATCGGTATCCCTAAATATTTCGGGAATCGGGATTGGGATCGGGAAATCCCATATTTTGCCTAAAAACTAAGAAATATTGCATCTTTTTTCCATTAGTATTATTTTATACACTAAACCGACTTGAATATATTATATACATACTATTGTTCTTGCCTTATTTATTTTTACCACAAAACTTGGAACGAATAAAATTTTAAAAATTTAAAAATAAGTTGAAACAATATATTTTATATTGTATTTCTCATCTCCTTTACAATATATATATATATATACATATATATATATATATATATATATATATATATATATATATATATATATATATAGAAATTTAACAAACAGGTTTATTATTATTTAAAAAGAAAAATAATAATAATAAATAAATCAGCGAAAATGATAAATACAGTACCAGAAATGCTGAATGCAGTTTGGCTGAAAATTGCATATAAGGGTAGTATAGTACTTTCCCTTCTCCAGGGAAGTATGTCAAAAGATGATTTGGGCTTGGGTTTATCCCTAGTTTATTTGGTGGCTAGGGGTATGTAAAATAACCCCTATTTTTAAAGGCCAAAACGCATATCCTACTTCAAGCTTTACGATTTATTTAGTACTTTTCAAAATTAAAGAAATGGATAACCTCAAAAAAATCAAAATTAAATATTGAAAAATAATTGCTTTGCTTCGAGGACAAGTATACTAGTGTTGGATTAGCAAAAGTTTTATTAGTGAAAGTAAAATATTAAGGGGTACACAAATAAACAAGAGAATGCAGGCTTTACAGCTCAATGTCATATACTATACTAATTCATAGTTCATATGCTCATTATTTATTTATATATTTATTATTTATTATTTATTTATTTATTTAATGGAAGAAGTAGTTATTTTTCTATTAATGCTTTTTAGACAGCGTAATCTTAACACCTTTTTAAAGGTCAAAAAGATGAAGAAAGAAAGAACCAAGTTTGATGCATCTTGTCTCCTCCAGTGATAGGTTTGTACTAGTGACACATTTGACTAGTCATGTAAATTTTATTATAGTACAATTTGAAGAGAGAGATGAATTATATATATAACAAATCAGTGCTATTTACTTGAGGTAAAGTCAAATTACTAAGGATTTTCTTATTCAGTAGGTAAATTTAACATCGTAAGGGTGGACGTGTAAGACAATATATAGTTGAAGAGTTGATTGTAATTACCCAAAAATGAGTGGATTTTTTTCGTAATTTGACCATATCTCAGGGACTGTATCGTCGTTTCGTTAAGTTTAACTATTTATGGATGAATCAATTAATATATAATGGTGCATTTGGATGGAGGGATTTGGGGGAGGGATTTCAAATCCATAATAACAAATCCCTCGGACTTGTTTGGATTGAGGGATTTGGAGATGGATTTCAAATCCCCACCCCTCCTTTTTAGTTGATTTTGGAGCAATAGTGATGTATTTCAAATGACTCCAAAATTGGAGTCATTTCAAATCCACTCCCCAAATCAAATCCCTCCATCCAAATGGACCCTAAAATAACTCGTTCATTAAAGTTTGTTGGGTAAATTACAACTACCCATGAGGTATGGTCAAATTACAAACCCCCATCATGTTTGGGTAATTACAACAACCTCTTCTATATAAATCTTCTTAGTTCTTACACGTCCACCCTCGCGGTTTCAAATTTAGTGGAATCTTCGAGATTATATGGAATATTATCACTTTTGTACCCATTTTATCTCATTCGAGCTCTACATTTTGAACCAAGATGATCATAATATGTGTTTTTTGTTTAGTATATATCAAATTATGGTACATCAGAAACTGTATTTTTACACAAAACGAGTATAAACTAAAGTACATTCCACGAATCTAGATGATTATGTTGAATTTGACACCACAATTAGGGATGGCAATTTGACCCGCCCCGACGGATCTCCGCCCCGCCCCGCCCCGAAATTTTCGGGTATTACCCGCCCCGAAAAAAAATGGGGCGGGGATGGGGATTGAAATTTTTTTTTGACCGGGTACGGGTACGGGGATGGGTTTGCCTATACCCGCCCCGTAGACCCGCCCCGTACCCGTCCCCGTACCCGCCCCGCATTATTTATATATATAATATATATTTTTTAATTATAATATTAAATATAAATAATTAAATAGTAGTAATATATTAAATATTAGTTAAAAATGAGGATTTTTAGGTTTCCATTATATAATTAAATATTAGTATTATAATTAAATAATGATTTATTTGTAGAAATAAACCTTTAAATTATAAGTAAAGTGCATATTTATTTATTAAAAAAAAAATAGACGGGGATTTTTACCCGCCCCGATACGCGTGGGGATTTTATGGGGCGGGTATGGGGATTCGTTTAATACCCGTGGGGATTTTTGATGGGGATGGGGATGGGGATTTCCATTGCGGGGCGGGGAAGGGGATTGCAAAACCCGCCCCATACCCGCCCCATTGCCATCCCTAACCACAATGGTGGAGGTGTAAGAAAAAATCATAGTTGAGGGGTAGATGTAATTATCCAAACAAGATGGGTTTTTCCGTAAATTCACCATACCTCAGGGGTGGTTGTAATTTACCCAAGTTTTCTTAGAAAAAAAAAAAGAAGAAAAAAAAGGATGACGCAGAAAATTGCTTTTATGACGTTGATGTCAAGTCAAAATATTTAACCAAACTTTACGTATAACGAAAACGACATCGTTTGGGGTTAGGAGATAGCGACTGGGCTCATGCAAAGCTGTGTGTAGCGCATGTGGCTGAAGGCCCACAAAAAGAAGGTTGTTGGGTGTGTAAATTGGGCATCTTCTATTTCAAGAAATTAAAAAAGGGAATAATTTATTTTAATTTTGTTTACATGTCTTATTCTTGCATATCAAAATTATATTAAGTTTGATTTTTTTTATATAATATAGAATATAAAAAAATGTAAATTTCTCGTTTGTTGGAAGACAAAAAAGTCGTATTTTGTCGATCCAGTTCCAAAACTTTCAGATTTTGTAACAAATGTGTTATTTTCTTAATCGAAAAATTGAAATAAAATTGGAATTATTTTTTCACTCTCGAGAAAATTCGATTTTCTTACGTAAATGTAAATTTTCGATGAAAAGACGTTTAATTACAATATTCAATTTCGTTAATAAAATGAGTTGGTTATGGAAAAAGAAAATAAATAATTGTACGGTACACATAATTTACAAGGACATGCTTATATAGCTTTTGTCACTTATAATAATTAACAAAATAAAATGATTTTAAAATCTCGTAAAGAATCCTTGGTCTGGAAGCAATATTAAACTATTATTGTACTTGTCTTCCTTTTTTTAATCTATTTTTATTTAGCTATTTAAATATGCAAGTTAAACACAGTAAAAATATATATATATATTAATCAAATATATATTAATCATAATTTTATTAACCAATCAGATGGGCCCTAAATATATATATATATATATATATATATATATATATATATATATATATATATATATATATATATATATATATTGCACGACAAAAAATGAAAATATCTTTTCAATATTGACCCACTTGTAATTTTGATTAAGAAGTGACATAAAATGTGTGATCACATCAAGAATTTAAACGTGACTGAACAAAATATAGCTACCAAATTAGTTGAGATATTATTTGTTTAGACAATGGATTTGCGGGCCAATTTCCCTGATTTATACAATTCCATTTATTTGAAATTGTGGTTGAATTGGTAAAAAAATAATTAGATTGAATATGATTGCATTATTGAATCTTATTGTACTATTACAATATTTTCTCGTTAACTATGTAGTCCGGCTATAGAAACAGTGATATGGGGAAATTGGAAAATGGACACAGAGACGATATATCTAAAAAAAATTGGGGATATACGAGTTTGGGGGAAATATATAAAATTTTAAAATTATAGGCTTATATTTATAAATATTGTATATAAACATATATAAGTTTTTATTTATATATAAATTCATTTTATATATTTTGATCTAGACATGTTCAAAATAAATTTTACTATCAACTATCAATTTGCAATTGATGATTAAATTGCGTGAATAATTAGGGAATCAACAAAAATATTTGAAAATTTGTTATCCAAACATGTTTCTAACTTTTTAGAAATTGCAAAATAAGCCATAACATGTCCGATAGATGTCCTCAGGGCTCAGAGTGTCCGACACTAAACATGTCCGAAACGCAAAAATGTTACGAAATTGAAGTTTCCGTGCTACATAGTTCGTTAACCTAATCATGCACATTCATTTATTCAGATCAACTCGAATGCGGATTGATTAGTATCAAGCCTATATCCGTTATTCTAATGGGCCGTTGATGCACCATAATTTACATTTATCCATTATACTTATGTCGGGCCAGAAGATATGGGCTTTGAATGAAATTTCTGAAACTACTAGGATTTATGATATGACTGTGTAAATTAAATAACTATTTTTTAATTTTTCTTTTTGATAATTAAATTAAACAACTATTCAAGAACTACATATACACCCTATTATTAAATATTGTTACTATTTGCCCCAAAAAATAAAAAAAAAATGTCCATTTATACGTAAACTGCAGTTGCACATTTAGGATAGAAAATCGATGTTCATCTAAATTTGGAAATTATTGCATAAAAATCTTATTTCCACCTTTTGAATGTGTATTCCTCATTCTTTTTGCCTAAAAAGAAAACCTTGCTATTTTATTGTTTAGTTCCAACATATTTAAACCTTGTTTGGTTCATATTTGTACATCTGTAACGGTAACTAAATTTGCTAATTTAATTTACTAGTTTAAATTACTTTAATTTACAAGAACAAATTGCTAATTTAATTTACCCCACTAAAAGAAATTATGTATGTGGTAAATATTTTTTTTTTTATTGATAATGGCTTCATAAATATAACATGCCGTGTATGTAATTGTGTATCGAATTTGTACTAATTTGCTACATTGGGTAGGAAAAAGATAAATTTGCAAAATTACATTTTGGTCCTATAAATTTAGCTCATTTATAATCAAACCAATATTAGTTTATATTACCAATAAAAGTGTATTTATGTCATTTCAACTTAAAATCACATAAAAAAAGGGTAAATTACAAACACCCCCCTGAGGTATGGTCAAATTACATAAACACCCCTCTTGTTTGGATAATTACAACCACCCCCTCAGCTCTTCAAATTTAGTGGAATCTTCGAGATTATATGAAATATTATCACTTTTGTACCCGTTTTATATCATTCAAACTCTACATTAAGAAGTAAGATGATCATAATATGTGTTTTTTAGCTTGTGTATATCAGTTTGTAGTGCATCGGAAACTGTATTTTTACACAAAACGAATACAAACTAGAGCACATTCCACGGAAGCTAGATGATTATATTGAATTTGCCACAATAAGGGTGGAGGTGTAAGAAAAAATCATAGTTGAGGGGGTAGATGTAATTATCCAAACAAGAGGGGGTTTTTTGTAATTTGACCATACCTCAGGGGGGTGTTTGTAATTTACCCCATAAAAAATTGCACAATGTGCTCATCAGAGACAGGATTTCCCTCAACGGGGTCGATGCCTTAACTTTGCTTACACAAAGGGCATTAGTGAATTTTTTTACAGGGGGTATTTGATAATTATGAATTTTGCAGGGCATTATTTGCAATTAGCTCCATAATTGTATGCATTATATATAACTGGACAATTAGAATAGTACAAATTGAGGAACATGTTGAGTGCTCATAAACAAAGTTAAGATTTATTCGCCTATTCATTTGTTCTTTTCTAACAAACTCAAAGATTTTTCCAATTATTAGTGTAAGTGCATCTCACCTAATGTATTCAATCACTCTAATAAGCCAATTTGTTTTTAAATTTCAATGGAAAATTATCAAAGTAGTGAAATATAAATTTGTTTGGTATTTTATATAAATTAAAAATGTTCGTGTAAAAAATATAGACTAAGTTGTTTGGAGAGCTGATAAGTTATTATGTCACATTTTTAAGATTAATTTTTAAAGTGTTTGGATAATGAACTTATAAGCTATTTTACTAATTATAAGATTTTTAAAAAATGTGGATTTGGGATTACCAACTTATATTTTCATCATCTTATTTTAAAAAAAATATGATTTGTTTTATAATTAATTACCAACGTATAAGCTCCTTGGGGAATTTGGGACAAATTGCACATCACCCCCTGTAAATTTCTAATTTTTGCACTTTATCCCCTCAAATTTCTTAAAAGTGAATGCCCCTCATCAAAATATTATTTTTGTTGCACATTGCCCCGATAGCAAAATTCCGATAGATTATTCATCGGAATTGAGGATTTTTGTTGCACGTTGCCCCGTTAGATGTTATTTTTATTGCATGTTGCCCCTTAAAAACATTATTTTTTAGTACATTGCTCATTTTTTTTTTTTTGCTCATTTAAAATGTTATTTTTGTTGCTCGATGCCCTCCAAAAAGGCTAAAAATGGCTAATGGGGCAAAGTGCAATCAATATAATATTTCAAAGGGGGATATCAGTTTTTTTTAATTTTAGGGGGAAAAGTGCGAAAAATAGAAATTTTTGGGGGGCAAAGTAAATTTTGTCCTTTTTTTTATTTATATAAACATCAAAAAATATAGTTAATGTGTAATTAAGTTAAACAAGTAATTAGGGCCATAAAAATGGGAGCTTTAGGCCGTACGGGACGCTGTAAACCTCGATTAAAGTTAACTATGCATCGGATTTGTTCGATGCTACACCCGGTGAAAAACACCGGGTGGGTCTTCTGCTGCCACGTGTCTCTTGTTTATATTTTATAATAAATTCCCCGCTAGGGTTTACCTTTAGGGGTTTTAGAAAAATAAAAAAAAAGAACACGTGGCAGCAGAAGACCCACCCGGTGTTTTTCACCGGGTGTAGCATCGAAGGAACCCTATGCATCGTGGGTGGTGAACAAATCCTAGTGCTTAATTTTTAAGTTTGACCCAATTGAGTTTATACAACTTATTTTGACCAATACAAATTGGATTATTGTAAATAACTTCAAAAAAGTTGTTTGAGTTATTTAAATATTAATTTTTATTTGTTTATTACTTGAAACTTATTTTCGTTTATCATATATAAATATTTTTTTTATGTAAAAAGTACCATAATTATGATTAACCCCCTAGCGAAACATGTATTGCTTTTTATGCTTTGGGCCTCCGTGCAACTAAAATTATCCAAACGTCCCTATCAGTTTACTTCTTTTTTCACACGTGTGAAGTAACCCTAAATTTATTATTGAATTTTCCCATAGCTATTTGATTTTCATCTTTGTGATATTAGATATATGTATAAATCTATATAATAAATCTATTTAATTGATACGAGATTACTTCCTTTTAATATGTAGGTAATTAATGAATATATTTTAGTATCCTTATACGGGCCTAATATGTATAATTTATTAACAGATGACACATTACGGTGATCAACAATTGTCCTCCGAGACTCAAATGAAAAATTGTTGTAAAATTAATCTAAACGTTAAATTTATTAATGGGAAAATTACAGTTTCATCCTTCAAGTTTGCACGAAAACCACATTTGGTCCCTCATACTCACGTAATTTAATTGGTTTGGTCGTCTCTGTCAATTTACCGCTAGTCCGTTAGTTAGGCCAATGATGCGCACACACTTCATTCCGTTAGTTTTAACGAAAAATTGATGGAAATAAATAAAACTGTTGCAGTTTTGAAATATGAGGGACTGAATGTGTTTTTTGTGATGAGGGACCAAATGTAGAATTGAAGGGATGAAAATTGTATTTTTCCCATTTATTATTATTAACCCTAAAAAAAAGAAAAAAAAAAGGCACCCCTCAAACATATAACATATTGCATATTGACCCCTGAAAGGAGCGTGAACACACTCGCTCCACCTATCACATCACATTTCACCACTTTGAGAAAAAAAAGCAGGAGCACTGAGCGCACACTCTCCCTCATTTTTCTCTCTCCCCCACCAAGTCGCTTTCACACTGTTGCACTTGCTCTGCTACTCTCTCTCACTACTTTCTCTCTCCTAAAATAACGCCAATATCTTCTCAACGTTTTTTCCCCTCAAATCTTCTGCTGCAACTCACTCAAATCCCCCATTTTTCTCTAACTAAAAAAGAAAAAACACCGCAAACTTTCTCTCTCTATAACAGATCAATTTTATCGTGTTATAAACGGGAAAAAAAAAAAAACTCCATGAAAAATGGTAGCAATCGCATCATGTAATTCCCGTTTCGTTTCTAGCTAGTTCTGCATTAGGTTTAATCGCAGTGATTTGCGTGAGGGGCGAAGCGCGTGATTAATTTTTTTTACCTTTGTTAGGGTTTGTTGTATACAATCATCTGAATTTGCTACTCAAATTGAGTTTCAGAAAATAAGGATGGAGAAAAGGCAAGGGTTTTTCTCGGCGCTGAAGGAGGAAGTGGTGCGCGGGTTGTCACCAGCAAGGTCACGGGCGAAAAGTCCGGGTCGGAGCCCCTCGCCGATGGCGGGTCTTTTCCGGAGGAAACTCAGTTCCAGCAGCTCCGACTCGTTGATTCCGAGATCGGGCAGCCTAAGGCCGGGTGGGGAGACACTGACACCTTTAATGGAGGGTCCGGATCCGGACGGCGACGAACTCGGTGAGTCGAAGCGGCTCGGGTCGGGTCTCGGCCAGTGGGTCCGAGGGCAGCTGAACCGGAACCCATCCGTTGCCGTTAATGAGAACGGCTGCGGCAGCAAGAGGTCCGATTTGCGGCTGCTGCTTGGAGTGATGGGTGCGCCGCTTGCGCCGGTGCACGTTTGTACCTCTGAGCCTTTCCCTCATCTCAGTATAAAGGACACCCCCATTGTACGTATGCTTAAAATAGTTGTACACTTGTGTTTTCTCTTTGCTATTATATAATTTTGTCGATTTATAATTATTCCACTGAAAATGTGTGTATTAAGGTTAATTTTCTTTCAGGTTCAGTCTTCTGTTTCATGATTAAGACTGTTAATTAAATAGATTCTCACAATCTTTGTCCCTTGGTTAAGGATAGTAGCATATTCACTTGTAACTATAGAGCCACAATCTTTGACTTTCATGCTTAAACCATGTATAATTGTTTGGGAGGTTGTTGTTTCCTATTTCTACTGTTTTGTTTTTCTTATTAATTCATCGATATTTTGATATATTATAGGAAGCTTCGTCGGCGCAGTACATACTGCAACAGTACACCGCCGCATCCGGAGGGCAGAAAGTTCAGAACACGATCAAGAACGCCTACGCCATGGGCAAGTTGAAGATGGTAGCGTCCGAGTTCGAAACCGCCACAAAGGTGGTGAAGAACCGGAATGCCGCCAGAGCTGCAGAATCCGGTGGATTTGTCCTGTGGCAGATGAATCACGACATGTGGTATGTTGAGCTCGCAGTGGGTGGAAGCAAAGTCCACGCAGGCTGCAATGGCAAGCTCGTCTGGCGGCACACTCCATGGCTCGGGGCCCACACCGCTAAGGGACCCGTCAGACCCCTTCGCCGTGCTCTTCAGGTCAAGATCTGATCCATAGAAATTCGTTCTTTACCTAGTGTATGTTTTTTTTTTTTTTTTTTTTTTTTTTTGCGATATTCATCGAATCTTGAATGATACAGGGGCTTGATCCAAGAACCACCGCTAGTATGTTCACCGATTCGATTTGCATTGGAGAGAAAAGCATCAATGGAGAAGACTGCTTTATTCTAAAGCTCGCTGCAGATCCTCACACGCTTAAAGCCCGGAGTGAAGGGCCGGCAGAAATCATAAGGCATGTCTTGTTCGGCTACTTCAGCCAAAAAACGGGGCTTCTTGTTCACATGGAGGATTCGCATCTCACCCGAATCCAATCCAACGGTGGAGATGCAGTTTACTGGGAGACTACAATCAACTCGTTCTTGGATGATTACAGGCCCGTCGAAGGAATCATGATTGCCCACTCGGGTCGTTCGATCGTGACCCTTTTCCGATTTGGAGAAATGGCGATGAGTCACACTAAAACTAGGATGGAAGAAGCTTGGACGATTGACGAGGTGGCGTTTAATGTTCCGGGACTTTCCGGAGACTGTTTCATCCCACCAGCAGATTTGAGATCGGGTTCCGTAAGTGAAGCTTGTGAGCTCCCTCACGAGGAAAGGGGTAAATCTGTAATTGCCCATCGAGCGAAAGTTGCAGCGTTGGAGAATACTGGTAGTAATAATACTTGGAAAGTGGAAAGCTGACCGAGTAGGATCCAGCTGCTTTCGTGGCGAATATGTTCATATGGCGTTAGGCAGTTTTCTAATTTTACTAACAAAGTAGAAAAAATAATAACAAATTAGGGCTCAGTTCGGTTCTATTGAGAAATTTGGGGGTTCTTTTTTTCCGTTGTTGTGCCGACATTAGTCTCCGTTTCATTCTCTAATAGGAGAATCCAACTAAAGGGGTTGGAAAACGGAGGCTAGTTTTTCGGTTTAAACTCTCCGACGATGGAGCAAGGTGGTGAAAGCTTTGAGTATTAGTATTTGGCTTTTACTAAGTGTTTTTTTTTTTTTTCCTTTTACTTTCTTACTCTTGCCTAAATATATGAAGGCATTGGCAGTTAGAAGTGGAATTAGCTGCTAATTTGATTGGGTTTATTAGTTCAATTAATTCCTTAATTGTTAATCAGGTTCTTGTGTGTGACATTTCTTTCTGGTACTAAAGCTTGTTTAATGTTCTATGAGATACTGAATGCTTATATATAAAGTCACAACTTGTTGCAAAAAACGGGATTTCTCCGAAAACCCTTGATCCGATCCGTTCGATTTTCACCGGTTTTGTATATATATTTATGCACGTGAAAGGAATCTATATGTGATTAGCTGTTTATGTTGTGGTGTTAGTGGGAGCATCTAGGGCTAGTTGTAAACAACTTTAATAATGTGCAGCTGTCTGCTTTTCTTTCCCACTGCTCATTGTTACTTTTTGGAATAAAATTTTCTTTGAATAACCCTTTTGTTGACTCTTGGTCTTGTACCCAAAAAACCCATCACATATAATCATTTAAAATAAATAAATAATAAAAAAATTAAATAAGATAACGTGTTGGGTGGGGCCCTCTCATGGGGTTTTAGCGAAAAGATTGGAGTGGTGAGTTTTGCTAGTAAAATTTAGAGTAAATTACATTACGAATAAATTCATTTTGTTTAGATAATTATATCTACCTTTCAATAATGAATTTTCTTGCATCTCCCCATCTATATGGTGTCAAATTTTACATAATCATCTAGATTCTATGGAATGTTCTCTAGTTTGAACTCGTTTTGTACAAAAACACAGTTTATGATCCATCACAATCTGATATATATAAGCCAAAAAACACGTCTTGTGATCTTCTAGCTTCAAAATGAGGAGCTCGAATGGGATAAAATGGATCCAAAATTGAGAACATTCCATATAATCTAGAAGATTCCACTAAATTTGAAACCACAAAGGTGGACGTGTTATAAGATTTATAGTCGTATGGTGGTTGTAATTACCCAAATAGGAAGGGGGTTTTCGTAATTTGACCATACCTCACGGGTGGTTGTAATTTACCCTAAAATTTATATAAATTAATACAATCAACACTAGTAATAATTTAATACATTTACACCGAGTCAGGATCGATATCTATTATTAATTTATCAAGATTTTACTATATCTAAGTATAATTGATTGTACGTAGTATGCAACCTAAAATAGTTGTAATTAAATGGCAACAGCATTAGTAAGTGGGGGAAGCTTGACATTAGAATGGTCCCTGGAAAAAATAAAAATTCCACATTTATTGGGGAAGGAATTAATTGTTTGCTTTTTAGGGCAATCATTCATTTAAATAATTATGAATAATAATAATAATAATAAAGGTGAGTACTGAGTATTTGTTGGTGAGTGTAAATGAGATTTAATTCCAGCTTTCAACAAACTATTTCACCAGTTTTGTCACATCTTGTTTAGCCATTCAATCTCAAACTCAACTCTGTTTCACCTATTCCACATACTATACTTGATCCCTCTTTTTAATTCGCTCACCCTCATCTGGTGTCGTCGCTCGTTCAAGAAAATAAAATAAAATAAAATAAATTATTGACATTGTGACTCTATATGTATGATTATGTGTAAAGAAATAATGTATCGTACGATATATATCATCTGGTGTAATGTTTATCATACACACAATTATTTTCTTAATATTCGGATCTATTCGTCGATTTCCCTTAGTGGTTTAAGAAACTTCGTTATTATTGCATTATTTGCTCTAATTCACTTTTAAATGTTACAATTTTTTTATTTTTATTTTTTGTGTGATATCATCATAATTTTTTTCCTAATACTCCATTAAGAGGGGAAAAATGTGGGAATTGTGTGAATGCCTTGTAAAATAGGTAGCTTGACAAAATGAGAAAGAAGGGTATATGCCCTATTCTCTTAAATGCAGAGGATCACATCAAATAGTGAAGTGGAATCTAACTCATCAATTCCTCACCAAATTATATATATAAAAAAAAAAAAGAAAAAAAAAAAAACACATTCAATGTGTGTGTGTTTGGTTCAATCAATCATCAATGGCTTATTTTTGTGGTCCTCAAGAAAATTCAATCACTTTTATTTTTTCCTTTGTTTGGGAAAGTGGATTAAATCCAATGAATTCAAGAAAAACTATGAAGTGTGTGAACCCATTCTTGGAAAGGAAAAATAAAATTGCCCCATTACAAGAAACTTTGCATTTAGTGATTGATATCACCTCATTCAATTTCTAGATTCACCCAATCTCAACCTACTTAATCAAGATTATTTCTTTTTCTTTTCTTTTAATTGAAAAAATAATTAGCATCCATGTATATCGATCAGGTAAGTAAATATCGCTCTCGTGCAATAACTTGCAGATTGCAGGAGATGAATACTTCATAAAAGCTTAGTGTAATCTCAAGAAATAATTGAAATATTGAAAATATTAATATGGTCCTCAGAGTTTCTAAAATCCCATTAGTAGTCCTCAAATTTTCCTTTTCTCGTGATATTTCTATTTTTTATTTAACCCAATAAGTGGTTTGTTTATATACAAAATAAGTGGTTTGAGATAGTGAGAAATTGCTTACAGCAAGATTGACCAAAGTGTGAATTGAAAATAGGAGGAACTCTAAGGACTTGAATGCAATTTTAAAACAAACAGATTCAGAACACGAAGCAATAGACCCATGCAAGAGTGGACTAATTGTTAGCTTATGGGCTACCGAATTAAATAAACGACTCTGCAAATTATGGTTTTAACTACTTTAAAGTTTAAATAACTCTAAGCAATGGAATATCCCATGAGTGGATTAGTTCTAATAAACTATAGATTAAAAAATTAATAAAATATGTCACATAAATAAATATATTTTGGGAATCCACGTTGACTTTTCCGATCTCCGTAAAACAATTAGAGCAACAAATTCAAATAAAAGCCTTATTTTATTGAAATTAGTCACAAAACCCCCCAAAATCATATTTATTGCAATTTTTTTTTTTTTAAATTACATGAAGCTGTGAAACGGGTTTCTTCTTTTCTCATCTTAGTTTTTATTTTATTTCTTTATTAAAAAAAGAAAGAAAGAAAGAAAGATAATGATACATATGGTTTTGTGCCTAATTTTAATAATATAAGGATTTTTTTTTCAGTAATCCATTTTCTTGGGGAGCTATTTGTAATATAATTGTTTTTGCTAAATTATATCCATCTCCTACAGTTTGTAAATTTCTCACATCCACCCTCTACAAATGGGTGATAATTATGAAAACAATAGGGATTTTTTCATAAATAGACATTACTTCAGAGGGGCGATTGTAATTTACCACAAAATAAATAGTGCATAAGTGTGTGTGTGTACAAAAAAATGTCGGCAGAAAGAAAAGTTTGAGAGATTGGTAAATGGCATATAAATTAAATGATAGGTGCACTAAATTGGGTATACTCTGCGCTACCTGCAGTACATATAGTGTACACCATATTAAATACATATATGCATGTAAATATATTATAATATAATAATTGTTCATAAATAAAGATTAATTAAAAGTGATTTAAATTGAAACGTTTAAATAAAAAAATAATAATTTTCCACACCAAGAAAATGAGTGTCCACACTCCACGCACGTGCACTTCCACATTGGGGTAACAAATGTCGATATGTTACCGAGGGGAGAAGGCCTTTGACCTTATTTATCTATAAATATATATATTTATTTATTTATTATCTATAAATATATATTTTTATATATTTATATGTGACAAGAACATTAATTAAAAATTGAACATTAACTAGGGTAATTTCATGGAAAATAACTCGCTCTCAGAGTTTTAATACAAAAATAAGTTCCAAAAAAATTATATGAAAAATCAAATCAATGTATAAAGCAAGTACATAGAAAAAAAATAATAATCCAGAAGCCTATGGGCTAAAATGCAAACAATAGATATAGATATTATATATATATATAAGTGGGCCGTAACTGAGAAGTAAAGTGGGCCAGACAAATCATCTAAAATAAGATATAGAGCAAAGCCCATACCCAAACAAACCCGCTAGTGATCTTCTGCAACGAGCTCACTGGATTTGCTCCACTCTGCAATTATAATTTCATCATTAAATTTTTTTAAAAAAATTTAATGATAATTGGGAAAAGAAAAAACAAAGACAATTACAGTTAAACCTCTATAAATTAATACAGTTGGGACCATCAATATTTCATTAATTTAGCGAAATATTAACTTATCAATAAATTAATAATTATTAATTTATACATTAATTAATAACTTATTAATTTATGAAATTACTTTTATTATTATTTTCAATAAATACATTTTTTATAATTTTTTTACGTGTATATTATTCATTGTACCATTAGTTCAATGCATATAGAGCCCGTTTCACGAGCGGAAGCTCTTAAAACAACAATGATATAGAACGATTTTATGTTGAGTTATGAGAAAACTATACCGAAAGTTCTAACCATGTTAAGAAAAGTGAGGGACGAGATTGATGTTAATGTGAACTTCAACAAGAAACAAGCGACAATTAAATTATATTGTATTAAGCTTTCATAGATGTATAAAATATGTATTGTACCATGTAATGTAAGAATTATTTTTATGCATTATTAATTTATATATTATATGGGGCTTCTTAAAATATTTGAATGTGTATTATCTTATAAATTTAGCGAATTATTAATTTAGCACGTTGTCCCCGAGTCGGGACCGGAAAAATTTATTATTTAAGCGAGGTTATTAATTTATCGAGTTTCTACTGTAGTTCCATATATCAAGATCCATTTTTTTTTATCATGCAATAAAATAAATAAATTAAGTTTATTTTCTCGATTCGAGATTAATTGATCGAAATGTAACTAAATTATCGAGGCACTCCAGATCAATTATATTCAATTTATCGAATGCTGGATTCGGTTCAAATCGAGTTACTCCATATATTAATATTTAATGTTCAAATAAATTTGACAGTAATAAATTTAGCTAGATTTGATTAATTTACTCCACTAATTTTCACAATAAAATATTTTAACCAAAGTTTGGTAAACAATTTTTGAAAAATAATATTAATATGTAAGGTGTTGTGTTAGTGTATAGTAATTCACATGGTTGGGAGCACACCTGATCCCTATACCCTAGAATCCCAATAACGGGAACAGGGGAATACGATGCTACACCCGGTGATTTTCACCGGGTGGCTCTTTTCTTGACATGTGTCATTTTTAATTTATTTTATAATTATATTTCTAAAATCCATTGGGCCATTAGTGAACCGGTCGTGGGGAATCTTATCAATTAGGGTGCCCGGTTATATTCACTAGGTGTAGCATAGATATTCCCAACGGGAACATTGGCGTGGGGTTGCACAGACCAATCAGAAACAAACACGTAAGCCGGTTCATGTTAGATGCTCAAAGTTTCAACTACACTATAGTGCGCCTCTATGATACAGTACAGATTCAATTAATTACATTTTGTACCACAGCGCACATTAGAGAAGAACGATGCAAACAGAATAAAATGTCGGAGGTGCATTTATGTACCTGATCAGCGGCGGTAGGAGCAGGTGAAATACCGGAGAGACTCGGTCCCGGAGCTCCGGTGGGAGGCGCCGGAGGGCTTAGTAAAGACGGAGATGGCGCCGGAGATGTTGGATTCGATGGAGCCGGAGCTGGAACCGAAGCGGCTAGCGGAGCGGGAGTAGGAGCTGCCGGCGGGGGCGGAGAAGGAACCGGAGGTGGAGGAGATGGGGTTGGAGGTGGCGGACTTGGAACTGGTGGAGGAACAGCCGGCGGAGGCGAGCTCACGGGTGGCGGAGGAGAAGCGGGTGGGGTTGGCGTAGGAGGCGGAACAGCTGGTGGCGGGGAAGTAACAGTAACCGGTGGAGGCGAAGAAGCAACTGGAGGCGGCGAAGCTGCGGCGGGAGTAGGAGGAGCAGGAGTTGAAGTGGGAGAAGCAGCCGGGGATTGACCGCTGACTCCGGCGAAGATAACGCCGATCAAAGCTACGAACACAAGTAGTAGTTTTGGAGCCATTATAATTAAGAAACAAGACAATGCTATCGTGCGCAGTTGTCTCTAAACCTTAAACTTCGCCGCAGAAAAGCGAGTCAGAGACTCAGTGGTGACTGGGCGAGTTAAGGTGGAGTTGGAGAATCGGGGAATGGAGTTGTCTGTATAAATAGGAATGACGAATGAGCTATCAGATCAGATATGTTCATTGTGTTGACTAGCGTTGACCGTATTAGTGTTAAAATTAAGTAAATTACTAAAATTAATTACTTTTTATGTATCTCTTATTTAAAACATTATTTGACACTATAGATATAGAATTCGACAAATATAATCCAACACTCGATTCATATTTCACTAATATGAATATTTATTGCAGTTAAAACGAAATAATTCATGTAATTTAATTAAGTAGACAGTGACGTAGCCAGCATATGGTCAGAGAGGTCATGCATATCCAGCATTTATCAAATCTTTATATATGAATGTATATAAAATTATATAAAGTTTGTGCACAGTTACACTAACGATCCCCTCTCGAGGAATTTTTATTGCATTCGGCCCCTCGAACTTAAAATCCTGGCTCCGTTAATGTTTAAGAGATATATAATATGTCCTATTATAATTCATATATAGAAAATTCTGTTCCGAGATATACGATGTTATTACTCGTTCACCAACTAGCTAGGCAACCCGATGGGTCAATCGAATGATCAATCGCACTCGTCTAGATATGGTTGGTCTCGATTCAAATTAAATAAAATAAAAATCGAAAAAATCTTGGGGAAGAAAAAAATAAACACACTATGCTTAGATAGCAAATTACCAGCTTGTGCTAATCATTGAGTTTGTGCAATCAAAATTGATAGGAAAACTAACATGCATGATTGATGGAATGGAACATCTCACCCCACCAGAATGATTCTTGGCTTAGATTATTCTTTAAGCCTTCATAAATTATATTTATTGATTAATTTAAATAAAGAAATTGCATGTTTGATTTTATTATTAATGAATACATTGACAATGCAAAACTGCACACAAGTATACTAGCTAAACTTAATTTGCATTATTTAACTCCAAATATTAATAAATATATGGGAAAATACAGTTTTGGTCCCTCAAATTTGTACCAATTTCACATTTGTCCCCTACGTTCACAAAAAAACACATTTGGTTTCTTATATTTAAAAAAATTCAACACTTTTATCCATTTTCGTCATTTTTCTGTTAGTACTGACGGAATCAAGCGTTTTCCATATCACTGCCTTAACTGATGGAGTGACAGCAAATTGACAAAAATAACCAAAAGTGTTTAATTGTCGAAATATGAGGGACCAAATGTGGTTTTCATTAATATGAAGGACCAAATATGGAATCAAATAAAACTTGAGGTGTGAAAACTGTAATTTTCCCATAAATAAATAAATAAATAAAAAATGGCGTGGATTAGAAGGGACGATGACTTGTTTGGTGTAACCATCACTTCTTTTGCCTAAAGTGGTAATGATTACAATTTTACAATAATTAATAATTATAACAATCAATTACATCCACCAACTTATGACAAAATTAAAATAAAAAAAAATAAAAAAAAAAAAAAAATCAACCATATAATAGATACAATATGGGCCCGAGCAGTTTGGTCCATTAGTCAAAATTTAACATATGGGCCGAGTGCAGAAAAAGTCCGGCCCAGCATAGAATGTGATCCACGTAGGGTTTGGGCAATTCTGTAAATAACCAAATAAATCCGGGTAAAGTCATAAAAGTGCAGAACAGAAGAGGCGGGCTTTCTATTTTTGGTACAAAGTCTTATCTTCTTCTTCTTCTTCTTCATTCTTCTCACACATTTCGAAAAATTTCTTCACATTCTGCAAATAATCTCCAAACGAAGCTCGTACATCGCTTGAAAATGGCGGTTTCGTTGGGTGTATTTTCGAGTTTTCTGCCTATCGACAAGGTTCCGTTCGTCAAATCTTCTTCTCCGTACGCGACTGTCAGAATCGCTCCTGCTAGCCTCCGCGTTTCGCGACCGGCTACGATCTCTGCCGTTGCCAAGCCGGCGACGGAGACCAAGCCGCGCGAGCCGAGGGGGATAATGAAGCCGCGCCGTGTGTCTCCGGAAATGCAGGACTTCATCGGCGGCGGCGTGACTGAGATCCCCCGCACTCAAGCTCTCAAAGAGATTTGGGCCTACATCAAACAACACAATCTGCAGGTATCTGCATTTTTTGAAACCCTATTTTTTTTTTGAAAATATTGCTTCCAGCCTTCCCTTGCAGCTTGTTTGTAATTTTGTAGTTATGATGTTTAACGAGTGAAATTTGATTTGCTTACACATGGATTTATTTCATATGGTCATATTATATTTGTTTAAACATAATTATGAGCTAATTAATTCCATTAATCTGGATCTTTCAGTATTCCTTTTCATGTTTCTGAAGTTTCTTCTGCAACTGGTATAAATTGTTCTGCTAAAACCACGAAATAAGAAATCTCCGACAATTATTTACGTACACCGAGCAGTGTTTTGGGCTCGTATTGTTGCATGCTGCGAATTAACGAATAGGGATTTTGCTTTTTAAGTTGCTAAAGATTTGACCAATCGAACTGAACTTTACGAACATACTTTACATTGTTCAATTGTCTGACCCAATCATTCAAACAGCTTAATTCTCAAATCGTATTTCGCAACTACCACTTTATTCCGTTTTTGCTGGCTCGGATGTAATTATCTACGACTGCAATACAGCAAAACGAAGAGAAGTAAGTAAACAGTTCGTTTCGCGAACATTTCTTAAGATATGTTGTGAACGCTACCTTTGGACTTGAACGCAAATGATTTGTTTCATGAACATTATTTATCACATCATACGTACGTAACTGATTTTTTTCGTCTTCTTATTTATAGGATCCCAAGGACAAAAAGGTCATTATCTGCGACGAGAAGCTGAAGACAATATTCGGAGGAAGGGATCGTGTGGGGTTCCTCGAGATTGCCGGCTTACTCAATCCACACTTCCTCAAGTGAAATACATTGATTGCATCTTGAAAGAAAGCAGAAATTAGTAGTTTGTTGTAAATGAAGTTTGTGTTGGTTAATCATTATTAGTATTTAGGAAAAAGCAGTAGTAGCAAGTACCTAGGTTTTGCTTTCCAGTTTAGATAATCTTGTGCAAGAGGATCGATCAATCACCATGGGTAATTTTGCTGCATGTTTTCAAATCCTCTTGTAGTAAGTAGGGTTTAGCCTTTAGTTCAATCCTTGTACCGACTCCTAATATTTGTCTTGTTTTTATTTTAATCTTTTATTATCTTATGTTTTACAGGCGAAGTTGTTGAGTGAGTTTTGTGTATTAATGTTGAATTGCTTATTGAGAGGGCTCGGAAATGTCATTTTTCTTAGGGTAAATCACGGCAATCCCTGAGGTAAGGTCAAATTACGAAAAGAATCCTTCCAGTTTGTGTAATTACAACTACCCGTCTTAACTAAGAATTTTCTTACTCGTCCATTTTTATAGTGCCAAATTCAATGTAATCTTCTAAATTTTTGAAATGCTCTCTAGGTTGTACTTATTTTGTGCAAAAATGCGGTTTCTCATGCACCACAATCTGATATTTACAAGCCAAGAGACACATGTTATGAACATCTTGTTTTAAAATGTGGAGCTCGAATAAGGATAAAAAGATATAAGCTGGAGAATTACCTATTAAATTTAACACCGCAAGAATGAATGTGTAAGAAGATTATGATACTTGGTCTTACCTCAAACAAGATTTTTTTTTTAATTTAATCTTACCTCACAAGTGACCATAATTTAAACTTATGAGATATGATATTAGGATTACATATTTATATTATTATAATCAAATAATTAATAGCAAATAAATAAAATTGGAGGGTGACACATTTTGATTTTGTGGTGAGTGGTGATTTATGAAGCAAAGAGTTGTTTCCTAGCAAAGGGAAAAAAAATCTTTTGTGCAAGTAGACCAAGGGTTTGACTGCAATCCCTAAAACCCTTCTCTCTCTCTCTCTCTCTCTCTCTCTCTCACACACACACACACACACTACTCTTTGTTTCACAGCTCTCTCCAATGGCGGAAAAACTAGCTCTACCTCTTATCCTCCCAAACCCACCTCCCCCAAAACCTTTCTTCCAAGACCTCCACCCCAACTCCGCCGCCGCACCGCCACCTTCTTCCCCTCCCAATTTCGCCCCTCTCTTCCACGACTTCCTCCACCACCACCAACACAATTCCAATTCCCCACAAAATCCCCTCAATTACCCCTCCTCCTCGTCCAACCCCAGACCACGCCGCCGTATCGGAAAACACCGCGACCCCAACAAGGGCAAGCCATGGTTCCACCACCGCCTCTCCTTCCAAGGTGAGCTCACTTTCCAATCCCTCCTCCACCCCCAATTCGACATCCAAAATCTCGACGCCGAATTATCCTCTCTCTTCAATTCCGGCCATCCAGATAACGAATTCTCCGACGATTTCACCGAAACAGTTGCCTCCGATGTCCTCGGCATAATCAAAGCCCTAGCCCACTACAAAAAATGCGACCTTGCTCTAAGCATGTTCGAATGGATTAAAAAACGCAGCGATTCCGAAAACCTAATTAACAGTTCCGTTGTCGCCGTCGTAATCAGCATGTTGGGCAAAGACGGCCAGGTTTCCACCGCAGCTTCTCTGTTCCACAGCCTGCACAAGGATGGATTCGCCATGGATGTATACGCGTACACCTCGTTGATATCCGCTTTCGCGAGCAACGGGCGGTACCGAGAGGCTGTGATGATTTTCAATAAAATGGAGGATGAGGGCTGCAGCCCTACTTTAATCACCTACAATGTGATTCTGAATGTTTACGGCAAAATGGGAATGCCTTGGCATAAGATTATCTCGGTTTTCGATGGTATGAAGAGCTCGGGTGTTTCCCCCGATGCTTACACTTATAACACAATCATAAGTTGTTGTAGAAGAGGATCTTTGTTCGAGGAAGCGAAAGGGATTTTCGAGGAGATGAAATTAGCTGGATTTTTACCGGATAAGGTTACTTATAATACGCTATTGGATGTTTACGGAAAGTCGAGGAGGCCTAAAGAAGCCATGGAAGTATTGAAGGAAATGGAAATTAACGGTTTCTCTCCGAGTATAGTGACTTACAATTCGCTGATATCTGCTTACGCGAGAGACGGGTTGTTGGAGGAAGCAATGGAGCTGAAAAGTAAAATGCTCGGAAATGGGATTAAACCAGATGTGTTCACTTATACAACCCTTTTGTCGGGGTTCGAGAAAGCTGGTAAAGACGAATCTGCAATGAGGGTTTTCGAGGAGATGCAAAGTATTGGCTGTAATCCCAATATCTGCACGTTTAATGCTCTGATCAAGATGTTTGGTAACCGTGGCAAGTTTAAAGAAATGATGAAGATTTTCGATGATATGAAGGCGTGCGGGTGCAAGGCGGATGTTGTGACGTGGAACACTCTCTTAGCTGTGTTTGGTCAAAATGGGATGGATACGGAAGTTTCGGGAGTGTTCCGAGAGATGAAAAGATCGGGTTTTGTGGCGGAGAGAGACACTTTCAATACGTTGATCAGTGCGTATAGTAGATGCGGATCTTTCGACCAAGCAATGGCTATTTATAAACGGATGTTGGAAGCAGGGGTGGCCCCCGATCTCTCCACTTACAACGCTGTGCTGGCGGCATTGGCTCGTGGCGGTTTGTGGGAGCAGTCGGAGAAAATATTCGCAGAAATGATGAACGGGCGGTGTAAACCTAATCAGCTTACGTATAGCTCTTTGCTCCATGCTTATGCTAACGGAAAGCAAATCGAGAAAATACACGATCTTGCAGAGGAAATATATTCAGGTGAAATCGAACCTCATGCGGTTCTCCTAAAAACACTCGTTCTTGTTTATAGCAAGAGCGATTTATTACAAGAAACAGAGCGAGCGTTTCTCGAGCTAAGTAGAAGAGGGTTTTCTTCGTTGGATATAACTACTTTAAATTCGATGATTTCGATTTACGGTAGGAGACAAATGATTGACAAGGCGAACGAGATCGTGAATTACATGAACGAAAGTGGGGTGACACCTAGTTTGACTACCTACAACAGTTTGATGTACATGTACAGTCGGTCCTCGAATTACGAAAGAGCCGAAGAAATATTGAACGATTTGGTTTCGAGGGGGAGGGTGAAGCCGGACGTGATTTCGTTCAATACGGTGATATACGCGTACTGCAGAAACGGGAGGATGAAGGAAGCTTCTAGAATGTTCAAGAAGATGGCGGAGAGTGGGGTTGCTCCGGACGTGATAACCTACAACACGTTCGTTGGGAGCTATGCTGCGGATGCGATGTTTGTGGAGGCGATTGATGTGGTGAGGTATATGATTAGGCAGGGGTGTAGGCCGAACCAGAGTACGTACAATTCGATTGTGGATTGGTATTGTAAGCTAAATCGGAGCGACGAGGCTGTTATGTTTGTTGGTGATTTACGGAAATTGGATCCTCGTATTTCCAAGGACGAAGAACGGAGATTGTCCGAACGGTTGATGGTTATGAGATGATTATAAGGTTAAGGTATGTAATATATATTGCATTGTTATAATTAGATACACATATGTCGTTGTGCCCCTCAACAAATGGTTTGAATGTTGTATTATTAGAGAAGTTTACGAAATTATCAAATTGTTATGTAAATATTTCTTTTTTTTTTTTAATAGAAGATATTTCTGACATTCATTTTGGGTAAATTACAATCACCTATGAGGTATTGTCAAATTACAAAAAAAATCCTCTTGTTTGGATAATTACAACCAGCACCCTCAAGTATAAATATTTTTACACGTCCACCCTTGAGGTTTCAAATTTAGTGGAATTTTCATCATTATATGGATTATTATCACTTTTGTAGCCGTTTTATCCTATTCGAACTCAACATTCTGAAGCAAGATGATCATAATATGTGTTTTTAAGTTTATATATATCAGCTTGTGGTGCATCAAAAACTGTATTTTTACACAAAATGAATACAATCTAGAGCGCATTTCACGAAATCTAGATGATTTTTGATACCACAAGGGTGGATGTGTAAGAAAAAATCATAATTAAGGGGTAGACGTAATTATCCAAACAAGATGAGTTTTTTCGTAAATTGACCATACCTCAGGGGTGGTTGTAATTTGAATTTTTTTTCTATTCACACTACCATGTATTTTTGGGAAGAAGTTATTAAACCGACGGTTATTGCAGTGCAAATAGCAAAATTGATAGACTAATAAATAGCCTCACCCTAACTACAACAAAAATAATTAATTGAAAGAGAAAATGGATCTGCTTTCTATTTCTTCTTTCTAAACAAATATCCACTCTCATTATAGTGAATAAATTTGAACACGTAAAGAATTTACTAGAAAACAAAACAAATGCTACAATACCTGTTGTACATCTGTTCAGTTGCCAGCTGTCAACAAAAACATTTTTAAATATTAGGATAAATTACAGGAAAACCCACTCTTGTTTGGGTAATTACAATCACTCCCTCAACTATGAGTCTTCTTACACTTCCACCCTTATAGTGTCAAATTCAAAATAATCTTCTATATTCAGTGGTATATTCTCTAGTTTGTACTCGTTATCTGCAAAAAATGCAATTTATGATGCACTACAATCTGATATTTACAAACTAACAGACACATGTTATGATCATCTTGTTTAAAAATGTGGAGTTCGAACGGGCTAAAACGGGTACAAATGAGAGAGTATTCCACATAATTTAAAAGATTCCACTAAATTCGACACTCCAAGGGCGGACGTGTAAGAAGATTCATGGTTGGGTGCTTGTAATTATCCAAACATGAGGGGTTGTTTTTAATAATTTTACATTAGCTGAGGATGTGGCCGTAATTTATCTTGAATATTATATATAATAAACGGAGCTGAGCTGCTCTGCATGTTCTCATCAGTCATCTCTCTCCCCAATTTTCAGAAACCCCCTTTCCCAGCCCTAAATTTCACGCGCCAAAATTCATAAAAATTACAGTCACAGAACTCCGATTCTTCCGGACTGAAAAAATGAGCTGGTGGTGGGCTGGTGCTATCGGCGCTGCAAAGGTCAATTCTTACACTGCAGAACGATCATATACGTATTAATTATATTATTTTTGTGTTCGTATTTTGAAATTTGAATTGCCTAATTGATTGAAAGCAGAAAAAAATCGAAGAAGACGAGCCACCGCAGAAGCATGAGGGCGTAGCCCTAATAGTCGGGGTCACCGGAATCGTCGGCAACAGCCTGGCGGAGATCCTCCCCCATTCCGACACCCCCGGCGGCCCATGGAAGATCTACGGCGTCGCCCGCCGCCCACGACCCACGTGGAACGCGGACAACCCGGTCAACTACATCCAGTGCGATATATCCGACCCGGAAGACACACGGGTCAAGCTCTCACCCCTCACAGACATCACCCACGTATTCTACGTCACCTGGGCTAACAAATCCACCGAGGCAGAGAACTGCGAAGTCAACGGCAAAATGCTGCAGAATTTGCTGGATGCAGTAATCCCTAATTCCCCCAATTTGAAGCACATCTGCTTGCAGACCGGTCGAAAGCACTACATCGGCCCGTTCGAGTCTTTCGGCAAGAACATACCGACCCACGATCCTCCTTACACAGAGGATTTGCCCCGATTGAATCACATCAATTTCTACTACACCTTGGAAGACATTCTCTTCGCCGAGGTGGAGAAGAAGGAGGGTTTGACTTGGTCAATTCATCGCCCCGGAAATATATTCGGATTCTCACCGTACAGCATGATGAATTTAGTTGGTACCCTCTGCGTATATGCAGCTATATGCAAGCACGAGGGTGTTCCTTTGAAGTTTCCGGGGAGTAAGATTGCTTGGGAGGGCTACTCCGATTGCTCCGATGCAGATTTGATCGCAGAGCATCAGATATGGGCGGCGGTGGATCGTTTCGCCAAGAACGAGGCCTTCAATGTGAGCAATGGCGATGTGTTCAAATGGAAGCATTTTTGGAAGGCGCTGGCGGAGCATTTCGGGGTGGAGTTTGTGGAGTATGAAGAAGGCGGTGAGGAGATGAAACTCGAGGAGCTTATGAAGGATAAAGGTTCGGTTTGGGATGAAATCGTGAGGGAGAATGGTTTGACGGTGACGAAATTGGAAGAAGTTGGGACATGGTGGTTTAGTGATCTTATACTCGGAGGGGAGTGTTCGTTGGATTCGATGAACAAGAGTAAGGAGCACGGGTTTCTTGGGTTTAGGAATTCGAAGAGTTCGTTCGTTTCTTGGATGTATAAGGTGCAGGCTTGCAAGATTGTTCCTTGATTTTGGAAGAGCTATTGTTGTGTGATTCTTGAAATTTGGTTCATAATGGTGTTGTGGTGTGATTTTTGGTGGTGTTAACTTGCAAGAAAGTGAGTAGTGGTAAAACCTCTTGTTGTTTAATTTTTGAGATTATCAATTGTAATGTTGGTTTGGTTACTTGGTTGTTTAATTTGTGATTATCAATTGGACAAAATTGTGGTTTGTGATTAATGAATGCGCGTACTATTATGTTTAGATTAATAGTACAAAACTATATGGTGTAATTTTGATCAGGTCTATGTTCTACAAAATTCCAGTATTACTATTGGGATGTACTCA
Source organism: Erythranthe guttata (assembly GCF_056151865.1). Taxonomy (NCBI): domain Eukaryota; kingdom Viridiplantae; phylum Streptophyta; class Magnoliopsida; order Lamiales; family Phrymaceae; genus Erythranthe; species Erythranthe guttata. The sequence continues at coordinate 1,983,749 of NC_142534.1, forward strand.
ATTCAAGTCTAAATAGATACTAAGCTTAGACTCAATAAAATTCAAATCGAACAAATCAAATTGCCAATAATAGTTATAATTGTTAATACAAAAAGAATATATTTAAGAATCAATAATGAGAAACGAGAATCACGTACCAACCTACCTAACCACTGCATTTGCCAGCACTGTATCAAGGTTTTTGGTGGCCACGTCTTATTATTCTGCTCGATTTAATTTAATTTTCTTTTCTTTTTCACATTTTCTCAATAGAAAATGCTATTTGCGGTCACAAAATTGCTATTCGCGGTTTCTAACAAAACCCCCCAAAACTTTTAAAAATATCAAAAAACCCCCCAAAACTGCAAATAGCAAAAAAAAAGAAAAAAAAATTCGAAAATTCGAAATCAAGCTTGAAGAAGGGTTGGGCTTCGATTTTTTGACGTAATTTCGACTCTTTTATGTGTAATATGCATTGGGTAGGTCGATTACGGAACCAATTTCATGTTAAAAAGCCCTACAAATCGATTTGTAGGGCTTTTTTTTTCGCAAAAAAATGGTCGAACGCCCAAGATGGGCGCCCAAGGCGTGTACGAACGCCCGGAATCTTGGGCGTTCGACAATTTAAAAAAAAAAAAAAAAAAAAATTTTGCACTGGACGCCCAACTCGGGCGCCCAAATGCAGCTTACACGCCCAACTTGGGCGTGCACTGTATAAATGGGCGCCCAAGTTGGGCTTTTAGGCGTTTTGGGGGGGTTTTGGATTTTTTTGGAAGTTTTGGGGTTTTAGTGAAATAAAATGTTTTTTTGGGGGGTTTTGTCAAAAACCGCAAATAGCAATTTTCAATCCGCAAAAAGCAATTCCCTTTCTCAATTTTATTTTGGATAAATTAGGTCACCCTCGAGGTAATGCCAAATTATAAAATACCTCCTCATGTTTGAGTAATTATAATCATTCCCTTAACTATGAATCTTCTTACACGTATATTATAGTAGGGGTGTGCACGGGCCATAAACCAGCGGGTTCTATCAAAACCCGCCCTCGTCCCGTCAAACAACGGTTCTTGATTTTGAAGAACCAAACTTGTGGGTTTCAACGGGTTTACGATAGGCGGGTCCATGGCGGGTTTGTAGTAGGACCCAATCTTTACGGGTCGAAACCCGTTATCGTCTAAACAATTTTTTTTATATATAATTTATAAGTTTTACGGGAGAATAATTAGAAACTAAAATTAATAACCTAAAATTTTAAATTGAATCCAAACATAAATAATGTAAATGTCAAGAGTAAATAAAATTAATACAAGTCTTAACCATAAAATCCATTATAAAACTAAAAATAACTACTAATTAACTTAAAAGACAAAATTTAAATAAAATAAATATAACATTTTCAAGCATAACTAACGCTATTAAGCTCCATTCAACACCATTTTCTTCCTCTTTTTTTTTTCTACCGTGTGTTGATGGTTGTATATATATATGTTTTTTTCCTACATTTTCTTAGAGATTTTCACAATCTTTATATGAAATACTTCCACAATTATAGTTTAGTTTGTTTATGTATTTGATATACTATAATAGATACTCTATTTCTTTATTAATATTATTAATTTATTATACTATATAATGTAAACAAAACGACGTCGTTTTGTATGGCGGGGCGGGACGGGTTTCACGGGTATTAAAAAAAATTGAACCCGTCTTAGATCCAAACCCACGGTTCTTCACCATTTTAGGACCCAATCCTATGGATGGATCCATCCGTCCGGTCCCAACGGGGCGGTTTATCACGGGTTTGACGGGTGTAGCGGGTTGATGGGTCCGACTTGCTCACCCCTATATTATAGTGGTATTAAATTTAGTGAAATATTCTCTAGCTCGTACCCGTTTTATTCCATTCGAGTTCCATATTTTTTAAATAAGATAATCATAAGATGTGTTGGCTTGTAAATATCAGATTTTGGTGCATTAGAAACTGCATTTTTGCACAAAGCAAGTACAATTTAAAAAACATTCAACGAAATGAGAAGATTCTACTGAATTTGACACTATTATAACGAACATATAAGAAAATTCATAGTAAACGAGTGTTATGATTACCACCCAACTAGGAGTATTTTTTTTCTTAATTTAATATTACCGCGGAGGTGGCCGTAATTTAACGTTTTATTTTTATGGAACTATGATAAAAAAAAAGGGGGGTTTTGGCACTTTGCACCCTTGAATTACACGCACTTTGCACCCTTAAATTGTAAAATTGGCAGATTGCACCCTTTAAACATAAATTGTTTGGCACTTTGCACCCCAAATCACTTTTGGCTTAGAAAACTTACCTGCAACTTGCTGGAAACCTGGAAGATGGGCAAATTTATAATTTTCTTATTATCTATCCTCTTCCCTCAATTCTTAATCACCGTTCCACCATTTTTATCTTTCGTCCATTTAATCAAAAAATTTAGCAGCCTAGACAGTAATATTAATTAAAATTATTTTTTTAAGAAAAAACAAAATTATATAAAAAAAAGTCAACGCCGGAGACCGGTGGTCAACGGCGACGACCAGCGGTCTCCGGTGATGGCGGGTCAAAATTGAAATTAAGGTTAAAATTGGTTAATTGGAAATTAGGCTAAATTGAAGTGTAAATCATGAAATTGAAGTTGAATTGAGTTTCAATGAATTGAGGGTAATTTGGTATATATATAAAAGGATTTTTCTTATTTGCAAATAAGTTTGAATGAGCTGGATTTATTTGAAATACAAAAAAATTAGATGTCCGTCTTTTAATTAAGTCCGGGGCCTTTTTATGTAACGCTTATTTTTATGGAACTATGATAAAAATGGAAATAATTGCAACTTTTTTTTAGATGAAAATAATTGCAACTAGAAAACAAAATAAGCAATTCAAAGAGAAAATAGTTTTCTTTTCGTTTCTCTCTCTACTTCTTCTTCTTTCTCTCTCTAATCAGTTATAGGATATCTTATATATAAAAGAAAGAAACGCTAGGGCAACCCTAAGAAACCCTAATGTCATATTTGTAATTTTTTTTTCAATTTTTATCAAATTTATATCTCCTTAATATTATTTTAAATATTATTTTTGAATTTTATCATATTTGTATCCCCTAAATATTATTTTAAATATTATTTTTTATTTTTATCAGATTTTTGTCTCCTAAATATTATTTTTTATTTTTATCAAATTTTTATCTCCTAAATATTATTATAAATAATATTTTTTTAATTTTATCAAATTTATATCTCCTAAGTCCTAACTATAATTTTAAATATAATTTTCAACTTTTAGCAGATTTTTATCTCCTAAATATTATTTTCGAATTTTATCAAATTTATATCTCCTAAATAATATTTTAAATATTTTTTTCGAGTTTTATCATGTTTTTATTATTTTTTTATCTCCTAAATATTATTTTCGTTTTTTATCAGATTATTGGATCCTAAATATTATTTTCGATTTTTATCAAATTTTTATCTCCTAAATATTATTTTAAATAATAATTTTAATTTTAATCATATTTTATCTCCTTAATATTATTCTAATTATTATTTTCATATTTTATCAACTTTTATCTCATTAACATTATTTGAAATATTATTTTCGATTTTTTATCAAATTTTTATCTCCTAACTATTATTTTAAATTTTATTTTCGATTTTTATCTCCTAAATATTATTTTTGGATTTTTTTATCAAATTCTTTCCTTCTAAATATTATTTTATATATTATTATCGATTTTCATCAAATTCTCCTAGATATCTTATATATAAAAGAAAGAAACGCTAGGGCAACCCTAAGAAACCCTAATGTCATATTTGTTATTTTTTTTCAATTTTTATCAAATTTTTATCTCCTTAATATTATTTTAAATACTATTTTTGAATTTTATCATATTTGTATCCCCTAAATATTATTTTAAATATTATTTTTTATTTTTATCAGAATTTTATCTCCTAAATATTATTTTTGGATTTTTTTATCAAAGTTTTTCCTCCTAAATATTATTTTATATATTATTATCGATTTTCATCAAATTGTCCTAGATATCTTATATATAAAAGAAAGAAACGCTAGGGCAACCCAAAGAAACCCTAATGTCATATTTGTAATTTTTTTTCAATTTTTATCAAATTTTTATCTCCTTAATATTATTTTAAATATTATTTTTGAATTTTATCATATTTGTATCCTCAAAATATTATTTTAAATATTATTTTTTGTTTTTATCAGATTTTTGTCTCCTAAATATTTTTTTTTATTTTTATCAAATTTTTATCTCCTAAATATTATTATAAATAATATTTTTTTAATTTTATCAAATTTATATCTCCTAAGTCCTAACTATAATTTTAAATATAATTTTCAACTTTTAGCAGATTTTTATCTCCTAAATATTATTTTCGAATTTTATCAAATTTATATCTCCTAAATAATATTTTAAATATTTTTTTCGAGTTTTATCATGTTTTTATTAGTTTTTTATCTCCTAAATATTATTTTCGTTTTTTATCAGATTATTGGATCCTAAATATTATTTTTCGATTTTTATCAAATTTTTATCTCCTAAATATTATTTTAACTAATAATTTTATTTTTAATCATATTTTATCTCCTTAATATTATTCTAATTATTATTTTCATATTTTATCAACTTTTATCTCATTAACATTATTTGAAATATTATTTTCGATTTTTTATCAAATTTTTATCTCCTAACTATTATTTTAAATTTTATTTTCGATTTTTATCTCCTAAATATTATTTTTGGATTTTTTTATCAAATTTTTTCCTCCTAAATATTATTTTATATATTATTATCGATTTTCATCAAATTCTCCTAGATATCTTATCTTATATATAAAAGAAAGAAATGCTAGGGCAACCTTAAGAAACCCTAATGTCATATTTGTAATTTTTTTTCAATTTTTATCAAATTTTTATCTCTTTAATATTATTTTAAATATTATTTTTGAATTTTATCATATTTGTATCCCCTAAATATTATTTTAAATATTATTTTTTATTTTTACCAGATTTTTGTCTCCTAAATATTATTTTTTATTTTTATCAAATTTTTATCTCCTAAATATTATTATAAATAATATTTTTTTAATTTTATCAAATTTATATCTCCTAAGTCCTAACTATAATTTTAAATATAATTTTCAACTTTTAGCAGATTTTTATCTCCTAAATATTATTTTCGAATTTTATCAAATTTATATCTCCTAAATAATATTTTAAATATTTTTTTCGAGTTTTATCATGTTTTTATTATTTTTTTATCTCCTAAATATTATTTTCGTTTTTTATCAGATTATTGGATCCTAAATATTATTTTCGATTTTTATCAAATTTTTATCTCCTAAATATTATTTTAAATAATAATTTTAATTTCAATCATATTTTATCTCCTTAATATTATCCTAATTATTATTTTCATATTTTATCAACTTTTATCTCATTAACATTATTTGAAATATTATTTTCGATTTTTTATCAAATTTTTATCTCCTAACTATTATTTTAAATTTTATTTTCGTTTTTTATCTCCTAAATATTATTTTTGGATTTTTTTATCAAATTTTTTCCTCCTAAATATTATTTTATATATTATTATCGATTTTCATCAAATTCTCCTAGATATCTTATCTTATATATAAAAGAAAGAAATGCTAGGGCAACCTTAAGAAACCCTAATGTCATATTTGTAATTTTTTTTCAATTTTTATCAAATTTTTATCTCTTTAATATTATTTTAAATATTATTTTTGAATTTTATCATATTTATATCCCCTAAATATTATTTTAAATATTATTTTTTGTTTTTATCAGATTTTTGTCTCCTAAATATTATTTTTTATTTTTATCAAATTTTTATCTCCTAAATATTATTATAAATAATATTTTTTTATTTTATCAAATTTATATCTCCTAAGTCCTAACTATAATTTTAAATATAATTTTCAACTTTTAGCAGATTTTTATCTCCTAAATATTATTTTCGAATTTTATCAAATTTATATCTCCTAAATAATATTTTAAATATTTTTTTCGAGTTTTATCATGTTTTTATTAGTTTTTTATCTCCTAAATATTATTTTCGTTTTTTATCAGATTATTGGATCCTAAATATTATTTTTCGATTTTTATCAAATTTTTATCTCCTAAATATTATTTTAACTAATAATTTTAATTTTAATCATATTTTATCTCCTTAATATTATTCTAATTATTATTTTCATATTTTATCAACTTTTATCTCATTAACATTATTTGAAATATTATTTTCGATTTTTTATCAAATTTTTATCTCCTAACTATTATTTTAAATTTTATTTTCGATTTTTATCTCCTAAATATTATTTTTGGATTTTTTTATCAAATTTTTTCCTCCTAAATATTATTTTATATATTATTATCGATTTTCATCAAATTCTCCTAGATATCTTATCTTATATATAAAAGAAAGAAATGCTAGGGCAACCTTAAGAAACCCTAATGTCATATTTGTAATTTTTTTTCAATTTTTATCAAATTTTTATCTCTTTAATATTATTTTAAATATTATTTTTGAATTTTATCATATTTGTATCCCCTAAATATTATTTTAAATATTATTTTTTATTTTTATCAGATTTTTGTCTCCTAAATATTATTTTTTATTTTTATCAAATTTTTATCTCCTAAATATTATTATAAATAATATTTTTTTAATTTTATCAAATTTATATCTCCTAAGTCCTAACTATAATTTTAAATATAATTTTCAACTTTTAGCAGATTTTTATCTCCTAAATATTATTTTCGAATTTTATCAAATTTATATCTCCTAAATAATATTTTAAAATTTTTTTTGAGTTTTATCATGTTTTTATTATTTTTTTATCTCCTAAATATTATTTTCGTTTTTTATCAGATTATTGGATCCTAAATATTATTTTCGATTTTTATCAAATTTTTATCTCCTAAATATTATTTTAAATAATAATTTTAATTTCAATCATATTTTATCTCCTTAATATTATCCTAATTATTATTTTCATATTTTATCAACTTTTATCTCATTAACATTATTTGAAATATTATTTTCGATTTTTTATCAAATTTTTATCTCCTAACTATTATTTTAAATTTTATTTTCGATTTTTATCTCCTAAATATTATTTTTGGATTTTTTTATCAAATTTTTTCCTCCTAAATATTATTTTATATATTATTATCGATTTTCATCAAATTCTCCTAGATATCTTATCTTATATATAAAATAAAGAAATGCTAGGGCAACCTTAAGAAACCCTAATGTCATATTTGTAATTTTTTTT